>NW_022436946.1:31834775-32363121 GCF_009761245.1 Sapajus apella | reverse complement strand
TCACCATGTTGGCCAGGCTGGTCTTGAACTCCTGACTTAAAGTGATCCATCCACCTTGGCCTCCCAAAGTGCTGGAATTACAGACATGAGCCACTGCGCCCAGCTCGTCTTTCAGTTTTAAAGGGAGACTATAAATTGGATTTTTTTGTTAAAGCCCTTAAACGCAGACACATAATTCAGATTTTAAATCAAAGCCCTGTACAGTGTGTGTACCTGTACGCTATGCTTCTCTCTAGTATCATTTTCATTTAATTCTTGGTAATTTTGTACATACCAACTGCCAGAAAGCCCAAGGGATTTCGCTGTCACCTCAAACTGAACCAAACCTAGAACCTTTGTCCCCAAACCTGCTCCGTCTCTAGACCTTTTTTGCTGTCTATATTGGCCTCAGTATTCCAGACATTTCTGGATCGAACAAGGCCTTGGTGTTTTTTCTCCTCTTGTCCTTCCCGCTATAGTTCCCCAAAACCTGAGTCTGTTAATTTTGTCTCATGGATTTCCCTGTTTTTTGTTTCCTTCCTTCCTGTTCCAGCTACCCCCATTGCTAGCCTGCCTGCTGCTCCTCTGATCCGGATTCTGTCCCTATTGTAGCTTCTGTAGCATTGCCCAGCCAGGGTGATCGTCTTTTTCTAATACCTCTTTCATTATTTCCCTACTCAAAAAATTCTGTGTGTCCTTGTTGCCTTCCACGTAAATTTAACTTCTTCTGTGTAGATCTCAAGGCTTCATAGTAGGTTTATCTTGGCTATCTATCTAGAGTCCACCCCACCACCCACACTCCTTAACCCATTGCTCCATTAAAGCCAACTCTACTTCTCCAATTCAGCCACCTGTCAGGGGCTGCCAGGAGTCTCGTGGGAGTGTCTGGATTATGGGCAGATCCTTTCACTAGGCCTTGGCTGTTGAGTTAACATAGATTCTGGAGTTTTAAAACATTTTTTTATAAACCTCTATTACCATTTGGCCCAACACCTCAAGGCAAGAAGGAGGTAGAATAAAGGAAGATTCCAGGTGAATCCAACTCTAACTGGGGAAGAGGCTGGGAGGGAAGAGGGCTGGCTGTTTTGAAGTCTTCAGGGTCCCAGTATACCCAAGTTGAGGCTTCTCCATGAGAGACTTTGGGATGGAGAGGCTTTCGTTCACTACCTTTCAGAGTTCCTTCTTCAACAGATTTCTGCTTCTCTCCCTTCAGCTGAGACCAGAAATTCTTGCTTAGTCTATATGAAGCTATGCTAACTACAGACGTTTTGCAATCTGAAAGCAGCATATCCTCATTCTCCTTGCAGCCCACCCAGTTGTGCATGTCCTTAGATGGTTGTGTGACTGACTTGGCCACTTTAATCAACTAGAGCAACTTGTAGGTTAATAGGTGAACTTCCCTGTTGAGAAATCTTCAGATAATTTCTTGTTTTGACAAAATGCTGGTAATTCACTGAAACATTCTTTCTTACCTCTCTCCTTTACGTTTTCTTTAGACCCCTGATGTATGTAGTTATTTGAGTGTGTGAGTATTTGCCATTTTACCTTGAGTTCTGTGAGACGGCAAGTGCTGCTTTTGTGTTTTCAGCTGTTAATACCGTGTCTGGTTATGAAAAGCACTCAACATAGTAGATCCTTGACATTTTCTGATTGTACATCCTCAGTCTATGAGGAACCGTAGAATCTGTGACTGTTATTAACTAAGACATACGTTTCAAATGATTATTAGGCTCAGCTCCCAGCTAAATGACTTGCAGCTAAACAAAGTTTTGTCAGCTTAAGCCTCAAATTCTAACAGGAGCATTTTCTATACATTATCTCATTTAATGAGCACAACCACCTTCTAAAGTGGGTAATATTTTTTTTTCATTGTGAATTATTATATGACATTGACTTTGGGGGTGGCTTGGCAAATCCATGCAAGGCCTGCTGAGTGAGTTTGGATAGGTCGATAGATAGCTGATTAGAAAAACTAGTGATTAGATGATTTGTTTCCTAAGGGCTTTATATTCTAATATGTGAAACATTTTGATCATCAAAATTAAACTGGAAAACAAGAGATGAAATAACCTGAAACAACAGGTATTGTTTAATAATTCAATCTTCTTTTTTTGTTTTTTGTTTTTCCTTTTCCCCAAAAACAATAAAATATATAACTTGGAGATTACATTGGACTCTCAATCCTCAATAAGAATTAATTACACTTTCTTTTTTTATCCCCATTTTTTTTCTTTACCAGGTGATGGCTGTGGACACCTAGTGACTTACCAGGATAGTGGCACAATGACATCTAAGAATTATCCCGGGACCTACCCCAATCACACTGTTTGCGAAAGGACGATTACAGTACCAAAGGGGAAGAGACTGATTCTGAGGTTGGGAGACTTGGATATCGAATCCCAGACCTGTGCTTCTGACTATCTTCTCTTCACCAGCTCTTCAGATCAGTATGGTAAGAAAAGAGACCTAGGTTTCTGTGAGCATCAACATTTTCGATATTTTCGGAGAAGGGCAAGTGGTGTGTTAATGAACACTGTATCCCGAGAAGATTAGAAGGGAAACTTGCTTGTGTAAACTCTTGGGGGTAACTTAGAAGGATACATTTGCTTTGTAAACTGAAACAGCAAAAGGCATCTAAGGAGATGTGAGCCTTGTATGTGTCTCAGAACCTTTGTTTGAGTTTCAGGGCTACTGGGAAGAGAATTGGAGATATATGACATTCGGTAAACCATCTACGGTTCATTATACATTTGACAAATATTTATTGAATAGAACAGTGACTATGTTTTAGGTACTCTGTGAAGAACTGGGATATAGCAGTGAAAAAACAAAGTTCTTTTATGAAACTTGCATCTGGGAGGAGAGGAAGGCAGAAAATAAGCAAATGCATCTTCAGTATGAGAGGTGGTGAGAAAGGAAAGGAGTAACAAAAACGAAGGCATTCAGAGGTGATGTAGAGTCTGTTTTTGAGTGTTGAGGCATCTCCAGTAAGTGGACATTTGAGCAGAGACCTAAAACGAAGTAAGAGAATGTACTATGCAGGTATGACTGGGGTCAGAGTTTTCTGGGGAAGAAAACAGCAAGTGCAAAGGTCGGTTTCCTAAATAGCCTTTGGAATTTGGTTTTTCATGCTTTGAGATGTGCTGTTAGCCCACTGGAACCTGAAATCACTGTAACAATGACCCGTTGATCCTAGGCCCAAGGAAATAGCTGGGGTTGGACAATTTGAAAACATTGACAAAATCTTACATACATTCTTTTGAGTATAGAGATCTTCGGAAATTCTCTGTGCACACAACGTTAACAATGATACAGGTTTTAGGTAAAATCCTGTCTGCCTGCTAGCTCTACAGATAATTTCTCAAACACACACAGCTTTCTCGCCTGTCTTTACCTTTGTACCCAGAGTTGCTTCCTCACTCCTGCTGTGTCCTCCCATAGTTTAGAAGCCCAGACCAGACCTGAGATGATTCAGAGATCTAAACTACCTCCCATGGGATAAAAAGATCTAAGATTTTTTTTAATCCCTAGAAGCATTGTCTGTTTAATGATGGTTGAGTTACTCTGACAGAGTCAAGATGGTAGTTTCCATATAATTATTGATAACTGTTTAACTATAGTTTGGCTCAAATGGGCAAGTTGACACTTCTAGGGATGTTTAAAACCCCTGGGAACACTTACTGTTCTGTTTCCTCTGGCAATTTAATGTGTATTAACTTATGGAGGCACTTGTCGGGGAGTCCCTCGTTAGCCGGGAGATTTCATTCAGATTCTGAGGAAGGGATGAGTGTCAGAGCTGCAGTGTGAAAGGTGATGTGAAGTGCTGCAGGAGCGGAAGCAGCTTTCCCACATGGGTCTCTTTGGGGAAGCATCTGCCTTGCTTGGAAGAGGAGTATTTAATTCCACCTGCTGATATAACAGTGGAGGAATCATTCTGTTGCATGGGACTCTGTCACATCAGAGGCTGAAGTGAGAGCAACTAAGGGAAGCAAATCCTCTCAAAGCAGGATGTGGAGAATGGATGTGGCTTTCCCACACCAGGGAGTTTCCCTCATCATCATTGAGGTATATTTATAAATATACACAAAGGCAGAAAAGGTCAGGTACAGTGGCTTATGCCTGTAATCCTAACGCTGGGAGGCCTAGGAGGGAGGATCGCTTGAGCTTAGCAGTTCAAGTGATCCAGCCTGGGCAACACAGTGAGACCCCCATCTCTACATTAAAATTTTTTTAAAAGGCAGAAAAGAATGGAATTAACTGTAAATCTCAAGCTAGCTTGCAAGGTGATCATGGTCTACCTCAGGGTGGTATCCTCCCAATTTCTAGCTTCTTGAGTTTTCAAGCTTAGACTCTTCACTAGAAAATGAATAATGAATTGCGAATCATTTGTAGCAATAAAGCCAAGTAAATTAATCTTTCTCATTGAATATTTTTCTATATAAAGTTAACATTTATCTATTAAAAATAAAATTATAAAAATATAGAAATAAGCATATTCCATGCCTGTTGTATGCTGGGCACCTGCTTGGCCCTTACATATATTTTCTAGAATCTCCAAATCCACCCTCCAAGGTAAATATTATTAATGCCTTTCTACAGATGGGGAAACTGAGGCACAGAATGATTTTTTTTTTTTTTTAGCTTAACATGCCCAAGATCTCAAGATTGTACAATTAGGAGTAAAAGAGAGATTTATATCTATGTCTTTGTGGCTATAAGACATCTACTCCCACTGGTGTTGTCTCCTGGTTTCACCATCATCAAAAAACCACATTGTACTATCATCCTTCCCAGGTGGACTAGCCAATTGTTACATTACACAGCGATTTCATCTAAAACACAAAAAGTAGGTAGTATTTTTGATTTAGGATGTTCCTAAGATAAACTATGTAATGTTGTTCAGAACTTCTCTCTTTTGTGGCTACCTTAAAGATTTCCTTTGACTGAAAATACTAACCAGACCTATATTTTGACTTAGTTAAATAAACCCCTGGTCTGTTTGAACATCCTCCAGGAATGCAGAAGGAGGAGGAGACACAAGTGCTTTGTCTTCCAGTGGCTGGCGCTCAGAGAGTGAACATTCCTGTGCAGCTGTTGCCCAGCTTCCTGGAAGGGTGAAAGGGTGGGAGGCACCTCTGCATGCTGGTGTGACCGCAGGATATGACATGGCTGTGGAGGCAGAGCCCTAGTGCCCTTGAAGGGTCCCAAGGATCCAGAGCTGTATTGCTTGAACCAGTGATAAGGGGAATGTCTGCTGAAGTTCAGCAGGGAGAGAATGCATGCTCTGGAATATCTTCTTTAATTCCTAAATACAGTGGCTTCTAACGATTTTTTACATGTGGCTGAAACAGCAGAATCATCTTAGTTTATCCAGCCTGATATTTTTTATTAACCAACTAATTGTTAAAACCCCCTGCCAAAGGATTTTAAAACTCAAAACTATCAGAATTTGAATATGGAGTTAATGTTTTCTGGCGTTAGTGTTTGCAAGCCCTGCCAAGAGTGGACATACTTGGAATGTGATTACATTAACCCTTGTGAATATGCTGAAGTTGTATAGTGTTCATCATTGTGCAGTTAATTTTTAATGGTTCCCCACCATATCAATTTTGTTTTAAATATTTGGTTTATATTCTTTGGGTAATCTGGTAATTCACATTCTTGGTAACAAACATGCATTGTAAACAAGTGTAAACACCCACAACAACTTTCGCAGTAATCCAGCAAAATATGCACTTGATCTCACTGTTGCCTAATACAGACAAAATGGGATTATTCTTCTTCTGTTTGTCATATATTATAATTATGGCTGATTTTTCAGATTCAAGAATCCATTAGAAGAATGTACTTGTATGCCTGTGGCTGAATGAAGACACTGAGATGTGTATGCTATTAATATTATCCTGGCCAAAACAGCAACAACAACAAAAACCTTTAAGAAGTATACTTTTCTTAGTAGACATCATTTCACTATACCTAAGAGAATTCTGGATTTTTCTTTAACAGACCAAAGTAACTGAGACTCCCTTTGAAAAAAAATGCTAATATCCCTTTTCCAGTCTGTGATCCAATTCAGGATCATAAATCAGTTACTTGTCCTGACTTCTCAGTCTTTCTTTATCTTTTGAGAATATGGACCAGTTATTTTACAGAATATCTGTCAGTTGAATTGGTTTGATGTTTCCTCATGACTGCATTCAGATTATGTATTCTAGGCAGACATAATACTACTACTTTTTAAAGTAATCTTTAAAAGGCTTGCTTTTCAGTTTCCAACATTAGAAATTATGAGTTCATATATCCCTTCAAGAATGAGAACTGAATCTGCATTAAATTGCTTTGCTTTCCTCTTTACTGTTTGATTAAAATGGACTCTTTTTTCCTTTTTTTTTCAATCAAAACTGCATTGATTTTTAGGTTATTTCAAGCTGAAATATCTTTCTGGAGCAGTTCTTTGTTCTTCGGAGAGGCCTCTGTAATATGAAACTTTGAAAGGACTCAAATATAAGGTGTTGCCTTTTTTGTAAAAGACAATTCTGGAGAAATTTGGGCACTTGAAATAGTAGAAAGTTGATTAAGATAGCTTACCCAGGCTGTTCTAGGATTGAACACACTTACTTTGAAACCTGGAATTTTAAGACTCAGACACATAGTTTATTAAATAACATCTCTTTAAATTTAAACATATTGTATAAGATATTTAAGATGACTGCCTTGGTCCTGTTCTCAGTCCCCTCCTCCCGCATTTTATATTTATGTGGTAGAATAACAGGAGGTTATATAAAACATAGAAATATCTTAAACTTTGAGGAAAAATAGCTGCTGATTCAAGCATTGTGTCACACTAATATATACAAATTAAAAATATTAAATACATAATTATTTATAACACTTGAGAGGGAAGGCTTTGTCTTCAGACTGAAGATACTACTCTTAACTTTACAGCTCTTTAGTGATCATGTAGCCTTCACTAGGGTAAATTTCATTTCCAGACTTGCTAACCAGAACAAACTTAGAGATTTGAATTCACGCAGAGGTTTGTTTTTGCCACCACTGCTTATAGGGACCTCAGAGGAACTGTCATTTCTGTTTTTCCTGATCTTTCAAGAAGGTTGGGTCTGAGTTTTCCCCTGAAAGGTGACTTCCCCCATGTATGGAGTTTGGGGTGGTTTCTGAACTGCCTGAAGAGCTATTGGAACAATCTTGGCAGCAACCAGACACTGGCCAGTCTTCATAGGCATCTCAGGGTCTCAGAGAAGCTTGTTCTGACGACTTCTAGATTTTCCCACCTGGATCACTGTGGATCAAGAAAACCAGGCTGGCCTTGAAAATGGATTAAAATTTTTGTTGCTGCCTAGATAGTACACATGCGTTTATGCCTCCATCTCCTGGGTTCAAGCGATTCTCCTGCCTCAGCTTCCCAAGTAGCTGAGATTTCAGGTGCTCACCATCACACCTGGCAATTTTTTTTTTACTTTTAGTAGAGACAGTGTTTTTCCATGTTAGCCAGGCTGGTCTCGAGCTCCTGACCTCAAGTGATCCACCCACCTCAGCCTCCGAAAGTGCTGGGATTGCAGGTGTGAGCCATTGTGCCGGGCCTTTACTGCTTATTTCTAAATTGCTTGACCTTGAACAAATTACTTAACCTTTCTGTGTCTCCATTCCTTCATATTTAAAATGGGTAGGCCATGTACAGCAGCCCATATGTGTAATCTTAGCACTTTGAGAGGCCATGATGGATGAATTACTTGAGTTTAGGAGTTTGAGACCAGCCTGGACAACATGGCAACCCCCCATCTCTGCCAAAAATACAAAAATTAGATGGGTATGGTGGTGCATGCCCATAGTCCCAGCTACTTGGGAGGTTGAAGCAGGAGGATCACTTGAATCCAGGAAGTCAAGACTACAGTGAGCCGTGATTGTGCGACTACACTCCAACTTGGGTGACAGAGGGAGACACTGTCTCAAAATAAAACAAAATGGACAAAATAATAGTGTCTACCCCATATGGATGACTGGCATGCTTATATACGACTTTAAAGAATGATACCTGGTGCATAGTAAGCACTTAGTGAATGTTAGCCATTATTATTCCTTCTCCTCCCCATCCTCTGCCCCTCTGCTTTACTCTTCCCCTCCCTCTTCCCAGCCCCCTCCTCTCTTCCTCCTCCTGAGTTGTCTTGTATACAGTTTATTGTCTAAGATGCCCCTTGTTCTCGTATTACCCTGAGCACTCTCCCTTCCCCAAGGAGAGGCTGAGCTGCAGCAGCACACTCTACCCTACTCCTCCTGGTGGATTCCTGAAGATCCAAGAGTTTGCCCAAATCCTGCCAAACTGGTGGCAAGGGCTCACTGAGCCAGAACTAGCTCCATGTACAGATTTTCTCCAGGCTCATGAGATGAACAGAGAACACATATTCTCCAAGCCACAGTATATTCAGTTTGGCTGTTTTATTTACTTCACTGCCACTGCCAGTCTACGTCTTTGCATCTATTTCTCCTTGAAGGACCTCTTGATCGCTCTGTTCTCTCCTTTCACCAGTCTCAATTCCTTCCAGGCCATCTAATGTCATATTATTAAATATAGTTGAAATAATTTCTTTTTTATTTCAAAAATTGTTAATTGTGCCCCATTGTCTACAGAAACTTGCTAGCTTAGCATTGACGCATCATCTTACTTTCTTCTTCACTCTCATTTCTAGCCTCATCTATGAATCCTTCATCTCCATGCTGTTTCCCAAATGCATCATACAGTTTCGTGCCTTAGTACATTTTTATGTTCGTTGATGTTATTTCTTCTATGTGCCCTTCTTCTTCTTTCCCTGCTTTTTCTGTCCCTCCTAACACGCGCACACACACACACACACACGAATAAAAGCAAACCCTTCAAGTCCCAAATCCAGGGCAGCCTGCCCTAGAACTTTTTATTGATGTTCATCAATTTATCAGTCCCTTTTCTGTGCTCATGTTCTCTTTCTAAAGAAGAGCATCAATTTCAGGTTAAGATAATAATTTAAGCTTCTTTGCCAGATATGGGGTCCCCTAAGCCAGGAATTACATTTTATTCCCCTAATGTTTAGTATAGTCTTGCAATTGCAGATGCTCAGTCAGTGTTTAAGGACTGAAATTATAAATAGCTTGATTTTGGCAAACATATTTAAAAATCTGGATTTTTACAAAAGATAAATTGGAGTGTCATTATTCACACTGTAGGGAAATTTACACTAAGATTCCTCTATAAACATCCTCTCTGCATTTAAAGAAAGTTTTGGTTTACGTAAAATTTTAAAACTGCTCATTATATGGAAACGACCATGACATAATGTGGAAGGTGCCTGTGAGTGAGCATTCATCTATGTGCAATGCACTGGGCTTAGTACCTTAGTGTTACTAACTCATTTAACCCTTACAACAGCCCTGTGAGATAGGTCCTGTTACCAACCTTTACACATAAGGAAACTGAAGCTCAAAAAAGGCCAACTAACATGCTTATAAGGTCCCTGGGATTCAAGTCTGCGCACTTGAGGCCCTGCTCAAATGCCCAGAGGCCCTCGTCTTACACCCTGCACCATCTGATTCAGTGTGTTTTTGTTGAAAGCCATCTGATCCTGTGGCTTGTGCATAAGAAGACCTGAGTTGTAGTTCTTGTCACTTTCTGGAAGAAATGGAAACTTCTCCAGGCCTCCCCACAGGAATATCTGGAGAATAAAGTAGGGGTCTGAGAAATCGTTTACAGAGTTCCAGTATAAATTTAAAGTTCAAAAATGTTTCTTAGTCAAAATGCTAAGAGGAGCCATGGCAGCCAGTGACAGAAGCTTTTTACTACAGGATCCTGATTGTAGTCAGTTAAATTGGTTGTATTCTGCATCATGATTTGCACCAGGAAGTTAAAAAATTGTTCTCCTACATTTCCTGTACCTTCACTTCTAACCCCAATTTTTTTTTAACCATTGTCAGTGACTTAGAAGTACAGCGATGTGAAGTCAACTGTTAGTGTTTATGTTACACTATGAACGAGAGAAATAGGAATAGTCGGAAATAATACTAAGTGTTTTGACTCATCACAACAGGTTTCTGCATGTCATTTTTTAGAACGATACGTATCTGACATACTGCAATAAGATCTAATCATTACATTATCTCTTGAAGTTTTTTTAAATCCCAAAGAGGGAAAAGTACAAGATTGACAGTCTCTGTTTTACAAATGGTTTAGATGTCTCTCAGACATATTGTGAAGTAGAATGAAAAATTTTTCTGACTTTTAGAGATAAAACAAATAGACTTCAAAGAAATTTGAGCTCACAGAGAGATAGCTGTTTTGGGCTGCACACACCCTAGAAGTGCATTCTCCTCTGTGGTGGAAATTATTGAAAGGGACTGCTTTTTCTTCATTTGTTTTGTTTTGCCTTTTATGCCAAGATAGAATTCAGAAAGAATCTTGAGCATATAAAACATTTTATCAACCAGGATGTTTTACTCTAGGTATTTTTTTAATACAACCATAAGCCTCAAGGAGAAAAAGCTATTGGCTTCCTACTCCTTTTTCCCCATGAATACTTCCCTGGAGACTCAGTGATTCAGTTTCAGTAATTGCCATCTTTCATTGGGAGAGAAGTAATGGCTTAAGTGGGTAGTGAGCTCCCAGCATTGAGGCATTTCTCGACCTGGGTCCTGTAGCCCCAAGGAAAGCCGTACCTTTGTCTAAGAATCCGCCTGGTTCATTTATCATCTGTCACTGATTTTTGTGTAGGAATGAGAGACTAAAATTCTCCAGGGATACCACTTACATTGTTACGTGACTATGGTTTTAATGGCACAGTCCAGGAATATCCCTTTTTTATGCTAATTTCTCTCCTTTTCAAAGAAAATGGCCCTGACAATTCTGTAATTTTGTACAATGACCCTACTGCAATTAGCAAGCAAGGACAAATCTGCCATTTGACTGCATCAGAAAAACAAATCGAAAACGGACACAAATCTGATGGTGTTTGCAGCTTCAGCGTTTCTGGAGATTGTTTTATCAGCATGCCCCTGAGCACAGATCTGGGCCACGATGAATACCACTTTCCTGGCAGCCGAATGTTCCATGTGACTGGCTCCACCCACATGTACTCCCAGGGAGGGTCACTTAGGTCAATCAGGCATGTTCTTATCTATCATAAGAAAGAATTGTGTGCTTCAGATGATGCTCCAGAAGGTTAATGAGAGTTTTTTGGAGGTTTTGTGGTGTTATTCCTTTTGATTTATGACAGACCTCTCAGGAGTTATGTTTTTATTTGGTCTCTCAGTGGTTTTTTAACTACCATACCACTGACAGTATGGTAGTTAAAAAAAAAAGTCAGAACTACTATTATTAAGGGAAAGAGGTTTCTTTGTTTTCCTAATGAAATGCATACCATTTTTAAGTATGTCCCTTCTACATATAAAATAATAACTTAGTTTTATCAGTTTTAGGATCAAAACCTTATACCCATCTGAAATGACTTGGAGCAAACAGCTTTTAACCAGACCATCATTGCCTTGTAATGCCCAGAGTCTTGGGCACACAGTCCGGGAAAATAGAGAAGTACTATACATTGCTGCACAGATTGTCAGATTGCCAGAGAATCAAGAGGATTTCAGACTTGGCTTGGAGCAGACAGTTTATTTTTCCTTATAGGACAGCTTTCTTTTATTCACACATGGAAAGATAAAGAGTTTCCCTTACAGCTGCTAATGAAATAGAAGCCCCAAACAGGGAATGTGCTGAGAGGAACTGGCCTACTGTGCTCAAAGAAGGCAACTCCTACAGTTCCTGGCCCTTTATTCCCTTTGTCCAAGGAATCAGCCCATTGTCTGCTAGAGTCTCATGTCTGGGGCCAAATGCCATGGTGCTGTTCTATTTGGTATCTCTGATAGCTCTTCCCACAATATGGGGCCGCCAGTTACATTCCACAAAAGATAAAAGTTTTTCTTTTTTCCTGATTTTTCTGCCTGCTTGACTAACTGCTGTGCCCGTCTGATGGGAATTTGTGACTGCAAAGTAAGATGGAACCCGCCTTGCAGACAAGGGTAGATAGAAGCGAGAGAATGTAGGAAGTTAGATGGCAAGTCCAAGTGCTTTAAAACACGCAGCACTGCTGGCTCTGAAGCAAACATCCATGCAAAACTGTGCATCCTATTTTTAGGGAGGGGTTGGATTTCAGTCTGACTGAACTGAAGCCTATCTAATAACACTGCCTGGGCCCAAAAATATAACCACAATCAAAGTTAGAAGTCACCAAACTCTCATGTGGGTTTTCAATGAAATTATCTCTGTCAACATTTAAATATAGGTGACCATTCTTTAAAAGTCAGAAGACCTTCCGAGAATACCAACAGTGAAGTATGTCACGTGGGCCAGGATGAGCAGAGAAAGGTTTTCTTTTATAAAATGAGAGATTATCTTTATAGGAGTCTGGCCGAACACTGAGGACATGCTTAGGACAGACTCCCAGGGTCTTTCCATGGTTTCCCATTAATTGTTTTTCCCTCTCAGTGCTGTCATATTTTTCCATTTTTATCTCTTGCCTTTTAACTCTAGGAATGTAGTTATTAACTTCTAGTCTATGAAAAGGAATTTTCATCTGTCAGACCTTGAGACAGGCAATAATTTGGATGTTTTGCTGTAGGCAATACTATAGCCAGTATTCAACCCCTATCCCCCACCCTGAATTAAAACTCATTCTTGCTATTCTGATGTTTGTGATTATGATGAAATGATCAAAATAACTCTTCAGGCCAGGTGCTGTGGCTCATGTCTGTAATCCCAGAACTTCGGGGAGGCTGAGGTGGGAGGATTGCTTAAGACCAGGAGTTTGAGACCAGCCTGGGCAACGTAGTGAGACCTCATCTCTACAAAAAATCAAAAAATTAGCTGTACATGGTGACACACACCTGTAGTCCCATCCCAGCTACTTGGAAGGTTGAGGTGGATTGTTTGGGCCCAGGAGGAGCTGTGGTTACGCCACTGCACTCCAACCTGGGTGACAGAGAAAGACCCTGTCTCAAAAAAAAAAAAGAAAAACAAAAATCCTCTCAATTGTGATATTTATATAGAGAGGGTATCTCTTACCCCCTCTAGAATTTCATTACAATTTTGCAGTACAGTAATAAGAATATGAAAGGGATTGATGTCTGTGTGGTAAGGGTAATTAAAGGGGTATGTGTTTATATTTTCCTTCTTTGAACTGCTTCCAGAAATATTTTTGTGTCTGTCATAACTGGGAGGATGAAACCAAATTAGAGTTTTACTGTATTTACATGTTTTTGGTCTAGGAAATCATATGTATTGCACGACAACTTAGTATGATGGTATATACTTTTATTTATTTGTGTAAAATATGTATACTTCTGTAACTTTTCCTTTCAACTGTTTCATAAAATCTAAAAAAAAATCTGAACAACTTGTCACTGATAATCAATTTAAACTTGCTTACATTACAGCTTTCATTTTTCGTTTGTTTGGTTTTTTGAGATGGAGTCTTGCTCTGTTGCCCAGGCTGAAGTGCAGTGGTGGGATCTTGGCTCACTGCAGCCTCTACCTCCCAGATTCAAGCAATTCTCCTGCCTCAGCCTCCCAAGTAGCTAGGATTATAGGCACCCACCACCATGCCTAGTTAATTTTTTTTGTATTTTTAGTAGAGATGGGGTTTCACCATGTTGTCTCAAACTCCTGACCTCCTGACTCCGCCCACCTCAGCCTCCCAAAGTGCTGGGATTATAGGCATGAGCCACTGTGCCTGGCCACCTACAGTTTTTATTAGAACTCCTTGGAATGCTATAGAAATTTAAGGAGAGATTACTATCATCATCACCATTTGGAGAGGCGTATATTAGTGGGTGAATATAAAAAATGTTATTTGAAAATATTCTAATTTATTAAAAGTGACAAGTTACTAGTTACTTCTTATTCATCCTTAGGTTTACAAAGCAAGTATCTTCAACCCTCTTATCAGCGCAAATAACAAAAGAATTTCAAACATATGTAAAATAAACGGAATAAGTTGGAAAAGTCAAGTATAGCAATCTGACTCACTTTAACTTTGCAAAACTGCTTATCATTCTACCTGATTATATAAATAAATTTAGTCTGAATGGCCTATCTGCTGTGCTTGTGAGCAATATTTTAGTTTATAAAAATCCACATTATTCATTACATGAATTACTTTTTTCCTGCTTCTTTACATTTCTCTTCCTGACTTCTCCATACTATTTCAAAGTGACAAGATTTAAAATATTTTACAAATCTTTTAGTGGGGTTTGGCTTTTACAAACTGTTGTAAAAAGAGCATTTCAATTCAATTCAAACAGTTTTTGGGAGGCTGTCACCTACCAGAGACTATACAGTCTGCTGGAGATAAAGGGATGGGTATAAAAGTTCTTTGCACCATGGAACTCAGTCTAGAGAGAAAACAGATATGACTGGTTTTTTAATGTATTCATTTCTTTAACAAGCACTTATATCGCTTTTACTATGTGCTAGATACTATTCTAAGTAATTTGAAAGTATTAACTCATGTAAGTAATTACATACGATGGCGTTTCTAAAGAGGAAAGTGATCATTTTTATTTAGATTTCACTATAATTTAGTAATAGGGAATGCTAGAAATTTGGCATGTGAGGGTAAGCATATAGCATTTCTTTCTTATTCTATCACATCTTCAGAATGTGGAACTTGGAACAGAGAGTAATTGGATCCTTTATACCAGAAGGGCAATGCTTAGTTGTGTCATGATCATCTGAATCTTTAGCAGTGTATTAGTCCATTTTCATGCTGCTAATAAAGACATACCCAAGACTGGGAAATTTACAAAAGAAAGGTTTAATTGGACTTACAGTTCCATGTGGCTGGGGAAGCCTCAAGTCATGGTGGAAGGCAAAGGGCACATCTCATATGGTGGTAGACAAGAGAAAAGAGCTTGTGCAGGGAACTCCTTTTTTATAAACATCAGATCTCATGAGATTTATTCACTGTCATGGGAACAGCATGTGAAAGACCTTCTTCTGTGATTTAATTACCTCCCATTGGTCTCTCCCACAACATGTGGGAATTCAAGATGAAATTTGGGTGGGGACACTCAAACCATATCATTCCGACCCTGGCCCCTCCCAAGTCTCATGTCCTCACATTTTAAAACCGATTATGCCTTCCCAACAGTCCCCCAAAGTCTGAACTCATTTTAGCATTAGCTCAAAGTCCACAGTCCAAAGTCACATCTGAGACAAGGCAAGTCCCTTCTGCCTATGATCCTGTAAAATCACAAGCAAGTTAGTTACTTCCTAGATGCAGTGGGGTTAGTGGCATTGGGTAAATACAGCCATTCCAAATGGGAGTAATTAGCCAAAACAAAGAGGCTACAGGCCCCATGCAAGTCTGAAATCCAGTGGGGCAGTCAAATCTTAAAGGTCCAAAACGATCTCCCTTGACTCCATGTCTCACATCCAGGTCACACTGATGCAAGAGGTGAGTTCCCATGGTCTTGAGCAGCTCTGCCCCTGTGGTTTTGCAGGGTATAGCCCCCCTCCCTGCTGGCATTGAGTGTCTGCAGCTTTTCCAGGTACATGTTGCAAATTGACAATGGACCTACCATTCTGGTGTCTGGCGGCCCCCTTCTCACAGCTCCACTAGCTGGTACCCAAAGGACTTTGTGTGAGGGGGCTCCATCCCCACATTTCCCTCCTGTACTGCCCAAGCAGAGGTGCTCCATGATGGCCCTGCCTCTGCAGCAAACTTCGACCCTGGGCATCCAGGCATTTTTCATACATCTTCTGAAATCAAGGTGGAGGTTCACAAACCCCACTTCTTGACTTCTGTGCACCTTCAGGCTCAACACCATGTGGAAGGTGCCAAGGCTTAGGGCTTGCACCCTCCAAAGTCACGGCCCAAGTTCTACATTGGCCCCTTCCAACCATAGCTGGAGCAGCTGGGACGTAGGACACCGAGTCCCTAGGCTGCATACATCATAGGGACCTTCAGCCTCACCCAGGAAACCACTTTTTCCTCCTAGGCCTCTGGGCCTGTGATGGGAGAGGTTGCTTTGAAGACCTCTGACATGCCTTGGGGACATTTTCCCCATTGTCTTGGGGATTCACATTTGGCTCTTCATTACTTATGCAAATTTATGCAGCTGGCTTGACTTTCTCCTCAGAAAATGGGATTTTCTTTTCTATCGTGTTGTTAGACTGCAAATTTTCTGAACTTTTATGTTCTGCTTCCCTTATAAAACTGAATGCCTTTAACAGCACCCAAGTCACATTGTGAATGCTTTCCTGCTTAGAATTTTTTTCCATCAGATACCTTAAATCATCTCTCTCAATTTCAAAGTTACATAGATCTCAATTTCAAAGTTATTTTCTCTATGCCACCAGCCTCTTTGCTTAAAAATTACAAGAGTCACCTTTGCTCCAGTTCCCAAGTTCCTCATCTTCATCTGAGATCACCTCAGCCTGGACTTTGTTGTCCATATCACTATCAGCATTTTGGGCAAAGCCATTCAACAAGACTCTAGGAAGTTCCAAACTCTCCCACATTTTCCTGTCTTTTTCTGAGCCCTCCAAACTGTTGCAGTCTGTGTCTGTTACCTAGTTCCAAAGTCACTTCCACATTTTCAGATATCTTTTCAGCAGTGCCCCACTCTACTGATACCAACTTACTGTATTAGTCCTGATAAAGACATACCTGAGACTGGGCAATTTACAAAAGAAAGGTTTAATTGGACTTAAAATTCCACATAGCTGGGGAAGCATCAAATCATGTTGGAAGGCAAAAGGCACATCTCACATGGCAGCAGACAATGGAAAAGAGCTTGTGCAGGGGAACTGCTTTTTTAAAAACCATTGGCTGTCATGATGCCTGTTCACTATCATGAGAACAGCACAGGAAAGACCTTTCCCCATAATTCACTTACCTCCTACCAGGTCCCTCCATAACACATGGGAGTTCAAGATGAGATTTGGGTGGGGACAAAGCAAACCATATCAAGCAGTTTTGTCTCTATTGGTTCTGGTTAGTATAACCCAGTTTTGTTCATATTGACTTGGAGCAGTCTTTTTCTTTTGTTCTTTTTCCTTATTTAACCTGATTGTTATTGTTGCTGTTGACTGTTTCCATACTGTTTTGAGAGAAGTTAATAAATAATACTTCTCTTCAAAATTTGCTTGCTAATACCTGTTTCATAGAGATTGTCTTGCATATGTTACTTTCAAAATGACAATTTAAAAGTATAACTTTACTTTGAGTAGTCTTAGGAAGAGTTTTTGTTATTTTAAGCTCCAAATCTAATTTTGTCCTTTAAAAGTTCATTGAGTTCCCCATTGCTTTTCAAGGAACTTATTCTGGAAACAATGTTATATCCTTAATTGTAAAATTTGTACTGTAGTATTTCAAAAGCTTTTGTATACATTTTACAAATTACAGTTAATTTTGGGGGTTAACCAGAAGTTACTGTAAAAGAAATATCAATGTGTATGCTGCATGTGAATAAGATTCTTACCATGCATTGCAAAGTCTTTTAATTTTTGGACTTCCCTGAAGAAAATGATGTTTTAGTTTCTTTGAGTAATGTAGGAGGCCCCTAGAATAACATTTTTGTAATAAAATTTCCTTAACTACCTAATGTGTTTGACCTTTGTCTTCTTTTTACAAAAAACAAAACCTATCTCTTGGATTGCTCACAGTTAACCAGTTCTACCTTATTGCTTGTCTAGAGTAAGCCCCTTTCCCTCTTGGCTTAGGAGATATACAAGTTCACATCAGTCAGAAATTATCAGTCTGAGTGTTAAGCGAAATTTCAGTTGGTAAAGATTATAACCATACATACGTATTGTCTAATAAATTTGGCCTTTAAAGGAAAAAAATCCTGTATACCAATCATTTGTGGTGGTCTAAAATTGGAAATGTGCCATAAGTATGATTTGTTTTTAGGTCCATACTGTGGAAGTATGACTGTTCCCAAAGAACTCTTGCTGAACACAAGTGAAGTAACCGTCCGCTTTGAGAGTGGATCCCACATTTCTGGCCGGGGTTTTTTGCTGACCTATGCGAGCAGCGACCATCCAGGTATAACAGAAAACTCAACACAAATCTCTAAACCATAACTGTCAAAGAATTCCTTTTGCTATTTATCACCATCCCTGGACATAATTATGGTCTCAGATGCAGAATTAAGATACGAAGGAGAAGGAGGAGCACTGTGTCTTTATAAATGATTTAGGTCTGAACTGAATCATGTTGTAGCACAGGGGTATCCAATCTTTTGGCTTCCCTGGGCCACATTAGAAGAAGGATTGTCTTGGGCCACACATAAAATACACTAACAATAGCTTAAAAAAAATTTGCAAAAATATTTTATAACTGTATTTTAAGAACTTTAGGAATTTGTGTTGGGCTGCATCCAAGGCCATCCTAGGCTGCATGTGGCCCAAGGGGCATGGGTTAGACAAGCTTATTAGCATATTGATCAGTTGACTTACATGGGATAGGATTCATCTCATTTTTCCTAAAATCCTTGGATAGCGCAGCTTTGTGTTCCCCTCCTGACCCTTTTAAGTCCTGGGTATTCTCTCGAGCCCTCTCCCAAACTTCTTCCTAGCTCAGGGGCAAGACTTATCACCAGGGAGCCCCTTCCCAACACACACCAGTGCACCACCAAGGGAGGCATGCACGGTGTATGCAAGATGAAGAAGTCAGTGTCACACAGTGCGATAACTGTAAAGCTGAAACTTGTATGTGAGAGAAGGGAAGGGAAACATGAACACAGATGAGAGAGAGAAGCATGGGCTCCTACCCTGGGCTCTTGTGTTTCAGAGTAATTATGTGCAGCCCACACCCTGTCTGCTTATAGTCACAGAGGTTTCTGCTCTCAGTCCTCTCTGGCAGAAAAGCTCTGGGAATGAGGTGCACCATTCATTTTCCTCTTAGCTAATCAGCTCTGACCAATCACAGCAGGTGCCTGCATGGTCAGTGTTTATCATATGCTGCCCTCAAAGAACTATTACAGTAAGTGTGGGATATTTTGGAAACCATACTATGTTGATCTAAATGCATCGAGATCCACTGTGTCTTAGCCTCACCTCAGCCTCTGTTGCTGAATATTAGTTTGGTTCTGTAAATTACTCTATAGAGCACCTTCTTTCTTAAAATGCTTGATTCTGGTTGACAAAAGCTTGTATGCTGTAGGTTTTCTTTTCAGAGAAGTAAACATTTGCTTCTCTGTCACTGGATACCACTGGCTAAAAGTTGAATTAAAATGTGGGAACCTTCTCTATGAACTATGTTGGGCTTTTGAAATTATTTTGTTCCTGTCAGGGGACATTATACACGTAGTCTTTGTAGGCATGTAGTGGATAGCAAATAACAAGTGTTGCTTTTTTTTTCTGTTGAATATAGATTCTGCTATCATTTACCAGATAATAATGTTGAAAAACCATCATTGGTGGCAGAAAAAAGAAGTGAAAGGAACTCATTAAATACTGGAGACAGTGATTCTCAGTATTTATTTTTTAAAGGAAAATTCTGATAACTACATAGTGAATAAATGCTTTTTAAAAACTCTCTTTTATTTTAAAAGAAAGCTTTGTAGCACGAGTGACCTAGTTTCCATTCTGTTAATTGCAATTATCTTTATTTATGACAGATTTAATAACATGTTTGGAACGAGCTAGCCATTATTTGAAGACAGAATACAGGTAAATATAGGTATCCTAACTGTTGCAGTCGTGTATTGCTGAATATTTTGTTTTCCTTCACATTAAACCAGATATGTTTGTACTTAAAGTTCTTTTAACCATTCATGTTGTAACTAATGAGGAATATTTGAAGTAGTTTCTTATATAGCAGGAGGTCAGCAAACATTTTCTGTCAAAGGTAGATAGGAAATATTTCAGGTTTTCCACATGCAATCTCTGTTGCATTTATTCATATAATCTCTGTTGCTGTTGTATCAAAAAAATATATTAAAAAAAAAAGCAGCCATAGACAATGTATACACTAACAGACATGCCGTGTTTCAATAAAACTTTATTTACAAAAACATCAGTAGGGTGGATTTGGCCAACAGGCCATAGTTTGCTGACTCCTGAGTTCCACTATAGGTCCCATTACCAAACCTAGACTGTATTTTTTTCCTGGCCAGTATTTGGGAATAACTTTTAAAATTCTTTCATTTGGGAGGAGGTGCATTTTGCCTTTATCACGAGAGAAAAACCTGCTGCAAATAAGAAGATGAAGAATTTCAACCCAGCTTTACTTTAACTGGAAACGCTACTTAGCCACTTTGATGTACATTTCCTCATCTATCAAGTAAAACAGTCTAAAGCAGAATTTCTTAGCCTCGGCAGTATTGATATTTTGGGTCAGATAATTCTTTATAGTGCAGGGTTGTCCTGTGCATTGTTAGATATTTAGCAGCATCCCTGGCCTCTGTCTCCCTGGCATCTGTCCTAGCTGTCAGTTGTAATAACCAAGAATGTCTCCAGACATTGCCAAATGTCTCATGGTGGACAAAATTTCCCTCAGTGGAGAACCACTGGTCTAGAGATCCTTGTCAACAACACTAACAAAAACTATGACTTTTAATTTTGAGACAGGGTCTTTCTTCATTGCCCAGGCTGGAGTGCAATGGCATAATCATAGCTCACTATAGCCTCAAACTCCAGGGCTCAAAGTATGCACTTGCCTCGGCCTCCCAAATAGCTGGGACAACAGGCTTGCACCATCATACCTGGCTAATTTTTAAATTTTTTGCGGAAATGGGTGTCTTTCTATGTTGTCCAAGCTGATCTCTAACTTCTGCACTCAGCTTCCCAAAGTGCTGGGATTACAAGTGTGAATCATGGACCCAGCTGTGACTCTTTAGAGTGCTTTCCTAGTGCCCGGTATACCTCTCTGCACTTAGCACAGAATAAGTAGCTCTTGTGAACATTTCAACACGTCTGCAAGGAAGGTTCTGTTACATCCTAAAAACTGAGGTACAAACAAATTAAGACTTGCTGAGGGCTACACACCTCATAAGCGTAGCCAGGAAGTCAGGCTTAAGAGCGCATGGTCTCAGACATTTGGGCATTCTAATGAACGAATTATTTTATGTGCAGAAACAACTCTAGGGTTACTAATATTAAGTCTAATAGAGGGAAAAAATGAAAATGAGCAATAATTGGATGTTGCTTTGTAAAGTAATGTTCATCCAATATACACATACGCCAGTATTATCTATTCTAGCTATACCTCTACAGTCCCAGTTGGTGATAAGAGTCTCTGGGCATCAAATGGTCATTTCCTGTTCTCCTAAAGAAAGGGAATATATCTAAGCTTACAGGGTGGCATTATGGTACCAGATCAGATCAGATCAGCTTTAGCCCAGCCATTTTATAGTGTTTAGATTAAAAATAAGGCATCGTGACTAATACAGGTCCACAAGCCCTCATCCATAATTCTGAAGTATAGAAAGCTTTGAAAGCCTTTGTAACTCATTTGGTGGTGATTCTTGATTAATGTGACCTTAAATTTGTTTGACAGCAAAATTAGACTAATATGAGACCATTTAATCTTTATGTGTGTTATTTAATATGACCATGCATTTGACACAGGTATTTTAATGTTTTTTTATTAATGTGTGCAGGCCCCACCGGGGTCTTACACCATATACATTATTAGAACTGTTTTGCTTTTCCAGAATCCAAGAAATTCTGAATTCTGAAATACAGCTGGTTCTAAGGGAATTGGCTCTAGGGAATTGTGAACCTGTAATAGGAATTCCCCTTATTTTTTTTTCTTAATTTCTTGAGTACTACTGCAATGCAGGGACTCCAAAAGGTCAATGGGAAAAAATATGGAATATTTATTTGGATAGTTTTGATAGTTGTTACATATATAATTTGCCAAGTCGGCAGGAGGACACTGAGAAGAAATGAAATAAAAACAACTTCTATTCTGGAATCTGTTTGGGCTGGTACACTCTTTTTAAACAAACCAAGTAAACATTATGTAAAATGGTGTGTATATATAGAAGTAAGGGCACATGACATTCATCTTCAAAGCTGACAACATTCTTTTAATTCCTTGGCTTTCTTTTTGCATATTTTTTATAGATGTTTATAGCTGTCTTCATATCCTGCTGATAAGTTGACACTTGAAGGGAATAGAGATGAAGAAACAATCTAAGAGAGACTATATGCAATATCAGGTTCCCATTGCTAGCTGGGTAGTGCCAGAGCTTGGGTCACTCTGCTGTTAGCCCTGACACCCTTCAGCTGCACCACATACTATGACATGTTTCTGGAAAGTTTCTTGAAAAATGACTGTTAAATAAATGGAATCCTAAATTTTTTGGCGGGGAGGAATAGAGTTTTGCTCTTGTTGCCCAGGCTGGAGTGCAGTGGCAGGATTTTTGGCTCATTGCAAACTCCGCTTCCAGGTTCCAGTGATTCTCCCGCCTCAGTCTCTAGGGTAGCTGAGACTACAGGTGTGCACCACCACACCCAGTTAATTTTTGTATTTTTAGTAGAGACTGGTTTCACCATGTTGGCCAGTCCAGTCTCGAACTTCTGTCCTCAGGTTATCCACCTACGTTGGCCTCCCAAAGTGCTGGGATTATAGGTGTGAGCCACCGCCCTGGTCTTGGAATTCTAATTTTAAAGTGTATACTGTTTTTCTGATGGCAAAAGTATTTCATAATTAATGTAGATCACACTGTCTAATATAGTAGCCACTAGCCTCGGGTAGCTAATGAGCACTTGAACTGTGGTGAGTGCAGATTGATGTGTGTTGTATAAAATGCACCCCAGATTTTGGAGGTTAAATATGAAAAAGAAAATAAAATATCTTATTGGTATTTATTTCTGTTTATTACATGTAGAAGTGATAAAATTTGAACATGTTGGATTAAATAGAATATATTATTAATTTTGCCTGTTTTTACTTTTTAAAAATGTGACTTCTAGAATATTTAAATTTGTATGTGTGGCTGCCATTATATTTCTATCAGACAGTTCCATTAATATAATGGAAATATTACAGTATGTATAACATGGAAAGTGAAAGTTCCTCACAATTCTCCTCCTGGAGAGAATCTAGGGATATTCTTCCTTGTCTTTTTTATCCATAGAAAACATAAATTGTTACATATTTTAAACACTTCTTATAGAAACAAGATTGTACTATAAGGTTTAGAGATGTTCCTGTTTGTGAAAAATATTTATTGGATGTCTTAGACTCAAGTAAAATGCATTAGGGAAGCTTGTTGTTTAATAGACTTTATGGTGAATCCTTATATAAAAAAAAATTATTGTGTAAAAGTTGCCTTTAGATGAACATTGTAGATCAATCTGTATTTTCACAAATCAGGTTTCTAAGTTTTCATTAAAGCAAGATATTATATGGAGGGCAGAAAATACTTTAAAATTTAAGTATAGTTTAATATTTTTTGCTTATGTAATTTAATATAAATTTTTTATTTTTCTTTTTCCAGCAAATTCTGCCCAGCTGGTTGTAAAGACGTAGCAGGAGACATTTCTGGGAATATGGTAGATGGATATAGAGATGTAAGTAATGGAGAGTAATAGCAGAGAATGAATTAAAAGGAGTAAGTATATATACTTACTCCTTAAAGTGAATGTTACATTTTATATATACACCACTTTACTCCAAATTAATTTACTCTGCCTAAATTAATTACTGAGTAAAGTTAAATGAGATCTAAAACTCCGGATAGATGCATGAGTCTCTCTTCTCTGAGAATGAATGAAATAAGTATAAAAACTAAGGTTACCCATGCATTCATTCCTATTTCTAGCATTTCCAGTTAAGCATACTATAAATGAAATGAAAAACAAACTTTTCACCATCTGAAAGTATTATTCCATCCACTTTTTGTAAGAGGTTATAAATTTGCATTCTTTTTATTATGGTTTATTTCTTTAATATTCCACTGGTTCCTGTAATAGACAAAGGGCATGAATATTCACATCATAGAACAGTGATATTGTATGTGGGGCCAGTGAAGCCATCTATCCTGCTCTTATTCCCCTCTCTCCTTGCAAATCAAGTTCTTATGTCCAGTAAGACTATATGGGTTATGTAGTAATACATTGTGCCCAGAGAAAAATAAATTCCAAGGAATTTATTTTGCTAAACTGCATGTCCTATCTCCAGATACATAATCCTCCATTTGTTTCTATTTACAGATTTCTGTCCTGGAAATCTAGTATCTGATTTTTAAAAAATTTACATTGCTATTTGAAGTAGTTGGGTTTATAGCCTAGCTTTTGGGAATTGCCTTGAGTTAGAACTATCTATAGCAAAAACCTATTGTTATGAAACTGTTTTTAAAGTTATTTATGTGTGTTTTTATGCCTAGGGAAAAATAACCTTTATCTACTTGTTTCAGGTGATTGATAAATCCTCTGTGGTGTGGGGAAAAAGCTCGACTTTTAATTTTCACTTTTGGCACATTCTGATTCTGGAAACAGCAGATTTTATTTTGCTTTTCATTCCTTTTTTTCTGTATTTTTATTTATAAGATTGACACAGGATACTCATCTGACCTATAAATTGACTCTTAAAATGATTTACACTACCTCAGTTTGAAGATTTACTTGGTGCAGGCAATTCTTAAATGACTACGGGGAACTGAGAAATAAAAAGTTGACATTTTTTTCCCCAGCAATAGAAAGTTTTTATTTATTATTTTCCTGTTCTGTGCAAGAAATGTAAGAATTATGTACAATAAGAGAAATAGCATAGTTTTTTCTTACTGTGGATGTTTATCTTACATGATCCGTTAAGTGCTGGCAAATAGGTTTCCTATTTGACCCACTAACTGGTTTTGCACTATTTGCTTTTAGAATGATTTTATCTGAAAGGAAATTTGTGTTTTGAAAGCTACCCTCTTCAAAGAACTCAGATTAGTGCCTTTTTTGTATATGTCAGTATCATGGATGTATTAGATATGTATTGCTGCATAATAACACTACCACAGACTTAGAAGCTTAAAATGGCACATATTTATTATCTTTCATTTTCTGTGGATTAGGAAACTGGACATGGTTTAGCTGGGTTCTCTGCCTCAGGGTCTCATAAGGGTGCAACAAAGGTGTCAGCTGGGGCTGCAGTCTCATTGAAGGCTCAATTGGGGAAGGATCTGCTTCTAAGCTCATGTCATGTTGACAGCATTCAGTTACTTGTGGGTTGTTGGACTGAAGACCTCAGTTTCTTCCTGGATTTTGGCTGGAGGCCATCCTCAGTTCTCGCCATCTAGGCCTTCTCAGCGTGGCCACTTGCATTTTCAAAGCAAACAAGGGAAAGTCTTTGAGGAAAGGCATCTCCTAGCAAGATAGATTACACTCTTGTGTAATGTTATCATGGGAGTGGTATCCCATCAATTTTTCCATATTCTTATAGACTTAGAAGAAAATCTCAGCTCCCACTCACACTCAGGGGCATTCAGGGGGCTTCCACAAGAGGGAATACAGGGAAGCAGGGATCATTGGGTTTATTTCATCTTGGGAAATGTGTTCAGTTGCAGCAAGTCTTTTTGGAAAAGTCTTTGCAAAACCAAAGCATATCCTGTAGGTCAGGAGGACCTAATCTGTAAAATAAATAACTAGAGTTGCTGTTGAAGAAGCAGGTGCCCTGTCTCAGGGAAGAATATATTGTCTTACAGAGCTATTATAGAAAAGGCATTGGTTTATTCTGTATTGCTCCAAAAGGCAGAACTGGGATCAGTGGATAAAAGTTACAGGGATGCCAATTTCAGCTGCATATAAGGAATAATTGAACAATGCAAAATGGGGTAGGCGGTCTTGAGACAGTGATTTCCTAGTTGCTGGAAATGTCAGGTGTAGATGTTACAATGATTTGTCAGGGATAGACTGTCTTTGTGTGGGAAGGGTGCTGTGGTGTGGAGACAGGGGTGGTCTGTCAGGAGGTATGAGCGAGGAACTTTAAAGGCCTTTTTGAATTTTTGAGATTCTGTAGCTCTGTCTCCTACTGACAATTAAAGCATCCAAATTGGTATATGTTTCCAATGCCAGTGAAGGAATATGGGCTTCTCTTAAGATCTGCCTCACCTGCCCCCAGAACAGTTTTTCTCTTGGCACCTTCTCCCCAGCCTGCTAACTATACCATCTGTTTTTAAGCAGAACATACCACTTAATTAATTGGTTTCAACAATTCTCCTCTCCCAAAAATGTTCAATAAGTATTGTAAAATAGAGACAGTATACATGTAGTGTGCTGCAGTTTAGGAGGAGAAGGGGAGAAACGGGGCCTCTTGTACACACCCAGAAAAAACAGAGGGAAATACATGATAATGGCAAGTGATTATCTCTGGATAATGACAATGTGAGTGATTTTTTTTCATTGTTTCCAACATTTCTATAAAGAATGTATATTTTATGAAGAAAACATTATTGATATGCTAATTATGAGTACTATAGCAGCACAGAAACAATTCATATGATAGAAAGAAGCATATATTTGATAATTTAACATTTTACTTTCATTCTGCCAACACTTTTAAGCATGTGCTTTATACTACCTTGCTGGTTTTGGTTCATGTTTTATTAAATGCCATCTAAAGTGTTTACTTTTATGTTACACTTCCTTTTAAAACATTGTCAACACTGTTTTAGGATAAGTTGATTTTTCCTAAAGGAAGATTTAAGAAAATTCTGGGATGATTTGATAGTTGCTTGGAAAGTTGTTTAGTCTTAGCTCACACTAAGCTGTTGGCCATTGTTTATGGCTTAGTGAACTTCGGAAATCTTTATTGTAGATAATGCCATCCACCTGTAATTGCCTGAGCCGTGCAGATATTCTCTGCAGCTGGCCATTGCATTCCCTTTCCTAAAGAAGTATTACATTTACATTATTCTGCTTAAGTAAGTATATTTTGTTTAAAATAATTTACTAATTAACATAGGCTAGGTAATACGGCTTTCCAATATTTACCTTTCAGTAAGATTTAGACTTCAAAATAGCTAGAAAATAAAAGTATAAATTGTACCATGTGTTCAAAAGGGAATTTTCAAAAATCAGGTTCAATAAATATGAATTTAAAAAAATCAATACCAGGCCAGGCGCAGTGGCTCACACCTGTAATCCCAGCACTTTGGGAGGCCGAGGCGGGTGGATCATGAGGTCAAGAGATCGAGACCATCCTGGCCAACATGGTGAAATCCCATATCTACTAAAAATACAAAAAAATTAGCTGGGCGTGGTGGCGCACGCCTGTAGTCCCACCTACTCAGGAGGCTGAGGCAGGAGAATTGCTTGAACCCGGGAGGTGGAGGTTGTAGTGAGCTGAGGTCATGCCACTGCACTCCAGCCTGGCGCCTGGTGACAGAGTGAGACTCTGTCTCAAAAAAAAAAAAAAAAAAAGAAATCAATACCAAAAAAGTGACAACTTAAATAAACATCAGTTTTCTTTAAGTTGGATGGATGAAGGAGTGATTATTTTAAAGAAAATGTCTTAGAAAATGCTGGTAATTTTATCATAATAATATGATAGTGAGATTTGATGGCTAGTCTATTGGAGATATATCCTATGGCCTGCAATTAATATTAAAAGAAATGGCAAAAACTGAAATTACTTTTGCACCAAGCTATTATGGAAAGCCATAGCTGCAATTAAATAATTTTATAAAAAGGGTATACACCACTGAATTCCTTCAATACTGAGTACCGTGGGAAATGAGTATATTTATTGGCCTATGATGCTATTAGATCCTGTTGCTCATTGGCCTGTGAACCTGTCCTCTTATAGCCAAGAAGGCCCTGGGACATGCCCATTCCAGTGAGAGCTCTCTATAGGCAGGGTTCCTGGGATGAAGACCAGTGATCCCAAGGACAGTGGGAATAGCTGCCCAGCAGACCACTGAACCAATTTGGTTTTCATTTTGGGGTTTAGTGAGGGAGACAGGCCTGCATTGCTCCTATAAAATGTACACTGGGTAGCCTTTAGAGTCACAAGGTGACAGACCTTCAGAAAAGACCCTAGACCAGCAGTCCCCAACCTTTTTGGCAACAGGGACCACTTTTCTGAAAGACAGTTCTTCCGTAAACATGGTGAGTAATGGTTTCAGGATGAAAGTGTTCCACCTCAGATAACCAGGAATTAGATTCACATAAGGAGCACACAACCTCAATTGCTCACGTCCACAGTTTACAGTAGGATTTGCACCCCTATGAGAATCTAATGCCTCCGCTGATCTGACAGGAGGCAGAGCTCAGGCGATAATGTGCGCTTGCCCATGGCTCACCTCCTGTTGTGTGGCCCGGGTTCCTAACAGGCCATAGACCAGTACCAGTCCACAGCCTGGGGGGTTAGGGACCCATGCACTAGACAACATCCAGTTCAGGCTTCTCATTGTCCAGAGGAACGAGAAGCCAAGTGAAGAGTAGTGGAATGACTTTCATATACCTTGTGGAGTTAGAGGCAAAGCCAGGATGACAAGATAAATTGCTAAGTTTAAATTCAGGTTTTTTCCTTTTCAACTGGCTACTCCATTTTGTTTGCAGCCAAGAGTCCAAACTGATGATAAGAAAGCTTTTTAATGAAAGAAAATTCAGGAAAAATATACAGAAAATTTAGGAAAGATAAAAACACAAACTGCATTCTTAGTAAAGAGTATAGTCAGTTTCTCTCCTAACTGTAATTCTTTTTTCCCTCCAAAATTAGAGAGGGTAGTATCTGCATCTCTGTTTCAGCATTCTCACATTTTTTTCCTGTCATGAAATCTTTGGTCTCTTTTGTTATAATAGCAGTTATTGCAAAACTGACTCACTTTGCCAAACCTAATCTAGTTTGGGAAATATGAATTCTCTGAATTGAAGATCACAAAGTTCTCAATTTTATTGCAACTATATTAACTGCAAAAGATGACTTATCTCGTTAGTCCTCATAGTACTGTAACTTAAGTCTAAAGGAACTTTTTCATTGTAAATAAGGTAAACAGCATTGTTATTAACAAAAAGAGAAATTCCTAAGTCCAGTTATTGAGACACAATTCATGAGACACTGTTTTCTTTTGGCATTAATGGTCATGAAGAAGTGGAGCATAGCTAAGGTTTATTTTGGAAATGATGTTTCTCATCCCCTCGCTCCTGGGTCTGAGTGCCTTATCACCCTTTCACAGAGGTCTGTGCTTGGGAACCTACAGGCCTGTGCACCCCATGGAAAGTTCTAGTCGTTTCTGTAGCCCCACTTCCTGACTGAGCCAATTCCAATCCCACGACCCCCTGTAAATCAGAGTCAGTCTGCTGCTCCTGCTGCATCTGTCAGAACAGCCAGTAACCTGCTGACACCTCACGCTGAACATTGCAGGGCTGAGCTGGCACCAGCTTTTTGATGCCTCCTGAGGGGATTCAGGAAGTGAGATGGAGGCTGTCAGCCCTGAGTTGCTCGTCATCCCTGCAGGAACTTCGTTAAGCTTTCTGTTCCATTTAATGTTCTGTGGCTGTCATTAACATTGTGGTTTTGGTACCTTGATAAATCTCTAAATTAATTTGAAAATGGATGTGTGGAATTGAAGAAAGTTCAGCTTCTTAAATAATAACTTGGCATGTGTGTCTGATAGCCTAAGTGTAAGAAACTGGATCTGTTACCTATTTCTGCTTAACAGGTCTCTCCAAAACTTAGTAGCTTGAAGTTGAAGCCATTTTATTTGCTGATGAGTTTGAGGGTGAGCAGTTTGGGCTTCAGCCACATTGGATTGGATTCTTAAGCTCCCTTAGCCTGGAATCACTCTTGTGGCTTCCATCATATGGAAGATTAACTGGGGGCTCAAGGGTCTGAGGTGGCTTCACTCACATGTGTAACAGTTGGCTAGGCCCTGTTATCTGCAGCAGAACAAAGCAAGCCACATGTCCCAGAGTCAATGAGGGAGGTGACCACTCCAGGGCATGGCCATTGGAAGGCTTTATTCGTTGGGGCCACTACTGTAAATTACCACAGAAACAAAATAGAAAACTCCAACTATATTTTAACGGTGTTCTTTTAAGTTCTGCATGATGGTGTTGCTGTGTTTCAGACCTCTTTATTGTGCAAAGCTGCCATCCATGCAGGAATAATTGCTGACGAACTGGGTGGCCAGATCAGTGTGCTTCAGCACAAAGGGATCAGTCGATATGAAGGAATCCTGGCCAATGGTGTGCTGTCAAGGGAGTAAGTACTTTTTTTCAGTACCGTTTGTTCTGAGTAGAAGGTAACCCTGAAGAATAATTTAACCAGCTCACAACTTTGAAAAGACGGCAGGGATGTGATAGCAAGGGTTTGTCAACTGGAAAAATATGCATGAGTGCTTAGAGCAGCATTTCTCGTCTCTGGGTGGATGACAAATGTAGCAATCAGAAAGCTCACTGGTTATGCTGACATGTAAATTAAAATGGCTCACTCTGAAGCCCTGGGGCAGAGGAGTGTTTTCACTCTCGGGTGCTTTTGTGGGAGAAAATAAAGGCTGAATCCTTTTTAGGTTTTTACAACTTGAGTAAATTACTGGTTACCTCCAATATTATCATCAGCTGAAACCCTTAAAGAACCACTCAGCTCCCTAGAAGATTCCTAGAGACAGTCATTTACTGATGAGTTTGGGAAGTGAAAATAGATGGCTTTTGTTAACATTGTTTAAAAAAAGATTGCTTTTGTTAATATTACATTCTTCATTTGTTTTTACCCTGTGCTGTTTTAGCTTCATGAGAAAAAATATATCTATGTGTTAATTGCTTTAAACATTTCCACCTAAGCTTTTCATATTTTCAGATTTCCTCAGTCTCTAGAAGGTAGAAAAGTAGAGCTATGTAGAACTCAGTGTCAACCTGCCCTGTGGTCCAGACATCCACACACAGGATACAGACAGCTTAGAATGGCCAAGAGGGAGACACTCCTGGAGTGGAAACCTAGTGAGGGAAAGGTGCTCCTTGAGCCACTGTATTTCTCTCTTTCACTCTCTCCTTCTCTCTGTGTCCCTGGATATGTCTTCTGCCTTCTGTGACTCTGTTTTTTGCGCAGGTTTTCACATGGCCTGGGTTCCAAGAATAAGGCACAAGACAGAGGTTTTAGGCGTTTTGGGATCCAGAAATGGGGGAAAAAATGCCAGGACCTATATATTCAATCACTCGTTAATCTGTATGACGATCTCCCCCTGCCCCTGCTATTTTGTCCTAGCATGCAGAAAGAACATGGTTATGTTTTACTGTTCCATTTTTATAATGAATGGTGAGCCATCTTATCTTGGATAGGTTCTCAGGTTAGTCAGCATAGATAGATACAGTGAGATGTTATTTTGATAATTGCAGTGTTTTCCTTCACCTTCCTACTTTTATTTAAATGTATTAGCAATGTCATAGGTCAAATAGGTATCCTGACTACAAGTTATGACATTGCTTTTATTGGAAAATGTGTCTTAAGTTCTGAAGAACCAGCTTACGAACTCACATGTAAACTTTGGGACTAACACCCAATTTATGATTGGGGGTGTTGACCCATACTCATAGGCAGTGCTATTTGAAAGCAGTAACTGAAGTTAGGGGAGAGGTAGTTAGGTCATCTTCACGAAGGAGATGAGTCTTGTGTTTGATGGAAGGCAGGAACAGTGCTAAGAGGGATTATGGGGGTAGAGTCAAGACTGGGGAGCAATGTTGGGGTGGGGTGGTGACCGTCGGCACACCATGCTCACAGTCATGAGGGTGTCTATGGAGAAAAGGCAGAGTCTCTCACTGGCAATTCTGAATTCAGAAGTTCAGGCCTCAGGGTGCAGGTAACTAGAGAAGATGTTCCAATATAACTCTTTTACTCAAGCAATGCAGGTAGTACTGTGTGTAATCCACAAAAGACTTCCATCCACCAAGGACAGCGGTGCATGCCGTGCACTTGGACATGTGGGCTTACCTCATGGTATTTGTGTTCTCTGCCTACCATGACCCTCCCATTTATTTGCTTTCCCCTTCTAGATAGATTTTCAGCTGTAAGAGTACACAAAGTGTCCTTTTCATATTACCTGAACATTCAAAGACAAATTAGTCTCTAAATTTGTGCCAATGTTTAAGATCCAAAAGTTCCATAACAGTATGCTGTTAGAAACTAAAATCTCTATTCAGATGAATAAAATTATACATATATACACATACACATATATACATACATTTTTCACATAAATATTTGTCACATACTTTTCAGAACATTAAATTTTATTTTAAAATTTACATTCTGATTTATAGTAAAAGTGATCACTTATGCACAGTAAGCCTTTAAATGCCAACTTGACCTTGACTTTTAAGAATGTATTTTTTTTTAGGTTTTTTGATGGTTTCTTCTGTTGATAGTAGGTTGCTACTTTAGGAAAATAACAGGCTCTAGCCTGAATTCGTTAGGTGCTACCACTTCCAAACAGGAATGAAGAGCTACCCTTTGGCTTTCAGTCTGTTTTTGGAATCATTTGTCTGTGTTTGTCTACATTTGAATGCTCCTTTTATTGGAAAACAGGATAACAAAAAGTTTGACTAGGATTTTATTTTACTTTTGAACAACAATTATTAAAACTGTTGAATAAAGTTAGACCTTGTATTCTCAGTTACTTCTGGGACATGATAAATACAAATATTTTATAACATTTGAAAATTATATATTACATATATAATTTTACATATATATTTTATATAATTTTATATATTTCATATAATTTTAAGTTACACTTCCATGCAAAAAGTAGAGTACACAAATCTAAACCATTAATGAATTATAAAAGGTTTTGTTTCATATTCCATATAATTATTTGTACTAATTGTCTGATTTTTGTATTGGGAGGAGTGGATGGAAAGTGCAGAATTATATCAAGATCTTTCTTCTAGATCTGTGATTTTTGCACTGACTTTTTGCACTGACCAAATAGTTTACTGTGTGTTCACACAGTCTCTTCCACTTATTTAGATTTGAAATCTTCAGGGAGCAGTTGTTTTTATCTGTGTTGTTTTGCTCTTGGGGAAACACTGTACATGCGGTCATTGAACTTATATTCCCACACACGATTGTTTGGCATTCAGGAAAAACCAGAGAAGGAAGTATTGCAGCTGAGGAAGAAGGGGTCCCTAAAGTAAATATCTAGGGTTCTTCTGGGATTCATCCCCGGTCAGATCACTTCCTTAATTTGAAGAGACCAGAATGGAATCAGGAAGAGGGACTGACTGCATACCGAGGATAATGGTGCTAACCATCAGAAGGGAAAACCTTCTTTCTGTTTCCATCAGATCTTCTTGATTGCTTCTGTAGCCCTCTGGGGAGGCCTTTTATTCCTGTAATCTGATTGAATTCATTCACTCTAATGTGTGAATGCTTCAGAACCCTAACCTCCCTATGGGGGTTTTTATTTTTAAAGAGTAGGCTTATTAACCTATAGAATTATTTAAGTGGTCTGTATTTAATTAGTTTAATGGAATGAAATGGAAAAACATTTTCCAGTTGATAATGGAGGAAAGCCAGGCAGAGAACTGTTAGAAGCAGAGCTTTTCCTGGTTTCTTCTCAGGATTAACTCCAAAGTTATCCTTCCCATACTTTTTGGTTAACAACAACAAAACTAATATTTCATGGCAGGAGGAGTGAGCTTAGTTTCTTAGGGTTGCCACAGCATTATTTGGGCTTATTTGAGCCACATTTCAAATTTAACAGTGTAGAAACATTAGAGAAAATGGAAAAGGAGACAAAAGAGAGGCTCTACATAAATCTTAATACAATTTTAATATGATTAGCACCTACATTTAAGTGTCAGGAGAGTTGAGTTCTCACCCAAGCTTTTTTGCTAACTATGAACTCAGGCAAGTCCCAGGACCCGTGTGGATCTGAGTTTTTTCAGGCAAGTAATGATTGGTGCCTGTATTATATTCAGTGCAGAGATTATAGAAGAACCTGTATGTGGAATATTAGGGTTTATGGAGCCTGCAAAGCATAGACAATGTGAAAGAGAAAGTCTATTCTGGAGAGTTTTACTACCCATTGTTTCTAAAAAGAGCTTTTGATGGGAAGGTACTTATACTCTTGGCCAGAGTACTTTTGCGTTATTTGCGGATTTCATGTTTTAGTATTCTGTTTGTCCATTATTCCCATTTATAATTCAGAGTTAAACATTTAAAATAATAAGCAGCACTCTGAGGTTGTAAAATAGTTGTAAAAAGTTGGGCACAACAGGGGCATCTACCTTTTGGTGTTTACCTCTAGTATCTAATACTGGGCACATGAAGCTAATGTTGAGGCCTCCACATTTTCCATTCATTCTATGTATTTTTCATACCACTGACTTTGTGAGGAATTATTTTAAAGGCTGATCTGTTCTTCTAAGGTAGATAAGGACATTTCTGTGGCCTCAGGAATCTCTTCTGCAGTGAAAGAGACAACTGCAGAATGAGGCTGATTCGATCATTTCTCCTGTGATAGTGATAGAAGCTGTAGAACTGCAAGGATCAGGAGTCCACAGGACAAATGCCAGATGAGTGGTGGTACTGTCTTGCAGCAGTGAGGCCAGCTCACTGACATGCTATGTGTTTTCTCCAGCTGTACCTTGTCATCCAGAAGCAGGAGCTGGTTCAAGGTTTGGTGCCGGTTGCTACAGTAGGTAGGAATGTGACTGTGGAGAGAGACGGAGCAGAGACTGTCCCCAGAGCAACACTGCTGAAGCAAGATCCTCAGTGAAAGGAGAGAGATGTGTGGGGAAGACAGATGGAAATGAGTGGAACACTTTAAGGTGACTGCTCAGACAAAGAGAGATTTCAGGGCCGTAATCCTTTATGTCTTCATCATCTTGCATTAATTAATTGAGATGTAAGGTTAGTCCTGAGAGTGTATATCTACACATTCCTTTCCAATAAATTCAGCATGGTGAAAATAGCTCAGGATTCTGATTCAAAAGTAGCATCTCAGAGTCCTAGCCTCTTGTCACCTATATGAAGTTAGGAAAGTTGCTTACCTTCCATGGGCCTAAGCTTCCTGTTCTATAAAGTACTGATGATGAAGATAATAGCAGTAGGTTTGCAAGGGTGTTGTAAGGATCATGTGGGGAAGCGCAGGTGCGAAGGCTGTGTGAGCCCTGTGATGTAGCACTGTATTAGTCACTAAGATCTAGGTAACCAACTCACCTTCTCATGTTTGTCTTTGTTGTTTCAGTGGTTCCCTGTCAGACAGGCGATTTCTGTTTACCTCCAATGGTAAGGATCATGCTTTCCTTACAAATTTGATATTTGAAAATTCTTCAGTAGTAGTTTATTCCTCCATACCCTTCAGATTATATCATTTAAAAGGTTTTTTTCTTCTTTTTATTTTTTCTTAGGTCACATAGCACATTAAAAAAAAAAAAAAAAAAGGGAGACAGGGTCTCACTATGTTGCTCAAGCTGGTCTCAAATTCCTGGGCTTAAGTGATCCTCCTGCCTCAGCCACCCACACCAAATCTTCTTGACTTAACCATACACAGGATAATAATCCTAATTAACATTAAGCAGAAAATATGTTTCTTTATAATCTAAACTCTCTCAAACTTTTGCCTAAAAGAATCAAAAGTGAAACATTTAAGATAAATTCCTTAATCTTAGATTTTAAGAGAAAAGGCTTTCAAATATTGCAATTTGATTTATTATTTTGAATAAAGTTATTGAAAGTGAGTATATAAAAGCTGTTTAGCTTCACCATTATGGAATGTATTCTAAATAAATACTCTCCCTTCGCATAAATGATTTCAAGGAAAACACTGACTATTTCTTCTTTGCCCAGAAGAGCAGGCCTTTATTTGCTGCCTTCACATTGCTATATTGGACATGGTATAGTTAAGGTCCTTTGGATGAATATTGGTAAAGCTTACTGATCTTCAGAGGACTTAGACACATCTGCTTTTCAAGTATGTGGAAAGAATGGAGTTCCCTTCTGATTCTAAATCCTTTAAAATGAGAAGGAACACAGCATTTTAAACCTTTTAACACAGATTGCACTTTGTTGAAATCAGGGTGAATTCAGAAGGTTAGAAAAGAAAATCTACAGTGGGGACAAAGAGATGTCACTTATAGAGGATGTGACTTTGAGGTCTATTAAGAAAAGCAGTAACAGTTTCAAGGCACAGTAGTACAAATGAGTGAAAGTCTGGACCATTTAAAAACTGGTAATTAAACACTTCATTCTATATTAGAATAAAAGTCAACCAGTTGAATATTCTAGGTGAGATGGGGTACTTGTTTTTGCTGTCATTTTATGTCTATCTCTGAAATGTCTTACTGTACTCTTTCTTCTAGGTTGCAGCAGATCCTTGAGTTTGGAACCAGATGGGCAAATCAGAGCTTCTTCCTCATGGCAGTCGGTCAATGAGAGTGGAGACCAAGTTCACTGGTCTCCTGGCCAAGCCCGACTTCAGGACCAAGGCCCATCATGGGCTTCGGGTGACAGTAGCAACAACCACAAACCACGAGAGTGGCTGGAGATAGATTTGGGAGAGAAAAAGAAAATAACAGGTGCAAAAATAACACAAGCACAGGAGTATTTTTGTGGTTGTGAATGACTTGCTGTTGAAAATATGTTTACCATTTACATAGGTGCCTCTCTTCCTACCTCCAAGTACTTGAAATCTTTTAAAATGTAACAAATCTTTACAGTATTTCTGTGAAAAGAACTGGTCTGCAAGTTGTAAATATGGATATATGGATTATATACGGATTAGAGAGGTAATTCTTCATTGTAAAACCTTTATGTGGTGTGTTGTCAGAGTGAAAACATTAATCTGTGAACAGATTTTTAAGTGCAGCTAATATAAGTTGGCCTGTAAGATGATTTGAGGTTTCAAATGAGGGAGAAAAAAATGAAACTTGAAATTATAATACGTGTTATATTTAACAAACTTTAAAAAGTAGCCTGTAATTGTTATTTTCTTACAAGGAATTAGGACTACAGGATCTACACAGTCGAATTTCAACTTTTATGTTAAGAGTTTTGTGATGAACTTCAAAAACAACAATTCTAAGTGGAAGACCTATAAAGGAATTGTGAATAATGAAGAAAAGGTAAGAGTTAGCCCTGGAGGCAAGATAACTGAGTAGGAGAACAGGCCTCTATATATTTTCATTTGTGTGTTTACATTAAATATTTCATTAATAAAAGACAATGAGGCCAGGCATGGTGGCTCATTCCTGTCATCCTCAGGCTTTGAGAGGCCAAGACAGGAGGATCATTTGAGACCATGCTGGGCAGCATAGCAGGATCCCACCACTACAAAAAAATTTTTCTTTTTCAGTTAGCCAAATGTGGCAGTGCATGCTTGTAGTCCTAGATACTTGGGAGGCTGCCACAGGAGGATCACTTGAGCCCAGGAGTTCAAGGTTACAGTGATTATGATTGTGCTATTGTACTACAGTCTGGGCAACAGAGTAAGATCCTGTTTCTAAAATCAAATAAAGTTTTTAAAAAGGTGATGATGGGCTAGGCGCAATGACTCACACCTGTAATCTCAGCACTTTGGGAGGCCAAAGCAGGTGGATTACCTAAGGTCAGGAGTTTGAGACCAGCCTGGCCAACATGGTGAAACCCCATCTCTACTAAAAATACAAAAATTAGCCAGGAGTGGTGGCTGGTGCCTGTAATCCCAGCTACTTGGGAGGCTAAGGCAGGAGAATAGCTTGAACCCAGGAGGCAGAGGTTGCAGTGAGCCGAGATTGTGTCATTGCATTCTAGCCTCTGTAACAGAGTAAGACTCCGTCCCAAGAATAAAACATCTCAAAAAAAAAAAAAAAAAAAAAACCACACACACACACACACAACCTTGAGAGATCTTTGTGATTTAATTCTTTTCTACTTCAGGAATGAAATACTTGTGATTTTGTTGGGAAGTGAAAATTGGCCATTTGAAATGATTCCTTCAGTATAAGCATAGTGGATGTTTGAGTTGGAAGGCAGTGGCAAAAGTGAGAGCTGAAGCCTTGTACTCTTGAGGTTGCTTGTCTGCAGCACCAGTTGAATGTAGAAATATTAAGATCAAGTAATACAGCAAGGCAATTTTAGCTTGTTTATCCAAAATGAAATTTAAACCAGTAAACAGATGAACAGCACCACCTTAGTTAGATAACTTGGCCCTTGTTTGCAAAGCCTCATATCTTCAATATCAAGAGTGTCTAGAAAAATGCAACGGACATAGAATCCTTTTCTTGATTTCATATAACTAGATATAAGTGGGATGATAAACACCTAAAAACTAACCAATAGAATCTTAAGGTAAAAATAATTTCCTTCTATAGGTGTTTCAGGGCAACTCTAACTTTCGGGACCCAGTGCAGAACAATTTCATCCCTCCCATCGTGGCCAGATATGTACGGGTTGTCCCCCAGACATGGCACCAGAGGATAGCCTTGAAGGTGGAGCTCATTGGTTGCCAGATTACACAAGGTAGGGCTCAGGGCAAGACAGTGAGTTATTCAAGTTTAGTCTTTTTTTTTTTTTTTTTTTTTTTTTTTCCTATCAATGTTACTAATGTGGTTTTCCCAACATCCCTCCTTTCTCAGGTAATGATTCATTGGTGTGGCGCAAGACAACTCAAAGCACCAGTGTTTCAACTGAGAAAGAAGATGAGACAATCACAAGGCCCATCCCCTCAGAAGACATGCCCACAGGTAGAGCAGTCATTGTTTTGTGGTTTCATAAGGAGCATAGCTGGTACCCCACCCAATATCAGTAACTTCAACAAAATTTCTTTTTCTCTGTCATATAAATGCTGGAGGTAGATGATCCAGAGGTATTGGCACATATGTAGAATTATGTATGTTTACAGCTTTTCATTGAGTATTAGAAAGATTAGGAATGAACTTATGTGCCCTTCAAACACTAGGTACATATTTTGTGGAAAAATAAAATATTAGCATATTCATGCAATGGAACACTCTGCAGCCACAAAAAAGAATGTATTGGCAATATAGAAAGCTCTCTAAGACATAGTGGCAACTTAAAAAAAATAAGTAAAGTATAGAACTATCTAGCACACCACCCTTTCTGCCAACAGGAGAAATAAAGAATAAATATTCATTCCAGTATCTCTAGAAACATTTCAGGAAACATAATGTGGCTTTCTGTGGAGGAGGAACAGAGGTAGGAGGCACATATTCCATTCCATACTTTTGTATGCTTTTTGCATTTTGAACATCTAAGTGTCTAATATATTCAAATAATGAACATTAAAAGTAAATTTTTTCAGAATATAAAATAATTTACATATCAATTTTGTAAGAATTTGGAAAGATGAGAAAAACACAAGAAAACAAAAATTAGTCATAAATCAGCATCCATTGATAATCACCAAATCTCACTGATTCTAGTAAACTATATTTCTAACTTTAAGACAAAAATGGTAGCATATCATATGATTCTGTTCTGTAGCATATATTTTTCATTTAACATTGTATTATGAGCATTTTCCAATGTTACTAGAATGTTGAAAACCCCAGTTATTAATGTCTTTATACTATATTTTCACATGGATAAACCATTATTTACTTGACCATTCCCCTGATGTTGGGTGTTTAAGTTGTTTGATTTTCCCCAAATTTTTACTCTTAAAAATCACACCACTGCTGGGCCTGGTGGCTTGTTCCTATAGTCCTAGCACTTTGGGAGGCCGAGGCAGGCAGATTACCTGAGCTCAGGAGTTCAAGACCGGCCTGGGCAACAGGGTGAAACCCCATCTCTACTAAAATACAAAAATTAGCCAGGCATGGTGGCATGGGCCTGTAGTCCGAGCTACTCAGGAGGCTGAGGCAGGAGAATTGCTTGAACCTAGGAGGCAGAGGTTGCTGCAAGCTGAGATCACACCACTGCACTCCAGCCTGGGCAACAGAGCGAGGCTCCATCTCTAAAATAAATAAATAAAATAATAAAACAACACCACTGTTACTTACACATAAATTTTGTTTTTATCTAAGTTCCTTTTCCCCTTCTTCATGAATTGCATTTTCCCACTTGTAAGCATCCCTTTATTTTCTTCCCAGGGATCACAGAAGAAAAAGATGAAGATCAAATATATTTTCTTTATTTTGTGTAATTTCCACAAACTTGGGGCCTGCCTTAGAGGCTGTCAAACTGTCCTTTTTTTAGAACAGAAAGAATTTTAGGAAAACATGATGTGGTGTTTCATGCAACACAGTGGAAATGCTGTTTGAGGTCATCAGGCTGCCTTTCCTCTCAGTCCGCAGCCCCAGAGTTCTGTAACAAGGATCCCAGTTTTCCAGGCCACTGTTACGGTACAGGTCCAAACCCGTCTGGCATCCAGGGAAACAGGTTGCTTGAGCCAAAGTAGGAGCTCCACACTGTGCTTAAATCATGTACATGTCTAAATAGTTCCCACCTGAGAGGTGGGGGAGGGGTTCAACTTCCCCCTCATTTCAGATTTTTGGAGTTTAGTATGGGCCAAGCAACAAGCCCAGTGTACCTGTTAGTCCCTGAGAAACTTTGGAAACTGCCTTTGGGGGCCAGGGAGAGAAACTTTATTTTCCCAACCTTTAGCCAGGATTATGCATCCTTTGTTTTTTCTTTCCATTATCAGTAAATGCCTAGCATGTATTCATTTTCTCCCTATGTAAACTGCTTAAAGGCTTTTCAATTCCGTGTTCAGTTTTAGATCATGAAATGCGTTGTCAGTCATTTATGTTGTAATGTAATGGCTTTCCCTCTTCTTTAGGAATGAACATTACAACCGTGGCTATTCCACTGGTGCTTCTTGTTGCCCTGCTGCTTGCTGGAATGGGGATCTTTGCAGCCTTTAGAAAGTATGGTGACTTTATGTTTTAAATTTCTCTAATTATGCAAACAATAATAAAAACACAAAGTTTATTCTTCAGAAATGCAAATCAGCATGACTTCTTTCAAAATAAAATATTAACTTATATTTTAAAAACAAGTTAGATAAAAATAGAAATGATCAAGTATTACTTTATTAATTTTTTTTTTTTTTTTTTTTTTTGAGACGGAGTTTCACTCTTGTTACCCAGGCTGGAGTGCAATGGTGCAACCTCAGCTCACCGCAACCTCCGCCTCCCGGGTTCAGGCAATTCTCCTGCCTCAGCCTCCTGAGTAGCTGGGATTACAGGCACGTGCCACCATGCCCAGCTGATTTTTGTATTTTTAGTAGAGACGGGGTTTCACCATGTTGACCAGGATGGTCTCGATCTCTTGACCTCGTGATCCACCCGCCTCGGCCTCCCAGAGTGCTGGGATTACAGGCATGAGCCACCACGCCCGGAATTTTTTTTAATAGAAAGGGCCTCCCTCTGTCTCCCAGGATGGAGTGCAGTGGCAAGATCATACAAACTCCTGGGCTCAAGCAATCCCCCTGCCTCAATCTCCTGAGTAGCTAGGATTACAGCCATGTGCCACCATGCCCAGCCAATTTTTTTTTATATATTATAGAGATGGAGTCTCGCTTTGCCACCCAGGCTGGTCTCAAACTTCTGGCCTCATTCGATCCTCCCACCTCAGCCTCCCAAAGCAGTGGGATTAGAGGCATGAGCCACTGCACCCCACCATGTATTACTTTATAAGCAGTTCTTGTCATTTAGAGACCTCTGGTAAAGACTTAATCTGTTGAAGTATCCTGAAATTGACCTATTGTTTTAAGAAGTATCTGTGTTTCTCCTCCCTGCAGAGTAAAAGGAATATTAAATAGGCTCCTCAGGGTGTCACCAAGCAGCCCAGTAACTCAACCTCCCCAAGCCTCAGTTTTCTCATGTATAAAATACAGTTTACCCAGATGAGTTCTGAATCTCTTCCAGCATCTAAAATCCATGTTTGACAAAATGTTAGGTGTTGGATCTAAACAAAAATTGGAAAGCATCCTGAAGTTTTGTCTTTTTATATTTTAAACCACTTCAGAATCTATAATGTGTATATTAGTATAGATAGAATGAAGAATAGTTTCTGCCATCATGAGAGAAGGTACAAAATTCTCTGGTTCGGGTAGATATTCATAAGTTAAAGCATATCTTAGTGCAATGTGCTTGTATGAAATGCTTTAGACACCCACAGTTTTGGACTGGAGTACAGATGAAGTGAGACCATGTGATCTTAAGGAACTGCTTCAGGATGACTGCATGAGCTAGTGATTAAGTAAGGCGGCTGGGTGCCATGGCTCATACCTCTAATCCCAGGAAGGATTTGGGAGGAGGCAGGCAGATCACAAGATCAGGAGTTTGAGACCAGCCTGACCAACATTGTGAAACCCCGTCTCTACTAAAAATACAAAAATTAGCCAGGCATGGTGGTGCACGCCTGTAATCCCAGCTACTCAGGAGGCTGAGGCAGGAGAATTGCTTGAACCCAGGAGGTGGAGGTTACAGTGAGCTGAGATTGTGCCACTGCACTCCAGCCTGGGCAACAGAGTGAGACTCCGTCTCAAAAAACAAACACAAAAAAAAAACTAAATAAGACACTGATTTCTAATATGCAAAATAAGATTAATATATATTCTAGTGAAATCTTGTGACCTTTCTTATAAGTGAGATAAATGTATAGAGAATTCTACATATTTGTATGATTTTCTAAAGCACATGGCAGCTGCCATCTCATTTAATCCTCACATCAGCCCTATGAGATAAGTACTATTAAGATCCTCATGATATGTAGGGAGAGAGAGGCAGATTAAATTGGCTCATAAATATTCAGTAGGACTTTTTATCTTGGTAGGAAGAAGAAGAAAGGAAGTCCATATGGATCAGCAGAGGCTCAGAAAACAGGTTGGTTGAAAACTCTGTCTACAGTTTTATCTGTCTTTGAGGAAGGGACGGGATCATCTGCTGATTGAAAGCATGAGGCCAGTAGCCCACATTTATTTGGTTAAAAGACATAAGCCCTGTAGCCTTTAAAATAGCAAACCTATAAGGAAGGAATTTATTGTGTCCTGTCTTTTTATTTTTATGGCCACTTTACTTTTGTTCAATGATATGATCCCCATATCATTTGTCAACATCCTTTTTTCTTGGCCACTGGAGTTTAGGCCATGATACTGTCTGCCATCAAGGAGGTGTGACAAAAGCCTCATCAGTGAACTGAAGTAGGCTCGTGCTGTTAGCATCTGCAGGCCTGTGCTGTACTTTCCACCCTGAGAAAGTGAGAAAAAGACCAGGCATCTGATTATTTCAGGTAATCTTGCACACCAGCCCTGCCTGGTCTTTTTCTCACTTTCTCAGCCACAGACACCCAACCAATGAGTTAGCCATGGTCCAGAGAGAGAGGGCAGTGGGGCAGGACCCCTGAGAAAGCTCAGGGACCACTTGAGACTCCACCTCCCCACGGTCTGAACACCAGCGGCATTGTCTCCTCTGCGTCACAGATGCCATCCCAGTGCAGATTGTGGGAAACCAAGCCCAGATGATCTCACAAAGGGAGAATCTGGGACCCTATGAGGGCAAAATACCTTTTAAAGGCATAGCGGAAAGCTTGGTTGGAGTGGTGTTTGCTGTTGTGGTTAATGATCTCGGCATGCTGTTCTTAGTACACACGCCTGAGGAGGACATTTATCACTGTCAGCCCGACCTCTGACTCATTAAGGAACCTGTTCTGGAGGACGCACATTACATTTCTGATATATTCATTTGTTTTATGTTACCTTTATTCCAGACTGTTGGAAGCAGATTAAATATCCCTTTGCCAGACATCAGTCAGCTGAGTTTACCATCAGCTATGATAATGAGAAGGAGATGACACAAAAGTTAGATCTCATCACAAGTGATATGGCAGGTAAGTGTCATATTTCCAGGACTGTGCTGTTAGGTTGGAGGTACTGCTTATGGGGGAGAGAGGCAGGAGAAAAATAAGGCAAAATCGTTTTCTGTTTACATAGGATCCAATAAATCTGAAATGTGTTTTTTCTGCATTCTGCACAGAATTACAAACTGACACTGAGATATTACTCAAAAACCCTATTCAGCCAGTCTCTTCACCTGCAGGGGATATAGTGACATCCATACTGATATCCCTGATGTACTACTGGTATCTGGAAGCCCTGAATCTATTTTTGTTACCAAAGCTCTGATGAAGGCACTTGGAAAGAGGGACTAGAAGGAGGAATTAAATACCATTCCTGCCCTGAGGAAGGTGAGACAGGAAATAAAGGAACTCCCAGTATGAAAAGGGCCTCAGTGTCCCTGACAAGCCATCTTCAAGACTTGAGCTTCCCAAACTATCTATGGGAAAGATCTGTTTTTTGCTTTTTTTTTTTAATTTTTAATCCACTATGAATGAATACACAGTAAAATACAATATAAAATATTAGTAATAGGGAAATGTTAAAGACATACCAATTTTTTTTTATTAGATTCAACAGACATAAAATTACTCTAAGAGTAATTAGAGTAAGAGTAGTTTCTCGACAATCTCAGTTTTTGCGCCTGTCTGTCTGTGGCACTGTCACAAACAGTTCCCAGATATGTAGGACTCTGTAGTCCACGGTCTGAGTAGTGCTTTGCTTGCTGGCTTCTCCCTCCTCATATGCAGCCCGAGGACCGGAAGTATAGGTATCACCTGGGGGCTTGTTAGAAAGGGGGGGCCACAGAACCGGAAGCTCCCAGGTGACGCATGTGCGCTTCAGTGACTGGGAGTTGTTAGTGTAAGGGTTGGTTGAGCCACTTTGTGGACAAGGAGAGCATCCTCTGCAACCAAAATCCATCCTCTTGTTCCTTGGAAGTGACATGAGGGGAGAACTTATTTTCTGTTCGCTTCTTCCTTTCATTCTCCTTCAGCTTCTAATTCAGCCTTTCCTCCTTCCTCCCTGAATGATCCTTCTCAGGCTCCTTAAATGTGCAGTGCCCCGGGGTCCTGTCTCACCCCCACTCACCGCAGTCTCTCCCCTAAACAGTCCCGTGCCCTCCCCAGCTTCCAGCAGTGCCCTTCCATGCGTGTTTGTCCACACTGCTTCTCATGGTCAGACTTCCCTCCCAGTCCTTAGTCCGTAATTCTCAGCAGCCTGCTGGACGCCTCCACCTGCAGATCAGTTCCTCAGCAACCACAATCGAATCCATTGTTCCGAAACCTCGCCACACATGCTCTGTGCATTCCTTGCCTGATGGCTTCTCAATTGCACATCCCAGCCTCATCCAGGCTTACCCTCTGGAAAGGGTCCTTGCCTCCTCTCTTTCCTCACACCCTACCTCTCATTGGTAAAAATTCTGGATTCCTGTCCCAAAGCGGCCCCTTTCCTCTTTCCTAGTTTGTGACCTCTATGTGCATTTCTCTTTGCTTTTTTTACCTCTCACTTCTCATTCTTTTCTTCTTCAGTCGGCCTCCACAGTTACCTGTGAAAGTGCCAGTCTGTTGTCTCCCATAGAATTAAACCAGACTTCCTAGCAAGACACTCACTCAACGCTTTTCCATGGTCTAACACATGGCTAACCGCGTACACTCAGGACATGCGTTCGAATCCTACTCCGTCGCCCTATTGTGTGACCTAGGAAAAGTTACTTAGTCTCTTTCTGTCTTGGTTTCCCATTTGTAAAATGGAGTAACAGTCCCTACCTCAGGGGATTTTTTTGAAGATTAGATATATTAATATCTTGCTCTTGGAATAGTGCCTGGCACAGAGTAGGAGCTCTGTAAATGTGAGCTCTTGGTGTCGTCCTCACTGTCACCACTAGTCCCTGACCTACTGCTTCGGTCCTCATATCCTATTAAACAAACTACTCTGTGTCCCTCATACTCTGGGCATATCATTTTTGGGGCTCTTCTTTCCACAGTTTCCACACTGTGTGACTTCATAATTTAGCATCTCCAGAACCAGTTTCAGAGCCACGTCCTCCTTGAAGTATTTCCCCCCTACCCCGGGTCATCGTCATCACCCCCATCTCTGAGAAGACCCTACGAGGCCTCATGAGCAGGCAGTGCGACTGTGTACGGCCTGTGGGTGGCTTCTGTGGCTTTCACCTAAGGGTTTTCCCGCAGGGCCTGGGACACCAGAGGGCACCCGCTGGAGAGTCGGTCACCACAACCTGAAGCAGAGTATCCCCACCTGCCACCTACGGCCGGCCTGCGTGTGGTGCCCGCTGACTGCCATCTCTCCTGTGGTTTCAGATTACCAGCAGCCCCTCATGATTGGCACCGGGACAGTCACGAGGAAGGGCTCCACCTTCCGGCCCATGGACACGGACGCCGAGGAGGCGGGGGCGGGCGCCGACGGCGGCCACTATGACTGCCCGCAGCGGGCAGGCCGGCACGAGTACGCGCTGCCCCTGGCGCCCCCGGAGCCCGAGTACGCCACGCCCATCGTGGAGCGGCACCTGCTGCGCGCCCACACCTTCTCCGCGCAGAGCGGCTACCGCGTCCCGGGGCTGCGGCCTGGCCACAAACACTCCCTCTCCTCCGGCGGCTTCTCCCCGGCGGCCGGTGCGGGCGCTCAGGACCGAGACTATCAAAGGCCACAGAGCCCGCAGCCTTCGGACAGCGGCTACGACCTGCCCAAAGCCGCCGGCACCGTGGCCACCGAGAGCGGTCACCCTGACTCTCAGAAGCCCCCAACGCATCCCGGGAAGAGCTATTCCGCCCCCAGAGACTGCCTCACACCCCTCAACCAGACGGCCATGACTGCCCTTTTGTGAACACAATGTGAAAGAAGCCTGCCGTGGTACTGAGCGTCGGGCTGTCGCAAGGCACTGGAAGAAGGGAGCCTGCTGGTCCAGAGCGCGCGTGTGTGCGCGCGTGTGCGCGTGTGTGTGTGAGAGATTCAGTAGGATCCTAGAGACAATGTCTCATACTGTTTACAAAATTGTGCAGCTGGTTTCGTGCTGACCCTTAGGGTTGAGTCTGTTGGGTTTTGTTGGGCTAGAAAAATGAAAATTTTCAAATGGCGTTTTCATTCCTCTGACTGTGATATTGAGCTGCTTTGGTGTTAAAGGTGTAATCTACAGAGTTGTATTTAACAAGAATAAAAGTAACTTAAGTTTCCTCTATCAGATTTTAGTTCTGCACAGAAGTTAAGTGGGAAAATGCAGCTGTTGCAAAACGTATATAGATAGTGTGTTCATTTTTTTCAGTATATTATCTGAACTGTGTTAGCAGCAGGTCTGCTTAAACTTAATCTTGTTGTTATTGTGAGTCATTTCCTTTCATTTGATAACTAGAACTAAAAGCATTTTTAACATTCTTCTCCTGGAAGAAATGAATTACTTGAAGCATGAAAAGCACACCAGGGTGGTTGTTTATTTAGCAATTATGGTTGTAGATCTAGAAACAAGCAAAGAAACAGCACCTCCACAGCTGCCCTTTTCCTTAGACTCCACTTCAGAGGGGGATGCGAAGAGGTCAGCCCAGCTCCCATGACCATGAAGGTGGCACAGGAATTACAGTGTGAGTGGCTGTATCAGATGTTTTCGTACCTCAGATTAAAAATATTGCTGAGGTCAGAGGCCACACTTTTCATTACTTTCTTCAGAAGTAGCACATTTTTGTGACTTCTATTGTCCTCTGAAAAACAAAAAAATTATCTGGAACATGTTTATACAAAAGTAAGTCTGGCCAAGTCTAAATCAAGCTTTTCTGCTGACATGAAACTGTTGGAAACTGATCTGATTTTATAAGAAACGATTTTCCCCTCAAGGAGGCGTCTGTAATTCCAGAACAGCCCAGACCTCAGCTGTACCTCATGTTCAGTAGTTTTTATTTGGGTTTGCTTTGTGAGTTAACTATGGGGGATTTAACCTCTTTTGCCAAAGAGGAAAGTGTGTGTGTGTGTTTTTAATAGAATTTTTTTTTTTCCCTAAAGAATGTATTATGACCCTGTTTGTATGGTTATCACATCCTGTGAAATGTATATATGTTAAAATAGTGGGGTTCTAGAAGGTCATGGCAGACTAGCTGCTGGTTAGTGTGGAGGGTAAATGGTTTACTTTGTGGAGTTTACATGGTTTTATGTGCACACTAATTGTAATAAACTATGCCAAACCAAACTGCCCCTGACTCTCACTGGTCAGCCCTGCTCACTGGGGTGTTAGAGGCACTCAAGGCTCAGCCTCTGTGAAAAGGCAGGTGCCACAGTGGAGAGAGCAAGGGCTTGGTGCCAGCTGAGGCCAGACCCCAATCTACCACAGAAGAGTTGAGACGTCTTTGGCCGCTTATATAATGATGAGCCTTAGTTTCCTCATGTTTGAAAATGGTGTCGTTGTGCTTTCTTCCTCCAAAATTTACTGATAAAAATTAATTGGAACATTTATCAAAGTGTTTATTCTAGAATAGGTCTTTTTTCTAATGTAAACCTTCAGTGGGTTGTTTACAGAATTTTAACATTGGAATATTAGACCATAAGAACAGACTTAGGTCTACAGCACTTCTTTTTATTTATTTATTTATTTTTTTGAGACAGAGTCTTGGTTTGCCACCAGGTGCCAGGCTGAAGTGCAGTGGTGTAATCTCAGCTCACTGCAACCTCCACCTCCCAGGTTCAAGCAATTCTCCTGCCTCAGCCTCCCAAGCAGCTGGGACTACAGGTGCGTGCCACCATACCCAGCTAATATTTGTATTTTTTAGTAGAGACAGGGTTTCACCATGTTGGCCAGGATGGTCTCGATCTCTTGACCTTGTGATCTGCCTGCCTCAGCCTCCCAAAGTGCTGGGATTACAGGCAGAAGCCACCGTCCGGCTTACAGCACTTCTTTACAATGGAGCTGTCTTCATCTATCACAGTTCTTCTGCGATCTAATCATGACTAGTGGGAGAACAGGACTTTGTTTTGGATTGGCACTGCCTCAGGGTAGACTCATTGTATAGAACAGGTTGGATGAGTGGAAAGTTCTGATAAACCCTACACAATTAAACCTAAACTAGAGAATAAGGGCAGAAAAATATTACGTCTTTCTTTTCTGTTGTGTTGCAACATCAACACGTATGATAAGGCATGAATGAGACAATTTTCATTGTCTGATGTCTTTGGTGTTATCAAATCCTACTGGGAGGCAAAGCTTGTATTCTGCTACTTCTTAACATTTGTGGTTGAAACACATTTGCTATGATAAGCAAGACTAATACAGGCTCCTGAAACTTTGCGCTGGGTTTTATTGTTATTTAAATTTTCATTAACATTTATAATCAGCCTAGAAAATAGAAAGGATGTGAGAGATTGTTTTGTGTTTACACTGCTTTGGATTCTTAACAGAACATGAAATCACACTTACAGGCACAACTGTATACACCATGAATAGCTACAAGGCCTTTCTCCACTCTGACCAGTCACAGCAGTCCAAGTGTGGCCACCAGGTTGGCCTATTTCTAAAATGCTTGCATTTGTTCTTGCATCAAATAGTTACTAAGATTCTGAGAGCAATGTTCACCCTGTACTTGAGTTGAAAGAGAGGATGCCTAGTCCCTCCCCCAAATCTGAGAGCAGTTGAATCCCTCCAATGGGAAGGGAGGGTGAACACTGTCACTTACCCCAACCTGCAAGTATTTCCTGCCCAAAACACAGCCCATGCAGTCACCCCATGCCACACTGCACACCCCATTGCACCCACCCACACTGCTGTGTTCGTATCCCCCGTCTCCCACTGATCTCACGCATCCCAGCCTCTCCCTGTTCTGGGATAAATTCCCCCCAGAGGCTTTAAAGATTTTTATTTTGTCTTTGGTATTCTGCAATTTTACTACCATGTGTTCAGCTATGAATTCATTTGTATCCCCATTGCTCAGGGCATGTACCTCTTGAATCTTAGGATTTATCAATTGTGAAAATGATCAGCCCTCTTTTTTTTGTTGTTTTCTTTTTCTTCTCCTGGAAATCCATTTGGTTGCTCATTAAAGCTTCTCACCTTATCTCCCATATCTCTTATTCCCTAATATTTTTAAATCTTTTTATCTTTCTGTGCTGGGTTCTCGATAAATTCCTGAAAGACAATATGGCCTAGTGGTTGAGAGTACAGACTTCAGATTGCCTGGGCAAGAAGCTGTAACCTCTCAGTGGCTGTTTTCTTGCTTGTGGGCAAATCAATATTATCCACCTACCTATGGCTGTTGTCAAGATTAGGTGAAATTTTAAGAGCACTGGCCCACACAAAGCACTACATAAGTTTAAATATTATCGTCCAGTTCACTAATTCCCTCTTCTGTTATCTAATTTGCTGTTTAATTTATCTATCAAGGTTTTCAATTTCTTTTTTGATTTCTAGAAGGTCTGTTCTTTTTTGACTCTGCTCTTTTCCACAGTCTTGATTTTTTGGGGGCATTGATGCCTTCTTTTAATAATTTGAAACATACTAATTTGGTAATTTTTCTTATTGTTCTGTTGTCTTCACTTTAGAGGAAAAGCTGAGGTCTGTACAGTGGTTTATAGGGCTCTGTCAATGCTGTCCAATAAAGCTTTTGCAATAATGGAAATCTTAGCTCTGAGTTGCCTGATAGGGTAGCCACTAGCCACATGTGCCTATTGAGCACTTGAACTGTGGCTGGAGACACTGAAAAATAAATTTTTAATTTTACTTTTTATTACTAAATACAGGTGAGGAGCGCAGGCATTGCCTGTAAACCCTTGATTGCCCATCTTCTCAGGCTATCCTTCTGTAAATATCCTTTGTAAAACAGCAAGCCCATGCTGTTCCCAAGCGCTTGCACATTCTAACAGCTGCAGAGTACAGTATATGACCAGGTGGAAAGTTAGATCCCCCCACTCACAGGATCCCTGCAGTTAGTCTTCCTGCTCCCTCTTCCTATTGGCCATAGGTAAATTAGGCCTCCACAATTCTCCGGCTGCTTTCAAGTAACCTCGGAAGGCGGTGACTAAGACCCTTTCCTCGCTCCCAGCTTCCCGTGTCCCGGCTGCCTGCGGCACCCGGACTGCTCCTGCCCTTGGGTCCCGCACATTCCAGGGCAACGATGGAGGAAGGGCAGGCCAGGCCAAGCATGAGGAATGAACAGTCTTTACTGGGCTCAGACCAGGAGTCCATGGGTCTTGAAGATCTCTGTGAATTTGTCACTTTTCTTCTCCACATTCTTCTCAGCCTGTTTCCGTAGCCTCACCAGCTGTTTCTTCTTCTGGTAGTGGATCTTGGCTTTCTCCTTCCTCTCCTCCAGGGTGGCTGTCACTGCCTGGTACTTCCAGCCAACCTCATAAGCCAGGCGCCCCAGATAGGCAAACTGTCTTGTAGACTTCAGACGCATGACCTTGAGGGCAGCTGGAACCACCATCTGCTTTTTCTTGTCGTGGGGTGGTGGGATGCAGTCAAACACTTTGAGGCGCTCCAGGGCAGCCTGGCCTCGCTTGGTCTTGTAGGGCAGCATGCCTCTCACAGTCCACCAGAACATGCGGCTGGGGGCCCGGAAGCGGTAGGGTCCTCGCGAAGGGTTGGTGTTTATCCGCTTGCGGAGGAAAGCTAAGTACTTTAACTTGTTTCTGTAGAAGTTGCCAGAAATGTTGATGCCCTCACAGCGTACGACCACCACCTTCTGGCCCAGCAGTACTTCGTTAGTGACGATGGCCGCCAGACGCCCGGGAGAGGGCCTCAACCATTGAGCACCAGGACGTGCACCTCCATCTTCAGCAGCAGACTAGGAAAGCTATTTTTTATAGTTTTTTTTTAATTGATTTTGTTTTTTTCAGAGATAGGGTCTGACTATGTCACCCAGGCCGAAGTACAATGGCACAATTACAGCAGGCTCTAGCTCCTGGGCTCACGGGATCCTCAGCCTCCTTAGTAGCTGGTGCTACAGGCATGTATCACTACAACCTACTAATTAAAACAAAATGTAGAGATGGGGTCTCACTGTGTTGCCGAGGCTGGTCTCAAACTCCTGGGCTCAAGTGATACTCCTGCCTTGGCCTTCCAAAGCTCTGGGGTTATAGGCATGTGCCACTGCGCCCAGCCTAATTTTATTTTATTTAAATACAAATAGTCACAGGTGGCTGGTGGTTACTGTATTGAGTAAGACAAGTCTGTGACCTGTATCTCCAACAGGCCTTCACTTCCTCGACCCCCTCCTCTCCTACTGCTCCCCACCAATTCACCCCATTCCAGCCATGTGGGCCTGTTGGCTGTTTCTTGAACATGTCAGGGCACACTCATCTGGACATGTTTGTGCTTGTTCTGTCTTCCTAGAAAACTTCCCCTAGACATTTGTGTGGCTTTTTCTTTTGCCTCTTTCAAGTCTGCATTCAAATGTAACCTCCATGAGGCCTTCCCTCTGCCTGTCTGAAAACTGTGAGCTTCTCTAACAGGTTTTCTATCTCCTTTCCTGCTTAATTTTTCTCCTGAATATTTATCACTGTCTAATACAGCACATATTTACAATTTTTTTTGCATATTACGTCTCTCTCCCAGTAGACCACATCTCTTGGGGGAAAGAATTTGTCTCGTTTAGTCCCTGCATATCTCCAGCACCTAGAACAGTGTTCAGCGCCTGTTTGTTGAAGGAATGGTCAGAAGTTCTCGAGGCTCTATCCTGTTTGTTGTTTCTGTTGAATCTTGTTGATGATAGTTTGCTGCTTTGTATATTGAGCAGGTCTTGCTCTGTTGCCTAAGCTGGAGTGCAGTGGTACAATCAGGGCTTACTGCAGCCTTGACCTCCTGTGCCCAAGTGATCCTCCCACCGCAGCCTCCTGAGTAGCTGGAACCATAGGTGTGTGTCACTACACCTGGTTAATTTTTAAAATTTTCTGTAGAGATGGGGTCTCCCTGTGTTGCCCAGGCTGGGCTCAAACTCCTGGGCTCAAAGTGATCCTGTCACCTTGGCCTCCTAAAATGCTGGAATTATAGGGTGAGACACCACACCTGGCCTGTATTTGAAAATTTTTGATGTGAGCCCTTCCTTAGTGGGTCTTTTTCCTCCCTGTAAAAGTTTAATGATATTGTCCTTTCTTAGTGGTTTTGCATTTGCATCTGTTAGTGACACTAGGTAGGATTGCAGTTAAAATACAGGGTGTCTTGTTAAACTTGAATTTCAGATAAATAATTTTTTGTGTAAATATGTTTTATGCAATATTTGGGACATATTTGTTGTAAAAATTTGTGTCCTGCATTTTTATTTCCTAAATCTAGCAACTCTAATACTAGGAATATTGTCAGCCCTGCACCAGTTTTTATTTTTTAGATTCGTCATTTCTAGATTATGCCTTGTACTGAAAATTTAGGTCCAAACCTTTGTGGAGCACAAACCTGAGATTTTAATATCTTGAGAGATGTTTCTCTTTTCATCCAGGGCCCATTCATCCTTTGTTTTCTATTTTATCGGGCAGATTTTTTAAGGCTCACCCTTTCACTGTTTCAACTCCCTGCCATGCTCACCTCAAAAGCTTGTCTCCTGTCTCTTCATGGAGGATAAATTCCCAGCATTGAAGTAACTGAAGCCACTCCCCTACCTTCCCTCACCCCAGGATACCTAGGGCATCAGCTCAAGTGCTTATCACTGTTTTTCTGTCTCTTCCTTCCCTTTATTTCTTATGAGATTAGCTAGGCCTTGTAAAGAATTCTGATTTATTTGGTCAGACATTCCTAGGAATTAATAGCAGACAGGTTTTCATCTCATTTAGTCTGCCATCTTGCTGGAATGATGCCTCTCCAACAGGCACAAGAAAGCATATTTATTGAAAATAGCAGGCCAGGCACAGTGTCTCACATATCCCAGCACTTTAAGAATCTGAGACAGGTTGATAGCTTCAGCCCAGGGGTTGAGGCTAACGTGGGCAATGTAGTGAGACCTCCTCTCTACAAAAAAATTAAATTAGCCAGATGTAGTGGTGCAAGTCTGTAGTCCCAGTTACTGGGGAGGGGGGAGGATCACTTGAAACCAGAAGGTGGAGGTTGTAGTAAGCCAAGATCATGCCACTGCACTGCAGCCTGGGCAACAGAGAAAGACCATGTTTTTTGTTTGTTTGTTTATTTTTTTTTAATAAAAAGAAGATAAAATAGCACAGGTTTGTAATCATAGAACTTGGGATTAACTGGGGATTTAATCTTTGTAAACTATGTGATTGCAAGCACCTTAGTGGTGCTTTCTAAAGCTACCTCTTTATCCCCAGAGTGGAAATTATTATAAAAGGGCTATTGTGCGGACTATATTATAGTGTTTTGCATACATTAGATGATCAGTAAATATTTGCTCCTTTTCTCTCTGCCCAATCTGGAGTCATCCAATACCATTTCCCTTAGAGTCCTTTTTATTTTTCAAGTGGAGGCTGTCTGTTCTCCCAACCAGTGAACTTAGCTATGGCCAGGAGGCAGCACACACCCTCCTCCCTCCTCAAAGACCAATTCCACATCTTTTCCCACTCTTTCACCCCCACTCAAAGCTCTGTTTTCTCTCACCTAGCCCTACCACCTTTTTCTTTTTGCTGTGACACTTAATATCTTCCAAGCCACTTTCTTCCATTCACTGAGGACATTCACCTAATTCCAGTTCTTCATTTCTCCTTTGTAATCATGCTGGAGAATAAAGTGCCCAACGTGGTCATTTTTATGGTTTCTTGACTCCACTCTAGTAATCTCTACTCCATTTAAACCACTCCCAAACACGTCCACATTCTTGTCATCAGCAAGAACTCCAGCACTGTAAACCTAATCTCCAGTAATTCCCTCTCAGCTCAAAACCCCTGAGTTCACCTTTTTACCTACTTAGTCACTGATCTCATTTAGATACCTAACCCCCAAATCCCATCATTTTCCTCTAGCTGTTAATCTTTTTAGGTTGCATTTCCTTCCCTATCCATCACTGAAATGTTTTGTCTCAGCATTTTCACTCCATTTTCTTTCCAGGAGCCCCAAACCATGAGACCTCAGCAACATAATTCCCCTTGAAAATACCATCTCTCCTTTATCACAGCAGCAGGGGAACACTACAAAACTATTTACACTGGGGCTGTTACAAAGTTCGGTTTCCAGTTTACTGGGGGCCCATCATTTCCTCAGTGCTTGTTTATCTTTGATCCCTTTTTCCATACCCCTCAGTTATTATTCCAAAGCAGTGCTACTTTTCACACTCTCCCTTACTCTGGTCTTCCCACTTCCTTCACCTTAAAATAAAAGTAATTAAAATCAAAACCAACAACTTCCTGTTGATTCCTCTTCCCACAAAACCTGTATCGCCGGGCGCGGTGGCTCAAGCCTGTAATCCCAGTACTTTGGGAGGCCGAGGCAGGTGGATCACGAGGTCAAGAGATCGAGACCATCCTGGTCAACATGGTGAAACCCCGTCTCTACTAAAAATACAAAAAATTAGCTGGGCATGGTGGCGCTTGCCTGTAATTCCATCTACTCAGGAGGCTGAGGCAGGAGAATTGCCTGAACCCAGGAGGCGGAGGTTGCGGTGAGCTGAGATTGCGCCATTGCACTCCAGCCTGGGTAACAAGAGCGAAACTCCGTCTCAAAAAAAAAAAAAACAAAAAAAAAAAACCTGTATCCAGTTCATTCCTTTCCTCCTTCCTTTCTGCAGCAAAGAAAAAAGTGTTTTAAATGCTCACCTGTGATCTTAAATCCCACTGCCTTCCGCTTATCTCTTTGCTCCAATTATCCCTTTTTCCTTTATCTTCTTCTCCTTTTCATTGGTGATCTCCCTCTCAGCCTTTAAACTTCTTCAAATCTCTCCCAAGTATAAATAATTCTCCCTTAGTATCCTAAGCCCTTCTAATTATCTCTCGTCTTTATTCCAAGAGTGATATCTTCTTGAACTTTTCATATGCCTTATTTCCCATTCATTCCTTTTTTAATGTAGTTTTTAGTCAGTTATATAGGTACACAAAATATAGTATCCCTTTCCATTTGTTCAAGCCCCTTTTGCATCCTTTCAGGGGATTTTAAAGGGTGCTCACATAAATACTGCACATTTTTTGTTTAACTTAGGCGTTTTTTTGTTGTTGCCACCATTGTAAATTGTCCCCACCTCCTCTTTTATATATCAAGAACCAGGATGGCTTAGTGGTAAAAAGCATGGATGCTGGGGCTATGCTGCCTGGGCTCAAATTCTGCCATAGTTGTGACCAAGAAGGACTTCCTTTCTATGACTCCATTTCCTTATTTCTGAATGGACATAGTAACCCATAAGGTTGTGGTGAAGATGGCAAGGATTAATATATGTAAAACCCTTACAACAGTGCCTGACCTGTGATAAGTGCCATGTGGTGTTAGCTATTATATGCAGTCTTCCTGTTTGATTTCTAGGAGCTAATGTGTATGCTGCCCCTTTACTAAATGTCCTTATTTCTAGTAGCTTTTAGTTGATTCTCTTAGTTTTTTCTGGAATTTGATCATAAGGTTTGCAAATAGTGCTAGTGCTATCTCCTTTTTGATATTTATGTGTACACTTAATTCCATTGGCAATACCTCCAATACCATATTAAATACTTCTAGTAGCTCCCTTCTTAGCATGATGCTGGCTTTTAGGCAGAGATAGATTTATTATGTTGATGTGAATCTTATTATGTTAATAAAGCATCCATTTTTTTTTCCCCTCACCAGGAATGTGTTTAATTTTGACCAAAGCCTTTTCAGCATTTATGGAAAATATTATTTTCCTCCATAGGGCTCTTTCCTGGACCCAGTCAGATGACTAATTATATAATTAGATGTCCCAATGTTAAACATTTGGTTATAGTATATGAATCCATTACTGTATTGAATTTGCATGGATAGCATTTTACTTAGGATTTTTACATTAATATTTTGTGGTCTGGGCGCAGTGGCTGATGCCTGTAATCCCAGCACTTTAGCAGGCTGAGGCTGGCAGATCACAAGGTCAAGAGATGGAGAGCATCCTGGCCAACATGGTGCAACCCTATCTCTCCTAAAAATACAAAATTAGCTGGGCATGGTGGTGCACGCCTGTAGTCCCAGCTACTTGGAAGGCTGAGGCAGGAGAATCACTTGAACCCAGGAGGCGGATGCAGTGAGCTGAGATTGTGCCACTGCACTCCAGCCTGGCAACAGAGCAAGACTCAGTCTCAAAAAAAAAAAAAAAAAATTCTTTTGTGAATCAGGGCGTTTGTTTTCTTTCTTTGTAGCAATCTTGGCCAGATATTATTAGCTTGACAGAAACAATTTAGACTTTTTCTTCCTTTTTTGTTCCCTTGCTAGGCATTAGAATTATCTGTTGTTTAAAAGTTCAGTAGCATTGCCCTGTGAAACCATGTATTTTGGAAATTTATGGGGAGAGCACTTTGACAACTTCTTCTATGTTTTCTATGGAAATTGGTTTGTTTAGATTTTAAAACTTCTAGCCAGGCGTGGTGGCTCAGGCCTGTAATCCCAGCACTTTGGCCTCCCAAAAGTGGGGAGGTTGAGGTGGGAGGATCACCTGAGGTCGGGAGTTTGAGACCAGCCTGCCCAACATGGAGAAAACCCATTTCTACTAAAAATACAACATTAGCTGGGCATGGTGGCAGATGCCTGTAATCCCAGCTACTTGGGAGGCTGAGGCAGGAGAACTGAACCCGGGAGGTGGAGGTTTTGGTGAGTCGAGATCAAGCCATTGCACTCCAGACTGGGCAACAAGAGCAAAACTCTGTCTCAAAAAAAAGAAAAAAAAGAAAACTTCTTTGGGAGCAGTTTTGGTAAATTACATTTTCCTAGAAAGTTTTCAAATTTATTCCTACAGAATTGAACAAAGTAGTCCATTATTGTCCTTTTAGTTTTCTCTTTTGTGGGTATTTCTCTCTTATTTCTTATTTTGTATATTTGCATCTACTCCTTTTTTTCATGACTAGTTTAGCCAACAGTTTGCCTTTTTCCTTTGAAAAATCATTTTTTTTTTTATTTTTGTAGTTACTTCTACTGTTTCAGAGGCCAACAACCCATTTATTACTGCCTTAGGCAGAGCTTAAAAATGCCTTCAATCATGGTGAAGATGACAGTAGAGTGCACCTAGTGAGACTCACACAGCCTCAAATGTCACAAAAGGACACAAATATTCGTGTTGCCATATTGCTTCCTAAAGAATATGGAGACAATATGCACACAAGCAAGAGATAACTGATTCCATAGGTATTTGGTGGGGGCAGGGTAATGCTATAGCCTTGATGATCTAGAAATCTACTGTGTAATTCTAGGAGTTCTCTCATTCTACAGCCACTCACCTACAGCCAAATAGCTTCCTGTGAAGTTCAAACCTAGCACAATCATCATTTTTAGAAATCAAAACTGTATCAAACCTAGGCTCCATTAAACCTTGAACCCTTTAAGAAAAAATTTTTTAAATTCTACTGCAGTTGACAAGCATGGAAAAAAATAAAAATAATCATTGGAAGAGGAAGACCGAAAGCTGACAATTTCATCTATATTTCCCTTTTCTTTCTTTGTTGCCTATTAAAGTAGAATTAAGATAGGGATTTGAGTTTGGGCTCAGACACTTACTGTCTGTGTTACTCTGGAAAAGCCAGCCTTCGATTTATTTATCTTCATAGGAGTATTTTATCTGATGATTTTCAAAAAGCATTACACCGCTAATAAAAGTAAAATTACTAATGAATTTGGAATCTTCTGCCCCCTGCTGGCAATTTACCAAATTGCAAATTCTACCTTTCTAACGCATAGAATCCAAGTTTTAGTGTCGGCCTATATTTTATCTAATTTTCCTTGTTATAGTCCATTACCTACCTTCCTTTTTAAAAACATATTTTTTATTTTTATAGATTTTGGGGGTAGAAGTTCAGATTTCATATATGCATATATTACATAGTGATGGAGATTGGGCTTTTAGTGTACCCATACCTGAATAGTGAACATTATACCCAATATGGAATTTTTCAACCCTCACCCCCTTCTTACCCTCCCATCTTCTGTAGTCTCCAAAGTCTTTTATTCCACTCTGTCTCCATGTGTACCCTTTGTTTATCTCCCACTTGTGAGAAATGTGGTATTCGACTTTGTTTCTGAGTTAGTTCACTTAGGATAATGATCTTTAGTTCCATCCCTGTTGCTGCAAAAGACATGATTTCATTCTTTTTTCATGGCTGAATAGTACTCAATGGTATATATTGACCACATTTTCTTCATCCAGTCATCCACTGGTGGAAACTTAGGTTGATTCTGTACATCTTTGCTATTGTGAATAGTGCTGTGATAAACATACAAGTGCCAGCATCTTTTCAATGTAATTTCTTTCTTTCTGTCTTTCTTTGGGTATATGCCCAGTAGTGGGATTGCTGGCTCAAATGGTAGTTCTAATATCTTCCTACTTAGAAGCCAGAGGTATTTCTTTTACAACCAAATGATCTCTTAACTTAAAACTTTAAATCAAGCTTGGGTTGTTCAAATCTTCCTTCTTTCCTAATTTCCCTGAAAGTTTTGTTGCAATCTCCCACTATGATGACAGATTTAACTTTGTAGTAAATTAAGAATTTAAGTAACCTCTATCTCTAGTGATTTTTTCCTTAAAGTCTGCTTTTAAAAAATATTTAAGTAACTGTATCCATGTTCTTTGGAGAAAATAGCCCAGTGTATATTCTTTCTCCTTTCACTTTCAAATTTTCTGTGTCCTTATGTTTTAGGTATGTTCCCTTTAAACAATAGATTGCTGGATTTTTTTCCAATTTGAATCAAACGTTTTCAAATTTCAGTTCTTTCTAAGTTTGGACCCTAATCAAGCACTCTCAAAATTCAATTCTAGCCTGGGCGCAGTGGCTCATGCCTGTAAACCCAGCATTTTGGGAGGCTGAGGAGGGTGGATCACCTGAGGTAAGGAGGTTTGAGACTGGCCTTGCCAAGATGGTGAAATCTCTACTAAAAATACAAAAATTAGCTAGGTGTGGTGGTGGGCACCTATAATCCCAGCTACTTGGGAGGTTGAGGCAGAAAGATTACTTGAACCAAGGAGGTGGAAGTTGCAGTGAGCCACGATCACGCCATTGTACTCCAGCCTGGGCAACAAAAGTGAAACCGTCTGAAAAAAAAAATTCAATTATAGGAGTACTCTGGCTCTTGCCAGAATATGCTAGCTAATTCTTAACACTTTTCATGTAGTCTCTTTTCTCCTCAGGCCCAGCACATCTCCCAGCCACGTTTTACTAGAATTTAGCCCTAGTTACAGGCCTGGCAGCAGACTAGGTAGGGGCAGGTATTGTCTTAGGGAAGTAGTTAGTAGCAGCTGCTGCAGCATCTGGGAGCATGGCAAACTACAGCGTCTTATTAGGGAAGGGTGGGCTAGTTCTTAAGACCAGACAGTCCAGTATAGACTGCAGTCTCTCAGGTGCATCCATCCAGATGTCCCCATGGAATGTTTTAAGGAGCTGGGTTTTCCTCACCAGGGCTTTCATGAAATAAAAGGGGCTTGGCTGAACATTCAAGTAAAACTCAGCAACTCTTAACACTTAGGTGTTCAGCCTGAAGCTCAGCTGTTTCAATCCCTCCATTGTAGGAGGTAAGGCCTCCTTGGGAGCTGCCCCATCCCACTTCTGTAGGTCATCAATATAATCCTGCTGTAACAAGCCAACTCTGCTATTCTTATGGATGTTGTTCTCCCCATATTTTTCAAAGTCTGCATCATTGAACCTCCTGGAGAGTTCCCCTCCGTAAGTTACTATCTATGTCCCGAGTCTCCAAAACTGCTCCCAAGTTGACTGATTTGCTAAGACCCATCGGACAAACCACAGAGTTTTGTTCACAACTATGATTTATTAAAGAGAACACAAAGCAAAATGAGGAAAGAGAAAAGGCACATGGGCAAAGTCCCAAGAAAATCAGGTACAAGCTCCAAAATTCATCTCTAATGGAGTCGCACAGGACATGCTTAATTCCTCTAGCAATGATGTGTAACAATACATCAAGTGTTGTGTACCTAGGAAGCTTGCCTGACTGAACCTAGGAGTCAAGATTTTAGTGGAGTCAGTCATGTAAGTACCCTCTGCCTAGCATGTACCAAAATTCTGGACTCTCAGAGGAAACTAAGTGTTTGACAAAAATCCTATTGTTTGTATAAACATTTCAGACACAGTAAACCACACTTACCAGCAAGGGAATGATGGGAATACTTCTGATATCCAAGTTGCTGGATGCTAGCCAAGGTCCAACCTTGCAAGCAGACATAAAGACAACAGGTTCAGGCCTGTTCTGTTAACTCCTTTCTGCATACCATTTGTGAAACAGCCACTCAGCCATGATTTTGTGCCAAGGACTAGATAAACTGTGCTTACCAACAAGATGTCATTGTCTTTGCCCTTTGGGTGGGAGATAAGATAGTTCCTAATGCCCATCTTATTACCTGTTTCCTTAAATCTCACTCCTGGTCCACTTGTATTAGTCTAGGCTCTCTAAGAAGCAGATGCCAACACTAAAAAGGGATCTGCTGTGTGGTAGATTTATTAAGGGCAATGCCAGTGAGGAAAAATAGGTAGGGAGCTGGGGTTGATAAGAGGCTGAAAGGCAATGAGACCACAATGGAGGCAGGACTCAAGGTGAATGAAAAGAGGAAGGAAGGTTGAATGAAAGCAACTTGGACTACAGTGTAATCCTAGGGGATTCTGGCAAGACCATCATGGAGTGCTCCAGCTAAAGTGGAGGAGTCATCATATAATAACCCTGTCATGATCAGTCATTGGCTAGCAGTGGTGTGGAGAAGCGTAGTCTCACCATGTACACAGGGATGGATTTCAGACTGCAGCAGCTGGGTCTTCAGTAAGCTATGCTCTCTCCTGCAGGAGAACTGACAGATGTATTCTCATGGCTGCCGCCATGGTGGTTATGGCTCTTAAAACACATGTGAGGCCGGGCGCGATGGCTCACGCCTGTAATCCCAGCACCTTGGGAGGCCGAGGCGGGTGGATCACGAGGTCAAGAGATCGAGACCGTCCTGGTCAACATGGTGAAACCCCGTCTCTACTAAAAATACAAAAAATTAGCTGGGCATGGTGGCGCGTGCCTGTAATCCCAGCTACTCAGGAGGCTGAGGCAGGAGAATTGCCTGAACCCAGGAGGCGGAGGCTGCAGTGAGCCGAGGTTGCACCATTGCACTCCAGCCTGGGTAACAAGAACAAAACTCCGACTCAAAAAAAAAAAAAAAAAAAACCATGTGAAAAAGGTTCATTATTAAACAAATATTCAGCACCAACCATGCATGGTGATTTGCAATACTTTTAAAGCTTTTTTTTTTAAAGGTTACAACTATAAAACCACCTAAAACACCAATTAAAAATGAAAATGCAAGTTCTCTAAATTTCATAAATTGACCAATATCCTATGGGTTTCAATTCTGGGGAAAAGACTTCTTTTCAAATCACTTGGTAAATTGGGAGCTTAAATCAACACACAGAAAGCATATATGGATTAGCACTAAATCAAGGTTAGTCAGTGACAAAGCTGTATTTCTAATGTTCATAACATTTCTAAATGTTCATAACTCAAGTCATTCATTTACAAGTATTTTCCAAAAAGTATTTTACATATAACATAGGTACTTCTAAATTATATATACTTAGAGATCAAAATGGAAGAATATCCTTTTAAATGGTGTCTTAAAAATAGGACTGGTTTTCTAACTAATATCAGTGTTTCCCTCATACATAACATCAGCCGCCAATATTTATAACACAAAATTAAGCCAAGTCCTTTGCACAGACTTTATGATATATTGGTACAAATAATAGAAGCTACTAGAAATAAATAATAAGCCAAAATATTTAATATGAAGGAAACAAAATGTTTATTTAAAAAAATGAGATCAATATCATTTTAATGTAGAAGATGCCATCTTTATTTACAGGCTAATAAAAAATATTAAACTCAAATTAACTAGATATAATACATTGTCATAAATGCAATAGATTTGAGACCAACCATAAGTATAAGACTGGATAGATGGAATAGGGATTACATAAGCAGGATGTCAAATACTGTGCATCTTATACATGAATCACATGAAACCTTTTTGTTTCTAAACATGAAAATAGAATAAGTCCACTGCGTACAGTAAAAAAAATTTTCTGTGGGGGGAAAAAGCACCACAGACAAGCTGTGCTAACTTTTGGTAGCTGTTGAGTTGTAATTATCAAGACTCACAAAATTTTCATCTTTCTTAAATCTATTTTAAGAATAGTCTCATTACCAAAATGTTGCTTTTCCATCATATTCATAACAAAGAACTGTAGAAGAGAATTTTAGAGGTTAAGTGTAAATATATACACACGTCCATACAATCCTCACATTCTATCAAAACATTTTCTCAACCATTCTGTCTGTGTACACGTGTATATTTCTCCTTCTGTCCCTTTCTCAATGAAATGGCTTTGTACGAGTTCCCTCCTTAGTTGTTTGGTTTTGTCCTAGAAGCTTCAGGGACATATGAATTTCTTTCCTATAAATGTGAAAATAAGAAAACTGGTTCTCAGTCCTTTGGAACTAGTAACTAATTCTTAGTTCATCCCCAAAGACCATATATTCTAAAATAAACTTTTAACTAGTTACTTTCTAACACCTGATAGGAAGTTCATAGTAGCATCTGAGCAACAGTGCTCTACCGTAGGCTTACAAACCCCAGTGAAGCAGGAATGTAAAGGAAACTGACCTGTGGAGTTTTAAACTACTTGGAACTTTTCATTCTACTTATCATTCCTTAAAAGGAATTTATGTCATAACTGTCTCATACAATCCTTCAAATTACACAGTGACCTCATAAAAATTCCAACTTTAAGTTCTAAGAAAAAAAAAAAAAAAACTACACTTATTAGGTAGCTCTTGAAAATCAAAGGGTTCTAGCTTACATTTCCTAAGGATTCAGTCATAGTAGATAAAGGATATTCTCTGAAAAAAATACCATGGCCATTCCAACCCAGGCTGTGCTTTAAGAAGATAAGAATAACATGGTTTCATTTCACAGCAAGGGTTTTCAGGTCAGCTACAATGGGAAATTCTTTTTACTAAATAAATACAGTGGCTAAAATCCAGTTTGCAGATCTCATGTCATGCATGGGAGGTATGTGTTTGGCATAGGGAGATACATAAGGAAAAAACAAGTTTTTTTTTTTTTTTTTTTTTCCTTTCTTTAAGAGCCCTACCCTGTCAAAAGCAAACAATAACATGTAACTTGCTTATTCATTTGTACAATTAAATACTAGCTTTTGCTCAGAGGCAATGCTATAAAGTATTTTAATATCAGTAACAATATACACTATGAAGTGCACTTCTATTACAAATTAACATGGTGATATACAGATGAACACCACCCAAAACAAACCATAAATGAGCAACAGTTAAAACATTAAATTTATAAATAGCAAAATCACAAAATAAAGTATATACATTTTATGGATTTACCCTTGAACAAATATATAGTGCATCTGGGAAAGACAAAAAAAAGTGTTTTGTCACGTAACATCTGAATACCAGAAATGAAGATACTGATAATATTCTAAAAGCCTTGTAGGCTTTCTCCCACTTAATATTCCCTTAACTGTACATCCTTTAAAACAGTGATATTAGCAAAACTATCACCTCTTTAATGCAACATTTTGACTTTGCCCAGCCGGTTACAATGACCTGCAGAATATTAGATCAGAGAGGAGGCACTCCATATTTAATCATGGGACAAGAGACCTTACAAATTTATAAATCTGCATATGAAGACAGCTTTAGACAAACATAAACTGACACATGAAAACCCAACCAAAACAATTACTGTGTAAAAATGTCTTCATCTCATCTTGCCCACATTTTAGATGATTTGAAATCATGTACTTAGAAAGAAAACTGCTGTTTGATTTGAATGTACTGTGTTTCATGACATAGTAATAAATCTGAACTTTTACTACCAGAAAAATTTATCTCTAAATGCCAGAACTATCACAAGACAAACTATGAACAACTCAAAATGTATAACACTGTCTTTTGTGGATCCCAGAAAATAAGCATTTGAGACTCAACATGAATGAGTAAATGCTCCAATACCGTGCACACAGATCAACATAATTGAGAACAGATGTTTTATACTCATCTGCATTTCTTTTAAAAACCAAGAAAGTCAAATGTTTAGTAACTTTTGAGAAACTATTTCTAGTGCAGCATTGATTGATAAAGGATTGCTTAAAGAAAACTATTTCGTACTGCATTGAATAAAGCTGAAATGCAAACTCATTACAATAAATGATCATTAAGTATTGATTTAGATTTCAGGATGCACAACAAATTTTTTTTTAAGTCTAAAATCTTTCTTTCAGTTAAAAAAAATTGTCAAGTCTATATTTCTACAATTCATTTGAGTCAAGTTCTGTTTTCTGAAACACCACAGTTAACATTCTAGAATATATAATATGAATTCATGTACTCTCTGTATTTTAAAGGGTATTTCTTATAAAATTCCAATTAGCACTGTCCTCCTACTAGAGGGAAAAGGAACCAAATAAAACAGTAGAGTTTCATTTGGTACTTAAGAGCCCAGTAATACCCTTTGGGAAACACATGCTTTGGTGCTTAGAATTTCAAGAAAATCAAAATTGCTTACATGCAATAGCTAATTATGGCCTACCACAAAAAAACAGGGGGGTTTATGCATTTAGAATTGTTCACATGAAGCCCTGAGGTACCTGTCTTTCATTTAGGCAACAGACAGCCTCCCCTGATTTTGTATAGTCTTTGTCACCATCTTCCCCAGTGCCCCAAATTCAAAATAGTCTGATTAACAATCTTGTCTGGAGATACAGTCAATTTAATAAGATTTATTATGATACAGACTGTGCAGATCATCTAATTTTGAAGCACTGTCATCTAGCGGAGTTTCACTTGCATTGCCCAGGTCTCCATTTTCATGTGCGTCAGTTACTGCCTTCTTATTAAATCCTGAAAGAAAGGAGAAAAAAAAAGCAGATACTTTCTGGTTTAAAAAGTTAGTTTTGGCTGGGCACAGTGGCTAACGCCTAAATCCCAGCACTTTGGGAGGCCAAGGCGGGAGGATCACCTAAGGTTAGAAGTTCAAGATCAGCCGGGCCAACATGGTGAAACTCCATCTCTACTAAAAATAAAAAAATTAGGTAGGCGTGGTGACGCATGCCTGTAATCCCAACTACTCAGGAGGCTGAGGCAGGAGAATTGCTTGAAGCCAGGAAGTGGAGGTTGTAGTAAGCTGAGATCATGACACTGCACTCTAGCTTGGGTGATAAGAGTGAAACTCCATCTCAATTTTTTAAAAAAGTTAGTTTTATAATTTTATTAGTGAAAAACACAGGAATGCCCACTGTAATTAACAGTAGTAATCTGAGGCAAAAATAATGCCTTACGTTAATCAAATCAGCAATTCCTAACAGGAGAATTTTTCCCCCTTATGGCAGGTACCAAATATTGTACAGATTTAAAAATACTACATTGGACTTATCTAAAAATTATATTAAATTTCCTATCAAGTTTTTCTTTTTCCTTTTTTTGGTGGGGGACAGGGTCTCACTCTATTGTCCAGGCTGGAATGCAGTGGCATGATTATAGCTCACTGCTGCCCTGACCTCCTGGGCTCAAGCAATCCTCCCACCTCAGCCTCTTGAGTAGCTGGGGCAATAGGCATGTGCCACCATGTCCAGTTATATTTTTTAAAATTTTTTGAAGAGACAGGGTTCACTGTGTTGCCAAGGCTGGTAACTCCTTGCCTCAAGCAATCCTCCTGCCTCAGCCTCCCAAAGTACTGGAATTATAGGCATGAGCCACCATGCTTACCCCCATCAAGTTGTCTATAAGACTTAGAAGTAATATATATAATTGTAAAATTCAGTCAATTCTACTTATATAAATATCTACTGAACTGTAAATCATCTTTTTATTTTACATTGTTGCTTTCATATTATATTAACTTCAATTCACTGAGGCATATACTAGTTGATTGCTTAAAATGTAATTTCTTGGCAAGATGATGTGTAGCTAAAATTTAAAACTAATTCTGATCATCTATAAAATAAATAATAGGCTTATAAATAAGTGTTGACTATATCACCTATTTATTGAGCTATAAAGTATAAACGTGTGAAACAATAACAGATACTTTTTTTAATGTGAGTCAGTTAAAAGTGATATATGCATACAAACTTTTGGTTGAGTCGCATTTTAAGTGTCTGCAATTTACACAGGTGACAGAGAAGCCTTCTAGCCTCAGTTACAAAAACAGGAAGAGACAAGTCTTCTAACTGTGACAGAAAACAACAAAAAGGGTGAAATACAATGAAACCATATGGAGAGCAGCCCAACAGTGTAAGGTTTTGACATACTGCCACAATAATGTTGCTCAAGATGCACAGTGAGAACAATAATTGCTAGGGCTCTCTACTGCTATCTTTATGCAGACAGTTGCAACACACAAGTTTATCAAAAGTGCAACAGTTTATCAGGTCATCATAAAACTCCAAGCCAGGAGTTCAACATTTTGGTCTTAGGAGGCCTTTATACTAAGCATTAAGGACTCCAAGAAGCTTCTGTTTATGTAGATTATAGCAACTGATGTTTCCCATATTAGTAAGTAAAACTGAAAAATCTAAAAGAAAAAGTTCATTTCTTTGTTAAAAATAACAATAAATCCAAATTGTTAATATAACATTTATCTAATGACAAACCAAAAAATTATGTTCCAAACAAAAAAATTCTAGATAGAAGAGTAGCATTATTTTATAATTTTGCAAATCTCTTCAATGGCTTTATGGATGATAGTTGGATTCTCATATATCTGCTTCCATTCAATCTATTACAAGTATATGAAGAAAGTTCAGTCTCACACAGATATGTAGTTGAGAAACAGAGGAGTATTTTAACAGCCTTTTCAGATAACTGTCAGTATTGTTCTCTGATATTATACAAAAATTTGACAATGTAGAATTTGAAACCTTATCAGTGAACTTTTCACAGTCTGTTACATTAAAATCCATTTGTCTATCTTGCATTTTGAATGGATCTTTTACCCATGCAAAACTTTATAATATTATTTACTGGTGATGTGAAAAATATTGGACCATTAAGTTACGCAGTAATTCCAAAAGTTGACACAGCTGACTTTACTATATCAAAAAATCACATTCATTGATATCATTAATATCATCTGAAAAGTTCTTAAGTGTTAGAAAGCTGTCAAGCTCATGGTGATCAATGCATGTTTTATACAGTTCTTTTACTTGAGAGCTCACATTTTATCACTGGCAATAAATATTATCAGTTGTCTTTCTTAAAGTGATGGACTAACTTTGTCCATTTTTAAGAAAATGGCTTCCAAACAGTCTGAAAAGCCATACTTTGTTAGTCATTCTTTCAAGTAAAAATTGTCTTTCACGAAGAAAAATGGCTAGTTCAGTGACTTATGTACTTTCCCTTGAGACCAGCATCTTTGTTCAGTATGTGGAATAAGTGCTTTATGCATACCTCCCATCTTATCACACAGAATATTAAAAAGACACGTACTGAAAGGTCAATATTTAAAAATTAACTGTTTTTGCCATTTCATCAAAGACATTTTTAAGCAAAATTGGCATCTTCTTCTTCTTTTACTATGAATGGATGGCAAGGAAGAACACAATGATTACTAGTACAGTTACTAGTATTAGCAACACTGCCTTGATTAGTGCTAAGGCACCAGCAGTTTTACCACAATGGCTTTTGCACCAACCCAATACCATCAGTGCAAATATCAACACAGCAAAAAAAGACAAATGATGTCTTAGTATTATTATGAAAAGCTTTGACCTCATGAACTCCCCTAAAAGATCTCAGGGACCCTCAGAGATCCACAGATCACAATTTGAGGACACTGCTTTATGTAAAAGGAAGTGCTAGAGTTTTTCCTTAAAATATGTGTCAATGATAGCAAAGGAACTAAACCAAACGTCTCCAAGATAAGTTGATTCTAATAGCAATCATGACAGTATATGTCAAACTTATTCATAATTAGCTTAAAATTCACTGTATTAGGAGAGATGAATTTCCATCATGACAGAGAGACAATATAGTCTATAAGATAGATCTAATCAAAATGGCATGTTGGTCTTTGTTTCAGAGTCTAGAAAAAAATTTATTTATTTTTCAAGGATCACTTGCAGTAGAGTAACTGGTAATGTATGTGTCTTAACAATCCAATAAATGGACCTAGAAGAACATATATCATAAATAAAATGTTAGCATAGTGTACAATAAAACAATAAACAAAGGAAAGCTCTTCATTCCTCTGATTTCTTCACCATTAAAACAGTTTTACTGAAGAAATATTCTGAGGCCTTCACACTTTAAGCATTTAATAATAATGAATATGTTAATAATAATTTTCAGAGCGATTTTTACCTTGTAATACTTTGACATCCCCACTTGTATCTTTGCAACTAGCCCCAGGATTACCACCTCCTTCTAACTCATCAAGGTACAAACGGTAACGATGTCCACTCTCATCTTCATACTCTACGTTTTCATCATCAGAATCCACTTCAGGAGCCACATAAACTACTTCAAATTCAATCTCTCCTCTCTAAGACAGGAAATGAAAATGAGAAAGTCAAGTTATTGTAACTGTAATTTTAAAAGGATTTCCAGGCCAGGCACAGTGGCTCATGCCTGTAATCCCAGCACTTTGGGACGCCAAGGCAGGCAGATTACCTGAGGTCAGGAGTGCGAGACCAGCCTGACCAACATGAAGAAACCCCATCTCTACTAGAAATACAAAATTAGCCAGGCATGGTGGCGCATGCCTGTAATCCCAGCTACTCGGGAGGCTGAGGCAGGAAAATTGCTAGAACCCGGGAGGCGGAGGTTGCAGTGAGCCAAGATTGCACCATCACACTCCAACCTGGGCAAAAAAAGTGAAACTCCATCTCAAAAAGAAAAAAAATAAGGATTTCCAAATTCTTTGTGGGGAGGCTTAAGGGTGGAGAGATCTCAGAGATAGCTCATATCCAGAAAACAAATAATAAAATTCTAGACTCTAAAGAGGTAGTGAGGCCATCATGTATAGATTAGCCCCGTGAATCCTCTCTACAGGTCCTTTACACATTATAGTAGCTCTTCCTACTGACCATAATCTTTTTGTTAATAGGTCTAAAATATAAAAGGATGCTTAATTATTAAATTTATAGAATTTTAGAACAAGTATTCAGTTTAAAAGTTATTTTGCCATGTTGTATTGCACACAGAAATTCAGCAAATACATCTAAATAGTCAGATATTAAATAAGGATATCATATAAACTTTCCTTAACTGATTCAAGAAACCCTTACAAAATGATTTTTTGTTTTATTCAATAATAGTAATTATTATATTTATATATTTAATTATAGCCTTCAATCCTTAGAATAATCTTACTATAGTCTCTTTTACATGAATGAGAAACCTGAGTGAGTCTGGAGAAAGCAGATAACTTTCCCTATATAATAAACAAGAATAAAGAAAAATAAAAGTTTGACTCTACAGTCCATGCTTTTTGTATTATGCTAGAATAATTGTGTCATATTTATACTGTCATTCTTTAACAATGACACATTCAAATAAAAAGTTACAGATCATGCCAGGCACAGTGGCTTATGCCTGTAATCCCAGCACTTTGGGAGGTTGAGGCAGGTGGATCACTTGAGCTCAGGAGTTTGAGACCAGCCTGGGCAACATGGCAAAACCCAACTCTACAAAAAAATAATTAGCTGGGCATGGTGGCGTGCACCTGTAGTCTTAGCTACTTGGTGGGCTGAGGGCGAAGCATCTGTTTGAGCCTGGGAGGTTGAGGCTGCAGCGATCCGTGACCGTGCCACTGCATGCCAGCCTGGGTGACAGAGTGAGACCCAGCTCCAAAAAAAAAAAAAAAAAAAAAAAAAAGTTACAGATCATTTTATGATTAAAAAAAAATTCGAAGCTGTAATTGTCATTTAATAAGAGACTCCAACCACCATATACAAGTGTAGTGTTAGCAACTCTGAAAATTATGGCTTGCCTTTGCTCAAAAGAAAGCATGCTATGCTTAACTGCTACTCACTAAGTTAGTCTCTTTGGTGCTCTTCTTTCCAGCAGTTTAAGGTTATACCTCAGAATTTAATATGTGTTTAGTTAGCATTTCCTTAAAACTTATGACTGCCTATTGCTAGCTCCTTCACCAGTCATCCCACTCCTTTGCTACTGGATGACAGTCAAGATGAGTTGATAAAACATTAACTTGAGAGAATAGGGTAGCACTCTTGATCTCTTTTATCAGATAATGCTTTAAAAATACCATTTTGCAGAAAGAGACAGACGATGCAGTGGTCTTCAGCAAAGTTTTAGATGACAGAATTAGATCTGTGGGTAGCTGTCATGGAGACACAGATTTCAGGCTTAATATGAGGAAAAGCTTTCTAAAAATTAGTCCTGTATAACAATGGAATGGACTGCTTGATATCAGCAAGTCCTTCCTTTAATATAATTATTGAAGTAGTGATGTTGCAAAGATTTATGCATCATATAGGATTTAACCAATGTACTATATTCACTTTCAACTCTGAGATTCAATTCTACAGAGGCATACCACACTGATGATCCAAAAAACATCTCAACATACTACCAATGCCTCTAATTCCCTCAACTCGATTCTTGAAAGAAATAAACAAAACAACATTTTAAGTACAAATGTATGACAAATATGAGTCCTGAATATGAATCTCAATTCTATAATTTATTTGCTCGGCAACTTTGAGCGAATCCTTTCATCTCTAAGAACTTTAGTTTACTCATTTTAAGAAAGAGGGTTGGGCTAGTTTCTATGGATAATTTCAATTTTAATATTTTATGACTAAAATCAATCCACTTCTAGCATTGCCTTTTCTGTAATATCTTATATATAGTGTTTTAGGCATTAAGGATGCTGTTTTCTCAGTCTCAGGTCCTGTTCTGAGTCCTTTATATGTATTAACATACTTAATCCTCACAGCTTTCTTTCAATCCTTCCCACACAGGTGAGGACACTGTGGGAGAGAGGACTTAAGTAACCTGCTCAAAGTTATGAAGTAAATAAAATGTCCATTTTCAGTAAATATGACTGAATGTCATTTATAAAAGCATTAAATCAAAGGAAACAAGATCTACATATAAACATTTTACTGCTTTAGAAACTTCATAGGGAAGTATACAGTGTTCAATAGATTTATAAAGAACTAACTGATAGGTCTAATTCTAATTATATTAAGGGAATTTACCTGCTGGGAAAGAATGGTTACAGCTTCTTTATGCTTTGTGTCCCTTAGGTTAACTCCATTGACTGCCAAAATAGCATCCCCAACATGCAGCCCTCCACATCTATCAGCAGGTTGCCCCGGATGGATCTCAGAGATGAGGATTGGAACACCATGTTCTTTCCCACCCTAACAACAACAATAAAAGGCAGTAAATTAAAGCATTCTTTGTATAGTCATCGATTAATCTGGAGATAAACTATTTTCTTAAAAATCTTTCATTAAGCACCTATGCTGTCTCTATAAATGTTGGGTAAAATTTTATTTGCTACTTAAGTAATGGTAAAAAAAATTATTATCAAAGAGTAATTGGCTAAATTCTGAAATTAAAAAAATTTATGTTAGTACTCCATAGCACCATTATATTTTATCAAGTCTGAATCACCACCAATGACAAGACCAATTATTTTAGGTGCCACAAAAATAATTTTAAGATTATACAATTAATTTCAATTTCAGAGAAGTTAAAATATGAAAATATATGCAATGTAGAATTGAAGAAATACAGTACTTGGGTACCTATCATTCTCTAGCTTCTATCATTGTTGCATGGGAGTGTGTGTGTGTGTGTGTGTGTGTGTGTGTGTGTGTACTTTATTTGTCCTGCTAAAATGTATGCTCTATGAGGCAGCTCATTAAAAAGGGTAAGTATTCAAGAAATATAGATTAGATGAGCTTTTTATTATAAGGAACATTTCTACATTAAGCAATACCAAAAAAAAGAATGAACTTGCTCAGTGCCTAAGTATTACCAAATGAAAATTAAAGCCACCTTGTTCATTAAAGCACTGAGACTACAACAAAATGACTCCGAAAGGCATCAAATTTAAAAAAGGAATATATAATATTTAGACTCCAGAGCCAGTGAAATCTGACAGCTAAGAAATGAGACAAGAGAAAGATACACATACTCTAAGAGAGGACAATACAATCTGAAGCCATTTAACATAGAAAACAGCCATATCTATTCCCAAGGGCTCCTAGAGGCATCACAGTATATGGTACATAACTATTATGTGAGTCATAATAAAAATGTTAAACTATGCTTACTAAAGGTATACTTATTAATAGTTGCCAAGAAGATTTATTTTTTAAAAATATGTTTACACAAAAGCAAACATTTATCCTCATAGGGATACATTTAGTTATTTAAAAATATATATCCAGAATATTCTGTTCCCCGGTGATATCCAACAAAGGAGTACAGCTACACTAGATAACTGCAGAAAAGGAGACTGGAAGCACTACTTCTTACTGTAATTGAAATGCCAAGGCCTTCATGATCTTCCTTAAGGAGGAGAACTTTTCTAATTGGACCAACACCTTGGCTTTTCTTTAGGGAATCTTGATCCTTATTGGGAGGAAAAAAGAAGAAAAATTAGTATCATTTAAATAGCATACCAAATAGAGTAAACTCATACTATATAACTTGCTTTTAGAAATCTTTATTAATTTCCTCGAATGGATAAACAGTATAGGGTTAAGAAAGTAATGGATAAAATAGAAAACTGAAAATAGTTGTTCTAGTGATGCAAAATTTATAGATGATTTTCTCACCCTTTTGCCAATAATTTTTAAAATATTGATATATTTCTTTTTAAATTGTAGGAAATTATAAAAGAAATTATTTCCAGGAATTAATTGAGGAACAAATAGCCTCAAAAAATAAAAGTGACTGTCTGTCTTCACTGGATATCTTTAAGATCTACATTCATTTTAGCTGAGTTGTAGAGTTGAAAAACAAATTTCCAATTGGATCATTAATTACTTATACATTCCTTGGTGCTCTGGAGTCTACCTCTTAAAGGTTCTTGATCCATTAATAATTATTTATCTGGCACCTTTACTCTTTCTGTCTCTACTAAGCTGTTTTCCTGTTCAGCAGATAATGAATTCCAAGTCTCTTCCAGTTTTAAAATACTGATCATGTGCAAACGCAAAACTAAACTAAACTAAACTAAACTAGACTAAAAAACTTTTGATCCTTCACTATCTTCCTTGGCAACTTACCCCTTTCCTTAACCTCCACACAAAGTTCATCCTCATCATTTCTACTTCCTTGCCACTCATATTCAGTCCTCTGATTTCTGTCATTAGAGTTCTGCCCCCACACGCACAACTGAAATTTTCTTCTCTGTGGTCACTAGTAATCAATATTGCTACACTCAATTAACACTTTTTGTCACTACCCTACTTGAAACTTGCAGAAAGTTAATACTGTTCACCAATCCCTCCTTGAAACCTGCTCTTTCCATTGATTTTTATTACACTACTTTCCTAGATGGCCAATATCTGATAGCTCCATCCCAGGCTCCTTCCTTTAGTGAGTGATCTTTTTCCTTCTCCCACTCCATAAGTTTCCATCTTTCACCTCCTATTCCTTTTACTACATATATGCTTTATACATATATACTTGGAACTGACTTAATCAGTTCCAAGGTTTCAAGTATAATAGATGGATAATTTCCCTAATATTTCTTCAAATCAGATTTACCTCCTGAAATACAGAGTCATATATCTAACCAGATTTATCTTGGACATCCCACTGTCACCTCAAGCACTACTTGTCTAAAACTGATCTCATTATCTTTTCCCCAAATCCTTCCTTTTCTTCTATTTCCCTTATCAGTGAATGCCAGATCTCACTCAGTTGCTCAAACAAAAAGCCCAGACTCTTTTTTTTTTCACTATTTAATAAAAATCAGTTAGTTACCAATCAAGCCCTCCTGATTATAATCCTCTCAAATGTGTCCTTCTTCTCAAATACCACTTCTCTTGTCCTAATCACTTTCTCCTTGGATGAGCAAAGTATCTTTCTAATATATCTCCTGGACTCCAACTTGGTCCTCTTAACTATACCGAAATAACTACTAAAAAATGTAAATTTTGGCTGGGTGCAGTGGCTCATGCCTGTAATCCCAGCACTTTGAGAGGCTGAGGTGGGCAATCACCTGAGGTCAGGAGTTCATCACTAGCCTGGCCAACATTGTGAAACCCCATCTCTACTAAATATACCAAAAAATTAGCCAGGCATGGTGGCATACACTTGTAATCCCAGCTACTCAGGAGGCTGAGACAGGAGAATCACTTGAACCTGGGAGGCAGAGGTTGCAAGGAGCAGAGATAGCGCCACTGTACTCCAGTCTGGGCAACAAGAGCAAAACTCTGTCTCAAAAAAAAAAAAAAAAGGTAAATTTTATGAAATCCACCATTTTATTTAAAAGTTCCATGATTAGCAGGTTAAAGTTAAAACACCTCTATTTAGTATAAAATAATTTTTATAATCCAGCTACTACCTAAAATCCCAACCTCATATTTACCTTATTTCACAAGCATGCTTTTATCACTCACACATATCTGATACAAACTACTTTTGTCTTCCTCCTAACCTCTCCATTTCCAAATCTACTGGACCTAGAAATTAATGGGGACCACCAATGTCCTAGAGAAGACAATGGCATAAGTGCTTATCACTATCCCCACTTCTCTTCCACCAACTCTATGTACATATCAATTCTTCTTACAAAAATATTTGCAGAGGCAACAAACTATTTTACTATTTAAGGCCATACATTATCTGGTACTAAGATATGTGAACCCTTGTGAGACATGCTTTTGTATATTAAGGTCTTTATTATCAAGCAGCTGTTGTAATAGAATTTAATAAAGATTTATCCAGACAGGAAGAGAAACTTTTACACAGTGGTGGCTACAGAAACAGACAACTGGCTACAGATCTCAAATTCTATCTTAATCCAAGACCAAACAGGTATAAATGTTAGTTCAGAATCAACATTTGGATTCAGTTACCAAAAACGTCCTTAAAAAACTACCCCAAAATATTTGCCAATTTATCAGTATGATCACACACTCTAAGCTAAGCTCAAAACAAATTTAAGTGTGACCAATCATGATCCAGAAAAAACTGGAAACATGGCCCAACAAACTAGCAATATGTATTTGCTAACAATGGTTCACTATCTGCAGAAACATCACTCTCAGAGCATTAGTAAGTCAGTGAAGAGCTACTAAAATTTCTATGGAGTGTTTAAACTTTATCTACTTTGAATAAGTTAAATCCCATTTTCACTTTTTAAATAAAGGTTTCAAACAATTCTAGAACAAAGGAAAGAATGGAAAGTAATTGTGACTAAAGAAAGAAGGAAGAGGCTGAGTGGGAAGCAGCAGCAAAGCGAACATACATGGCCTGGTGGTGCTTGCATTGGTCGTTTCAAGTCATTACGTCCTCTGCAGGCTCTGATCACAGTTTTGTGACGATGCAAATGTATTTCAGCTTCCAGTTGGTTCCAAAGCTTATCATGAGCAGGTCCCTTCATATCTCGTCCTAGCAATTGTATTTGTTGGACCCTTCATATTGGGAAAAGAGTACATTTAGCTGATTTTTCATTATGCTTACTATTGTGAGAATTCAGAAAAAATACTGAACCTAAGTAGCTTTTGCAAGAATCTCAAATTAGTGATAAAACTAATACTCAGGAACTTCTTGATGTCTCTCAGATTTAAAGTAAATATGAAAAACTCTGAAAAGAACAGGTATCTTTAAAGGAAAAACCAGTAAAAACATTTTTTGAAGAAACTAATGTGAACTCTATTTAGTCGTATAGACTTAATTCAAATAAATCTATAAAAACAATTTATGAAAAAAACAATTATGAGATTGCCAATCTGTTTTATGCACTGCATGCAAAGTCATCAAACTCAGATACTATTAAACGTTACCTTTTAGATGAGATTAATTGTACACAAACATTTCTTCTAATTAGAGTTTCTTTTTACGAAATGATTATTTTAAATGTGGTTAAAAGTTACTAGAACCAGCCTGGGCAACATGATGAAACCCTTAAAAAAATTAACCAGGTGTGGTGGTGTGCTTGTGGTCCCAGCTACTTTAGAGGCTGAGGTAGGAGGATCATTTGTGCCTGAAAGGTGGACACTGCACCACTGCACTTCAACCTGAGTGACAGAGTGAGATACCATCTCACAACATTTAAAAAAAAAAGTTACTAGAAAAATTTGTACTTCAACATGATATAAATTATTTTTTCTTTGTTCCACGTTTTTAATGTGACATTAAAAGAATACGCATAAAACGATTTAGTATAAGTCACCAAAGTTTGTTAATAATTTACTTAATAAATACAAGCAAAATTCTGTGTGTTATTATAATAAAATCACTGTCATTAACTTAATACCAACATTTTTTTTTGAGAGGCAAGAAAGACTGGGTTTCAGTGATCATAAAAAGAATTCCTTATGGAAGTTCTACTATGCATGGGAACATTGGCTGTACTGGTCTCAAGGCACAACATAGTTGAAAAGTGCTGCTCTACAGAGTTGTTAGCGTTTCATAATAAGATACTGTCAGTGTTTGTGTGTGTAAATTAAACATATTTAGTATGAATAAACAGATCTGCAATACATAATGCTATCAGTATTAATTTAACAACAGTAAGTTAAAACCAACCATAAAATAATTCTGAAGGTAAAGATTAATGCTTCATTTACCACAAGAAATAAGATTCAGCTAGGAAGAGTGGCTCACGCCTGTAATCCCATCACTTTGGGAGGCCAAGGTGTGTAGATCACGAGGTCAGGAGTTTGAGAACAGCCTGGCCAACATGGTGAAAACCCGTCTCTACTAAAAATACTGGGCATGGTGGCAGGCACCTGTAATCCCAGCTACTTGGGAGGCTGAGGCAGGAGAATCTCCTCAACCTAGGAGATGGAGGTTGCAGTGAGCTAAGATCATGCCACAGCATTCTAGTCTGGGCAACAGAACAAGACTCCATCCCAAAAAAAAATTAAATAAAGTAAGACTCAACCTCATTAAATATCCAATTTGTCACCTAAGAATACAATAATACCCATGTTTTTTACACACCTTCCTGCTAGTTCCTTATCCAAGTACTTGGCGGCCAGTCTTGCCCCATATACTTCAGCCTGGAGAACAGCTATATGTCTACGGAGGGCTTCATTCTCTTTTCTCAACAATTTTACTTCAGCTTCAAGTTGCGCTTCTTTCATTTTTTCTTTTTTGTTTGCCTCAAGCTCTCTTTCCTATGTAATTTTTTAAAATATATAATTTAATGAAAATAAAAACTCTTTAGCACTAGACCATGTTATTGAAAATGCACAAAAGCCTACAGTTCAACAATATACCACTCCATCTCTATAAAATACAACACAAAGGTCTGGATTTTGTTCTTTTTAACTAGTACCATAACATCTTGGAACTACTTCTAGATAAAATAATTGCCCACTATGGGGTCCCTGATACAGAGGATAATAAGAAAAGTAGTCTACTCTAAGCTCATGTTATCACATATTAGAGTGGCTTCAATGGATAGTTGAATCTGCTATTTACTTTCTAAAACTGACTTAGAAAACTAGACTAATATAAAAAATAAACATTCCCAAACATTTAATTAACTTTAATGCAATAAGTCTATAAAGTAAGTCAAAATCATTCAGTTACACAGATACAGTTTATAGCTAATTTATCTTGGAGGACCACAAGAAACTTATAATGAATAAACTAGAAGAGATATACTAGTTTTTTTTTTTACTAAACATTTTATAGTCATGAAAACTGTTGGTAACAATTGCATTAAAACATTTACACATTAAAATGTTTCTATAGATAAGCACATCTATGGTGTGGATTACCACTGAACTTTGAGATCTGGCTCATTTATTTGTCTGTATGTTAGAGTGAATGCAGAACTTTTTTCTGAGGAAAACACTGGCCTCACTTGCCTCCTATGTTCCTCTTGGTAGATAGTCCATGTACATGAACACAAAAATGTTAGCCAGAGGCTACAACCGCAAGATCTTCACCATCAAATTTTTATCAGAAGTTCATATATGAGAAATAATGTTCAATTTACTTTAAAAGTATAATCTTTTCTATAGATCAAGGGTTGCAAATGTAAATGCACTTCAGGATCCAAGTGCAGAAACAGACAAGACAAAACAGAGTGCAAAATGGAAGGTACAAAAAAAAAATCCTGCCCAAAGGCAGGCAAATTCAAAATCAAACATACACACAAAACTGTGTGGCCACATAAAATCCTTCTAAGAATTAAGTAAGGGCCCCAATAGACATTTTAAGTGTTATTTGTGGATCAGAAAAACCCTCAACACTGAAAACTTGAATTTACCCTGAGCAGAACTGCTTTTACAGAACCCACAAAAGCTATGAAAACATGGTTACATTTGTTCACGATATGTGGAAGACATTATTCCCTCTACCACCATGTCCCTTTTGTGAGGATGTAAATAAAAACCCACCTTAGCACCAGAAAAATTGTTTCTTTTGAGGAAAGGACGAATAGTATTGTTTCTATTGTATAGGCGCTGATTATTTTACATAATATTTCCCTTTTTATTCTGGATATTCAGAAGCTAAGAAACAAATTTGAGCAAACTTTCAGCAATTCACAGAATATATTTTGGTACTAATTTAATGTGTCTTCTTTGGTCTACTGTTTTGAACAACATCAAAATAGATTTCAATACTAGTCAGTAAACACCATAATCCTGAAAAAATATATATTTACTTACACACACACAAACACACACACAAGCTAAAACTAGTGACAACTACCAAATGCTAGATATATTTATCACTTCTTTGATTAAAAAAAAATTTGTTATATATTTGACAAACAGATAAAAGATTAGCAGACTCTCTCAATTTCTGGAAAAAAAAAAGATTAGAACATAATTTCTAGATATTGTTTTTAAAGGATTTGAAAAACTCCAGAATCCTCCTTTTAACACAATTTTGGAATTATTAAAGTCTTTATTTCAGAGCCTATGTCCTAATAGGGCAAGTATCTGTTTCAAATGAAAACAGTTTGGAGATATGAATAAAAAACTTTTTTATTACATTTTAAAGTTGACGCAACTTTAAAAAAAGCATTCCTAGAAGACCAAGATTTCTTTGGCTCATGTACTAAATAAACTTTATGTTGAGGATTAACTACTTCTAATTACTTTAATGAGCTATTTATAGTATATTAATGAACTGTGAGAGACATACTAAGCTACCACTTACTGGAGTTTTAATGATTCAAATCCCTAATGAATCTGACAAACTCTCGGGCCTGAAATTAACAGAGGTAAGCAAGAATAAGATTTAAAAAACTGAAGTTAAACATTTCTAGATTACCAGAAAAAAACTTTTTGCTTCTTAGTTGACCTGTTTGTTACTAGGTAACACCCAAGATGTTCATTTTACATTTAGATATCAAAGATTGTATCTTTAAAGGAAGTAAAGCCATAAGACAAACTGGAACTTGATTAGGTTGGGGTAATGGGAAAAATATTAAAAATGTATTGTTATTTTCTAAAATAACTTCTGCTAAAGCATTTCAAAATTCAGTTGTTTCAAAGGCCACACGATTATTCTCAAGACTCTTGAAAAGCTGTAACACATGCAGTAGATGAAGAAGAAACCAACATGCACATTCTTTACTGGAAATAATTTCAAATAGAAACTTAAGGGGGTTAAAAACTAGGTCTGCTTGATGTATCTTCAATACCCTGAGGTGGGAAAAACAATTGTTCTTTGAAGTAGAGATGTGAGCAAGTTACAAGGCTCAGAAATTGTCAAAAATTAAGAGGCTCTGCAAATAATGGTTGTAAATCACAAACAAAAGAAAAACGTTTAACAACATGCAGTGACAAAAGAGCAATGGGCCATACAGTGAACCTTTCAGGTATTGGAACATTAAAAAATTGCCATCATTAATGCTATTTTCAAATACAATGACTGACAACATGTAATATGCAAATAAAATACTATGAACACTTCAACATGACATATTAAAGCAAAACAGAAACAACATACTTACCAGCTCCTCCACAGAGGGGCCAGACTTCAGATATAAGAAAAAAGTTTTATAATTAGAAAAAGAGCAAACAAATGATTTTATCTAGTGGTATAATCATTACAAAGAAAAGAAAAATCCCATATGTTGACTATCATTTGGGTAAAGTTCATTAGAACAAATCTATTTGCAAATGTATAAACAATAGTAACTATATAGTATTAGATTAAAATTTTTTATCAAAATTAGTCATCATAACTGGTACAGTGTTCTTTTCACCATACTCTTTCAAACTCTAATGTTAAAACTTCAGGTAAATTCTTTTCTAGAGAAAATGTAGATTGTTTCTGAATGTTAATGCCAAATAGCTCAAACAAACAGTTAAGAGCTTTCATTTCAGTTAAATAAAACCCTACTAACACAGACTGAGAGACTTTGAAAACTTAAGAGTTTAACTTAGGAGAAGATAGTTATTTTCATGAATTTTAATGTATCAGTACCAGGAACTAATTAACCAAATGAAATGAACTAAAAACAAGTAAAATTTATAAATGTATTACTATCATCACATCATCAACATCATTTCATGTCCTCCCATATAGTAACAAAATGTCTGATATCTCTTATACCCTCAAAACATATGTGGTATACAGTGGCAGGAAAAATGCTTACAATACACTAAGAGGAAAAGAAAACAGTGTGCTACTGGTTGGTACCTGATTACAATTTTTTCTTCTTCCTTATTAACATAACTCCAATTCTACTGGAAGTGGCCATATGACCAACAAGAGACTGGCATGCAGCTGAGGATGGTCAATGAAATGCTGGCAAAAATTATTGAGAACGATTTCATAAAAATTTTTTAAAGAAGGCTAACACAATGGAGAGGCATCTTTTTGCCCTTTCCTTAGATTAATCCTTCCTGCCTGAAATGCAGACATGAAGAAATCCTGAGGGTGGAAACCATGATCTAAAAATGGCAGAGCACAGTGATGAAGGGAATCTGGATCCCTCATATCTGTGGATCTGCCGTTATTAACTCTAGACTGCCACTCTCAGAATTCTTTTCAGAGAAAAATAAGTGCTGTTCAAGAATAATCCCAGTGTTACTTGGGATTTCTGTTATATGCAACTTAATTTAATCCAACTGATACGGTAGGGCAAGAAAAATCTTATGTTATAATCACAAATATCTTTTAAACATATTTATAATATATTTTAAATAGGAAAAATTCTATCAGTTGGTTGTTATATTATCACTGATTATCTCTATGTGATGAGACTGTAGATTATCATAATGATCATAAACTTTATAGTTTTTATATTTTCTAAATTTCCCACAATGAGCACGTATTATATTTTATAATTTAAAAGTCTCATTCCAAAATGTCTTCTACACCCTGTAAAATACATGCAAGGGCATGTCACTCTATAAACTACTTACCAATTTTGCCTTAATGGTACCAGAGTCAACACTTTGACCCGTTTTAGCATGAAGCTGAAGCTGAATAGAGTGCAGCTGTAAAAGTTGATCATGTACTTCTTTCTCCAAAACAACTTTCTCTGCTTGGGTTTCTGTCAGTTCAGATTTCAGGTCCACCAACTGTGCCTTATAAAAACGATACAAGAAATTAAGTATGCCTCATTTTCTTTATTTTGACCAATAATTGTTATTCAAGAATGACAAGAGAGACTACCTTTGAAATAAATACACGAACACTAGAACAATATTATCTAAGATACAAGACATCCAACTAAACTGACAGAAAATCAATAGTAAAAGTCAGATATTTCAGTGGCAAAAGAAATCTCCTATAAGCCGTATCTTCTAATTAACACAGAATGCTACTTCCATTTTACTTTGCTTACTTTAAGAAACCTTTTTACTGTTTCACCTTTATCTTCAAAGCTTACGAAAACACAAAAGTATGAGGTAGTTCACCACATGGTAGAGACAATGTATGCTGCGGTGGACCACTAACATTAATAGTATTAGAGAAGATGCCAGTGAGTGAGTTGTGTTGTGTCTTCAATCCAAAGAATACTAACCCAAATCAGCCTAATCATTATCTAGTAAAGTTATTTTAGTTGCTAAGGCATCAACTTCTGAGACTACAGTAAGCTTAAAGATCAGAGTTAACCAAGTCTTCAGCTTTAGCATAGCAGAACAACTCATCAGGACTACTTAGCAATTCAGAAGTTTTCATTTTTGCACAACTGATATATTGTTTTACAACTGTGCACAGGATATGTCCCTTGTGTTTTTGGTTTTCCCAGCCAGCCAGTAGATTAAAGATCAAGAAATGTCTATGTTTCCTATTCAATTCAACATAATTTTGCTAAGCATCTAAGGGCCTAGAACTATGCCAGCACAATGAGAAAAAAATTGTAGATAATACTTTTTAAAATCACAGATCATAATTTATATCCCCGACAAGCTTTCATATCAACTGGGTTGATAAATACACATGTGAACCAACTTTAAAAATGTGGCAAGTTATACATAGAGAGAGAATTGACCCAGTCCCAACAAAGTAAAGGAAGACTTAAAGAAGAGACATAAGGAAAAGATTCATACTGAGCGTGAGTTTAGCAGGGCTTTGAAGGAAAACAACAACAAGGACAAAATAGAAGCAGTAACAAAATACAAAGAAGGGAAGACTAGCAAAGGAAAAGAGGCAGAGACACTAGAAGCATTTTAGGTGAATTCTCTGAGTATAAACAGGGATCAGATAACTGGAATATGCCTTTAAATCCCAATTGTACCAACCAGTGCCTAGTGCATAAAAGATGCTCAAACTTATCTGTTAAGTTGGAATAAATCCTAATACTAGTCCTGTGATTCTAGATAAAACATTCTGTCTCAAGTTTCTTCAGTTTAAAACAATAATAATATCCATGGCTTTGACTATTCTCTTAAGATTATTAATCTTATATACAAAAGTACTTACTAGAATATGAAAATGTTATTATCGAGGAGACTGGATTACCTCAAGGGATGGTATATTGACAGACTGGATAAGACTGGATAGGAGAAATGAAACTGAACGTAATAAATGGCTTTGGATGATAAACCAAAACTGATAATCTAATAGGAAATCATTCTATGCTCTAAATGACATTTAAAAAAATTTTTAATAACACCTTTATTGACATATAATTTGGTATCATAAAATTCACTCTTTTAATGTATATAATATAGTTTTTAGTATATTCATAAAGCTGTATAACTATAGTCACTACGAAATTTTGAAGCATTTTCTCTCAATGGTATTTTAGCAACATATATGCAAGTGAGGAAGGGAAGACAAGAACACAATAGCAACACCCTAATTGTAGCTTTCCAAATGACAGGTAATCATGGTAACTTTGTAAATGAGAATAAAGGATTTTATAATGCTGAAAAGAAATTGTTGGCAATACTTAGTTACAGGGTGATGTAGCACAGTGGGTGTACGATGGAAGACTAGGTAAAGAATAATGCAAATATTTCAAATTTTGAGAATAGTGAAGCCATTGATGGAAATAGTAAGATTAGGATGACAGCTTATATAGACATGAGAGAGAGAAAAAGATAAATTTAAGTTTTAGGCATGCTGATTTTGTGTCAATCATGATATAATCAACAGGAAATATTCCACAGAATGCAGAAAATAAAATGAATAAACAAATGAAAAGGTGGGATCTGGGTTGAGACTAGGAACAAAAAGATGTGAATTAATATCCTATGACTGACTTACAGGGAGAACAGAGTGTCAAGGACTGGAATGGCCCAAGAAGTAGGAGAAAAAAAGAAGTGGCATGCTATAAATTAAACCAAGATGTGGCATAATATAAATACTGGGCTTCCTCTTGCGTTTTTACTTCCTGGAGATCACTCCCTAACAACAGAGCTCACTTATTCCTTTTTTTATTTTCATAACTTTTTAGTTCATGTATAAACTTATACAAGGGAAGTACACAAATAACACATTACAAAAAATAAACATACCCATTTAACTACCATCCAGGACTTTAAAAAAAGTGGGGGTGGGCAGTGCTAGCACCCCAGGATCCTTCTTTTGACCCCCTCCAATCACTACCTCCACCTTCATTCACAAAAGTAACCATCAGAGTATATACTAACTTCTAACACCATAAATAGTTTTGTCTGCTTTTGAATGTTTGAGTATGCTTATAAGATTTATTCATGTTGTTTTGCATAGCTGTACTTCATTTTCACCGCTATATGGTATTCACTAAATAAATATGTAACAATTTACTATTTTTCATTCATTCTACTTTCCCTCAGCTTAATTCTACTTCTCATTCTATTTCATTCTACTTTTGATGGGCATTTGTGTTGTTTTGAATTTTTGACTATTAAAATGATGTTGCTATGAATCTATCTTTTAATACATACTGCATATATTTCTGTTGATTACCTATCTAGGAGGGAAGCTTCTGGGTTACAGAGTATGTAGTATGTTAGACTTCAGTAGAAAAGGTCAAACACTTTTCCAAGTGATTGTAGCAACTGACATACCCACCACGTATAAGAACTCTGATAGCTTCATATCCTTTCCTTCACTTGCCAATGTCAGTATTTTTCATTTTAGCAATTCTGGCAGCGATGTAATGGTGTTTCATTGTGGTTTTAATTAAAATTTCCTCATTGCTAATAAGGTTTAACTGCTTTTTCATATTTTTACTGACCATTTGAATATTCTCTTTTGGGAAGTGTCTGTTTTAGTATCTTGCCTATTTTTCGAGAGACTTGTCCATATTTTTCTTACTGGTTTGTATTTTTTTTTTTCTCTCTCTCCCTATACAAACTCACACACACACACACACACACACACACACACGCACACAAAATATTGATAGAGGCAGGAGGCAGAAAAATTATTGGCAGACAGGGGCATGTCCTCAGCAAAACCCCACCTTCGAGCCTAAAAGCCTGAAACCCAGAGCCCAAAGTGAGAACTTCCATCCCTGTGTGCCCATTTTCTCCCAATTGGTTCTTTCTGAATAAGGTCTTTTTACCAATTGAATGTTGTCTTCTAAAACTATGGCCTGGCCTGCCCCACATCTTGTGCCTATAAAGACCCCAGACTCAGCCAGTAGAGAGAAGCAGCAGCTGAACTTCGGAGACAGGTGGCATGACTTCAGAGATGGCAGATGGACACTGGAGAGAGGCGACTTGACTTCAGGCGGAATGACCTGCCCTTCCCATCCTCTTTCCAGATCCCTTCTCTGCTGAAAGCCACTTTCACCACTCCATAAAATTCTCTGCATTCACCATCCTTCAATTAGAGGATGAAGAGGGTAGTCGCCCCACACAAGGCAAAGGACTCACTGAGCTGATAACACATTTCTGTCCAGCAGAGCTAAGAGAGGCTTGTAACATGCCCTCTAGCACCTTGAGGTAGGAGGCACCCTTATCAGGATGCTGCCACAGGGCCTGAATGGAGTTTGCTCCCGCCAGTGCTAAAGCAGCTGGTCAATTCCTGTACCTGCTTAACTACACGCTCCCTCCCGTGAGGGGTGATGTGCAGCTGGACCCAACTGAATGGAGTTTGCTCCTGTCAGCATTGAAGCGGCCAGCCAGTTCTTGTACGTTCGCTCCTGTGCTCCCTACTGCCAGGGGTTGAGTGGTGTGGGCTGAGTAAACAGGGCACCCCTGTCATGAGTACCTTGAAGGGGTCAAGAAAATATCTTGCATCAATATGAACTCCTTTATTGGGTATGAGTTACAAATACCTTCTCCCATCCTGTGTCTTCTTTTCACTTTATAAATGTGTATTTCAATGAACAGAATGCTTAATTTTAACATATCTAAATTATGTTAATAGTTTCCTCCCCAACAATAAATGCATTTGGGCATGAGTTCTACCTTATCTGGTATCAAGTTTGCAAACCCTGGTTTCATTTTATTTGTATTTTCTCAGTATAATTGTGTCTGATCTTCTATGTGTGGCCTTTCATCCTATTTGTCATGTTATGTTTGTATATAGAACACACATGTAAAGTCTTCACTGCTCTCTCCGCTGGATTTAAAAATTTATTATTATTTTTTTATTTTCTGGTAGTTCTGTATCTTTGTTCTAATGATTACTGTTACATTATATTCTAATTTCTTCTTTCGATTGTATTTAAGGTATTATCCTTTCTATGAGCAGTCATGAAATTAGCTAGTTAATATCTCCCCTCACTCTTCTCATTTAACAAAGCGTTATCCCCAGCTAATAACTATGAGGGATCATCAAGCTTATTATACATTTTCAGAATACTCTTCTCCCATTTTGAGAGTTGAAAATAAAATCTATATTGTAGCACATATAGCATTCAATATTATTCCATCATCTTTAACTCCAACAGTCTTTATTCTGCTATTAAATATATTCTATGCTCACTATCAAACCTTTAACCAAAGCTACTTATCCCAATGATTTCAGCTCATTCCCTGTAACAGATTTCTCAGAAAAGTTTCTTTAGATTAGCGGGAAAACAACCACAAACTCAAAGTGTTTTTCCTATTCTCTCACTCCACAGCAATCATCACGGAAACTTGTGACCAAATATGGGGGATTTCACCCCAACAAACAAGCAATCAATTTGCAGCAGACATCAGTTGAGTGTCCTCCAATTCAATTATGACACTATCTACCTGCAGATGCTGTCAGATCCCAAAGATTGAGGGGTCTGTCCCACAAGACTGCCCCCATACCTTTCAGACACTAGTTGCAAGTCTATGCTTCCAGAACTTCCGACTGAATGGCTTCAAGTTGAGGTTCCCACATTTCCCTCTCTGGGTTCAATTAGTTTGCTGCAGCAGCTCACAGAACTCATGGAAGCATATTTACCAGTTTATTATGAAGATATCACAAGAGATACATATAAAGAGGTGCACAGAACAAGGACTGGGGTAAGCGACATGGAACTTCCACGTCTTCCCTGGGGGCACCAACCTCCACGAACTTCCATGTGTTCATCTATCCAGAAGCTCTCCTAACCCTGTCCTTTTAGGTTTTTATGGAGGCTTCATTACACAGGTGATATGGTTTGAATGTCTGTCCCCTCCAAATCTCATGTTGAAATGTGATTCCCAATGTTAAAGACGGGGCCCGGTGAGAAGTGACTGGATGGATCATGGGGCAGATTCCTCATGAATGGTTTAGCACCATCCCCTTGGTGATAACTGTGTACTCACTCAGTTAATTCATACAAGATCTCGTTGTTTAAAGGCCTGGAGCCTCTCCTACCTCACTCTCTTGCTTCTTTTCTTGCTATGTGATCCATCTGCTCCCCTTTCGCCTTCCACCATGACTGTAGGCTCACTGAGGACCTCACCAGAAGATGCTGGCATCATGTTGCCTATACAGCCTGAAGAACTGTGAGCCAATTAAAATTTTTATAAATTACCCTCTGTTCGATATTTCTTATAGTGACACAAAAATAAATTAACACAAGAGGCATAGCTGGTTAAAACACTGACTATTGGTGATCAACTTAACTCTAAGCCTCCTTCACTCCCTGGAGGTTGGGCTCCAAAATCAAAGTAATTTTTTTATTCAGTTTCCTATTAATCTATTTTGCCTAAACTTTAATCTTCTACCTGTATTATTTTCTAAAAATAACAACTGAACAATTTTTATTTTAAATATAAGCAGGTTTTAATTTCTTTAACTGTCTTATGGATAAATACTCCAAGTATTTTTATATTTTTAGTACAGACGGAGTTTCACCACGTTGAGGCTGGGTTCGAACTCCTGACCTCAAGTGATCCACCGCCTCAACCTCCCAAAGTGCCAGGATTACAGGTGTGAGCCAGGTGTGAGCCACTGCATCCAGTCCTCAGGAAAATTATAATCAAGGCAAAGGGGAAGCAAGCAAGTACATGTCCAGAGCAGGAGGAAGGTGGGGGAGATGTTATGTACTTTTAAACAACCAGATCTTATGATAACTATCCTGAGAACAGCATCAAAGGGAAAATCGTCCCCATGATCCAATCATTTCCCACCAGGCCCCACCTCCAACATTACAATTTGACATAAGGTTTGTGGGGGAACCAGACCTAAACCATATCATTCTTCCAAAGTGCTGGTATTACAGGTGTGAGCCACTGTGCCTGGCCTGTACTCACAGTTTAAGAAAAGATAGTTCATTTAAGAATATCATTCATGAAGCAGCAAAATGTCTTAATTTTTTAAAATCTTGATCCTTGAGAACATGTTTTTTCAATATTCTATGTGGTGAAGTGGGAAGCATGCAAAAGCATTTCTGCTGTATAGCAAGCTATGCTGTCTCAAGGAAAAAATACTCATCCGGTTGCTTGAGCTGCAAGCTAAACATGTTGTGTGTGGAACATCATTTTAATTTGAAAGAAGAACAAACTATGATTATTCAGATTAAAATATTTGGCAGACATGGTCTTGAGAATAAACAAAAGAACCTGTTTCTTTAAGACAATAACTGACAGTATTTGTTGCCAAAAATAAAAATTTGAGCTTTCATGTGAAAAACCGCATTTTGGAAAACCTGAACCCATCAGCATGAGCTTGACAACATCTCAACATTTAAAGATTTTTCTGATGAGACTGGTGAAACTAACGAATGTGATTTTAAAATACTGCATGAGATGTGTCAACATTTGGAAGATTTGCATAACTTGAAGAACCATTTCAAAATGCCCAGTGTATGATGTTATAAAATCATGCCTCGGTATAAGATCCATTCAAAGTGCTAGAAAGACCAATGTATTTTAATGCAACAGTGTATAAAAAGTTCATTTATATAGTTTAAGATTCCACATTGCAACTAATCTATAAGACGACCCCTTGTCAACTTTTACTACCAAAGAAGAATATCCACAGTTATCTGAAAAGGCTGTTAAAATATTCCTTCCTTATCTAACTACAGATGTCTGTGAGATCAAATTTTCTTCCAATTGTTACACCATAACATATCACCACAGATTAAATACAAAAGCAGATGTGAGAATTCAGTTATCCTCTAGTAAGCCAGGAATTTAAAGGTTTGAAAAAATACAAAACAATGCTATTCTTCTAAAAAAATTTTTTGTTTTGCAAAATACAATTACTTTTAAATTTAAAATCATTTATATCAACATGTAATTAGTTTATTGTTATTTTTAAAAGATGTCATAAATACTCAAAGTTTTCTCAGTTTAATTTCTAATACAATAAATTTGACTATATATAACCCATATTTTAAAAAAGAGCTCTTTGGGGTTCTCAAAATTTGTAAGAATGCAAAGGTGTCCAGAAACCAAAAAGTTTGAGAACCTTGACTTAGATTTTCTGTGAAAAGGTTCATGTGACTACACTATATAGAGAAGAGGTACACAATCTTTTGGCTTCCCTGGGCCACACTGGAAGAATTGTCATGGGCCACACATAAAATACACTAACACTAATGATAGCTGTGAGCTAAAATTAAAACACACACACACACACACACACACCCCCACCCACCCACCCACCCCTCATAATGCTTTAAGGAAGTTTACGAATTTGTGTTGGGCTGCATTCAAAGCTGGCCTGGGCCACATGTAGCCTATAGGCTGAGGGTTGCACAAGCTTGATACAGAGTAAGAGGAAAGAATGGTAAGAGACATAAGAGGGATACCCAAAGGCCGGATCACACAGAGCCTATCTGCCATAATTAAGAGTTTGAATTTTATTCAAAGAGCAATTAAGGAATTTATGGTTTTTTTATTTTTTATTTATTTATTTTTTTGAGATGGAGTTTTGCTCTTGTTGCACAGGCTGGAGTGCAACGGTACGATCTTGGCTCACTGCAACCTCTGCCTCCTGGGTTCAAGCGATTCTCCTGCTTCACCTCCCAAGTAGCTGAGATTACAGGCATGCACCACCATGCCAGACTAATTATATTTTTAGCAGAGACAGGGTTTCACCATGTTGCTCAGGCTGGTCCCAAACTCTTGACTTCAGGTGATAATGCCCACCTTGGTCTCCTAAAGTGCTAGGATTACAGGCATGAGCCACCTCACCCAGCCCTAATTTTTTTTTTTTTAAAGGCAGCTATGTGTAATATGACAGACAACATAAATGAACTGAGTTGGGGGATGTGAAATGGAAACTAGTTGATAAATCTGACATGTACCTTTGAAAGTTAAAGTACTTTGCTGTAAACCTCTAATGAAGATCCAATCAATACAAAATGTTTCCATTTAAATGCCAAAGCACTCAGTTGCTCTACAATCAAACTGGAAATGGGGTGGGGAGGAGAACCAGCCCACCCAATATTTTAGGAATATCACAAGTACTAAATCCATAATCAATATTCTCTTATTTAATAATGTTTAAAGTTATTTTTAATCAGTTTCAATTTTTTCTCAAAATGAGATGCCATGAAATATTAACTCACAAATTATATGCTTGTAAATTATATACCAGGGAAATAAATGAACCTGCAGATAAGTCATTCAGTAATGTGGCAGGCACTGTACACTATGAATACAGTCAACAAGACAGACGCCATTCCAGCTCTCATGAACCTTATATTACAGAATGATTGTAGTTAATCTTTAAAGATTTACAGCAGAACACCAGATGTGTTTCAAACACATTCATTCATTCAAATAAACATTGAGTACTCACTGTGTACCACAATCTGGGGACAAAAGAATGAAAAAGATAGATTCTAGAAGTTCCCCAAATAATATATTTCCAGGTTGGGCATGGTGGCTCACACCTGTAATCCCAGAACTTTGGGAGGCCAAGGTGAGTGGACTGCTTGAGCACAGATCAAGACCAACCTGGGCAACACAGTGAGGTTTGGTCTCTACAAAAAATACAAAGAATTAGCTGGGCGTGGTGGTATGTGGCTGTAGTCCCAGCTACTTGGGAGGCTGAGGTCAGAGGATCTCTTGAGCCAAGGAGGTAGAGGCTGCACTGAGCCATGATTGTGTCACTGCACTCCAGCTTGGGCAACAGAGTGGGACCCTGTCTCAAAAAAAAAAAGGTAAAAAGATTGCATTTCCAATTGTGATGCAAAGTGTAGTAAGCACTATTTGAAAGACGTGTGTGATGTATCAATTCAGAAAGAAGTGAGGGGAGGTAGTCAGAAAGAAGTTCTCTGAGCTTTAAATAGAGATCTGCTAATGTAGGGAGTGGAAATGGAAAGGTGAGATATGAAAACACCTGACAGATGAGATAGGGAGTAACTAGTTCAAAATGGCTGGTATTTAACACATGAGTTCAATTCCCAATTTTAAAAAGGGGCCAAATACCAATTCTGTAATCCATATACAAACCAATCTGATATCTATTCCAAAGGAGTTACGCAGCACTCATTGTGGTTTGAGAGCATGGAAGCAAAAAATACAAACAAACAAACAAAACTTTCAGAAACCAAACTAGGTTCACAAAAAGATAATGCTACCTTCTAAATCAGCTTCACATGTATAAAGATGTGGCAATTGCTAATTACAGTACAATGTAACAAATCTAGCAGTACAAGTAAGTTCAAGGCCTAGGGCAGGCTCTACCTATAAAGAGCAGAGAGGAGTGGAGTAAGGAAAGTCCTCACTGAGACAGTGATGTAAGTAGAGTCTTAAAAGATGAGTGGGTATCTGATACTCCAGACAAAGGGTACAGAGAAGGCATTATACACCAAAGCCTGTGCCAAAGTAGAGGTGCCATAAAAGAGCAAGGCCTATTTAGAGAACTGCAAATAGACCAGTTTTATTGAGGCAAAAGCAGCTAAGAAGGGGTGATAAAAGATAAGGACAGACAGGGCACACTGATCACTGTGCAAAAGAATTTGAATTTTAGGGAGATACAGAAAGAAAAATGACAGAATCAGATTTGTCTTTTTAAATACAAACCATTAATAATTCCAAAATGATCAGGCAACAACAGGATGGTTTGGAGGGAATAATAAATGATTAGGAGACTATCTTAGGAATATACAAAAAGCATAAGGACCTTAATTATGCAGAATATCCTAATCTTATCTCATTATCTTTCCCAGACCTGCTCCACCTTTTCCTGTATTCCTTACTTAAGTAAATAGTAATGTATTAACTTCCCAGGGCTGTTATAAAAAATTTCCCAAGGCTGGGCGCAGTGCCTCATGCTGGTAATCCCAATACTTTAGGAGGCTGAGGCGGGAGGATCACTTGAAGTACGGAGTTCAGAGCAGCCTGGACAACATGGTAAAACACATCTCTACTAAAAATACAAAAATTAGCTGGGCGTGGTGGCTGGCGTCTATAATTCCAGTTGCTTGGGAAGCTGAGGCAGAGAATCACTTGAACCCAGGAGGCAGATGTTGCAGTGAGCTGAGATTGTGCCACTGCACTCCAGCCTAGGCAACAGAGAGACTCTCTCAAAAAAAAATAATAATAATAATTAATTTTTAAAAATTTACTATAAACATCGTGGCTTAAAACAAGTTTATTCTTTCACAGTTCAGAATGCCGGAAGTTTGAAATAAGGTATTGACAGGGATGGTTACTTCTGGAGATCCAGTGCCTCTCTCCTAGCTTTCAGTGCTGTTGGCAATCATGGGCATCGCTTGGCTTGTAGATACATCACTTCAATCTCTGTTTCCATCTTCACACAGCCTTCTTCTCTGTGTCTGTGTGTGGCCTTTTCTGTCCCCTATCAGCATACTTTCATTGGATTTAGGGCCCCCTCCAATCCACTACAATCTTACCTCCATCTTTACATTATGACACCCTCAAAGACCCTCTTTCTAAATAAGGTCATATTCTGAGGTTTCAGGTGGACATGATTTTTGGAGGGATACGATTCAACCCACTACTGATATTGACCAATACATTTCCCAAACAGAAAGGTTATCCTTAACCCTTTCTCTTATCTTCTGTATCTACATAATTAACAAATTGTCAATTCTCCTTCCTTAGTATTTATCTCCTTTTCATCAGCCCATTACCACTTTCACTTCAATAACACACTTGTCTGTATAACAAACTCCTTTGTTATAACATTGAATAAACCTAGTTATTACTCTCATTTCCATGCCTGTACCTAAATGGATATGCATTGCTAGAGAAAGTCCCACAACAGGACAGACTGGTTACACTATAATATATGATAACTAACCCCACGCAGGTCCTCAACAATGCCTGGCAGTCCTGTTTCTAAGGCCAACTGGCTCTTCCACAATTATTTCAAACCTCTTCTACTAGCCTCATGCTCTTATTCTCACCTACTTTCAGCAACTGACCTGGGCTCCTATTTTACAGAAAAAAAAGGAACCACCAAACAAAAACTTCCACAATCTCCTACTGTCTGCTCTCATTCTCTCTAAGTAGCTGTTATTACAAAATCTTACTAATATTAATCACCCTACTCTTTTTCTATATTTGGCTTTTCTCTCAAGCAGATGCTTCTCACAGACTTATTTTATTTTTATTTGAAAACAAAACCTCCCTTGTACCCTCTACTCTCACTTCTTGCTATCTATTCAGCCACACTCATTCTTTTTGCTTTTCTCTCCACCTCCTCCATCCCTCATCAGACGTAAATATGTGTTTGTGCAGAGACTGATTTCCCTAGCTTTGTAGCCTCAGGCCTCTTACTTAATTCCTGTAAAGTTGGAATAACCATACTAATAAGCCTGTCTCACAGGAATATTGTGAGAATTGGATGAATCAATCTATATAAAAGACTCATAAGAGAGCTTAGCCCATGGTAATTGATCAATAAGGTTGGCAATATTGTTATTGCTAATAATATAACATATTCATCTATCTGTTCAGGAAGCCAGCTGCACAAGACTGCCATCTTGGATTTATCCTGAATTCCCTCATCCCTCTGTTCCAATCCATCTCTAGATTTTTTTTTATTTATATCTCTCCAGTTTCTTTTGTTCTGAATACTTTCCCCTACCTCCATTATCTTACTCCACAATATCAATAATCTCACAAAAACAGAAGCCTTCTAAACAATTTTCTACATTCATTCACGTCATTCTCTCCAACTTTCTCCATACCATAGCCAGAGTGAACTATTCTAACTTCATATCTGAGGTTACTAACTGGTTTAAAACACTTCCCACCATTATGATAAAGGCCTAAATCTTTTTGCATGGCCTATAAAGCCATGTAGAAATGGTACCACCCTATCTGCTCAAACTTATCTTGCATCTTGCTTCTTTTGTCCTCTTCTCTTGTGGCACATACCGACTCTCCTGAATCTTCAAATGCACTATGCTCTTGCCCATCACAGGTGCTTTTCACTTCCCATTCCCTCTACCGCAATGTTGAATGGCATTCCTATTTCTCTTAGCTTAATTCATTTCTACTCACACATAATTCCTTTATGTCTTAGCTCAATAATTTCCTCAAAGAAGCCTTTGTTAACATCCCAAAATAGGGTCTCATACTCTTATGTACGTTTCATAGTATTCATCAAAGTTGCAATTTCTCATTTACATGATTATTCTCCCAACAAATTCCTCCAATAGAATCCAAGCTCCATAACAGCAATGACTACATCCCTTTTTCGCTCTCCACTGTATCCCAAGCACCCAATACAGCATCTAGCACATAATTTGTGTTCGTAAGTAAGTATTGGATCAATATTAAACTTCAGCTTCAATGCTGCAAAACAGACTGTTTAAAAACAGGACAGATTTAAAGCAGCAAAGGGACAAGTATATCAACAGTTCATTATCAATGTGGCTCTAGATCAAAGTTAAAAGTTTCTCTACTGATGGTTATGAACAGTAAATCACTTCAAAGAAATACTAACGGAGCAAGGAGGGTGTGACAGAATACTAAGGATAGGAGGGTGTGACAGAAGATGCACTGTGCTGTTATTTTAAAAAATGACTAGAAGGCAAAACACTGTATTACAAGGCAGAGGTGAGTTTTTTAAAGTATTGGTTTACAACCTTTGTTCTATTCCACCATACCTACTACTGCTACTATTACTATTCCTACTGTCAACCTAAAAGGAGAAGGCTGAGGCTCAAAATAAACTTTAGTTTACCTGAGCCAAAATGAGGACAGCTACCCAAGACATATCTTCCAGATGCCCGGAGAGTGCTCTGGCACCTGAGTTACAAGCAGGTTTTAAAGGGAAAAAGGAACAAGGCAGATACAAAGTTGCTTGATAAGAATTCTCATTGGTTTACAGTCACTGATTAGTGACTGGCTATCCACTGTTGCACGATAAGGTATGAATTATGGTGTCCAGTATATGGCATTTTATGGCTACTTGGCGTCAGTTAAATTCTACACAGAAGGTGGCTTCAAGAGATATCTACTTAGGTCAAAAGAGAGTGCCATAACTGCTGTTTCATTCCAATGCCTCTCTAGGCTTGACAATTTAAAGGAACTCACTTGTTTTTGTTTTTGGTTTTTTTCAGTATGTTTCTGGGGAACAGGTGGTGTTTGGTTACATGAATAAGTTACTTAGGGGTGATTTCTAAGATTCTGGTGTACCCATCACCTGAGCAGTGTACACTGTACCCATTGTGTAGTCTCTTAAACCTCATTCCCTTCCCACCCTTTACTCCAGATCCCCAAGGTCCATTGTATCATTCATATGCCTTTGCATCCACCTAGCTTAGCTCCCATGTAAGACAACATACATTTGATTTTCCATTCCTGAGTTACTTCACTTAGAAAAATGGTCTCCAATCAGTTCCATCCAGGGTGCTGCAAATGCCATTATTTCATTCCTTTTTATGGCTAAGTAGTATTCCATAGTGTGCATGCATGTGTATGTGTATATATGTACACATATGTATATGTGTATATATGTGTATATACACATATGTATATGTGTATATATGTGTATATACACATATATACACACACACGCACACAGAAACACATGCACACACCCTATTTTCCTTATCCACTCATTGACTGATGGGCATTTGGGCTGTTTCCATATTTTTGCAACTGTGAGTTGTATTGGTATAAATATGCATGTGCAAGTATCTTTTTTATATGATGACTTCTTTTCCTCTGGGTAGATACCCAGGAGTCATACTGCTGGATCAAATGGTAGATCTACTTTTAGTTCTTTGAAGAATCTTCACAGTGTTTTCCATAGTGGTTGTACTAGTTTACATTCCAACCAACAGTGCAAAAGTGTTCCCTTTTCACTACATCCATGCCAACATTTATTATTTTTAAATTTTTTTAAGTATGGCTATTCTTGCAGGAGTAAGGTGGTGTTGCATTGTGGTTTTAATTTGTAGTCCCCTGATCATTAGTGATACTGAGTATTTTTTTCATATGCTTGTTAGCCATTTGTATCTTCTTTTGAGAATTATCTATTCATGTCCCTAGCCCTCTTTTTGAAGGGATTGTTTTTTTGCTGATTTGTATGAATTCCTTGTAGATTCTGGATATTAGTCCTTTGTTGGATGTACAAATTTTGAAGATTTTCTCCCACTCTGTGAGTCGTCTGTTTACTTTGCTGATTATTTCTTTTGCTGTGCAGAAAGTTTTCAGTTTTAGTTTTAGTTTAGTTTTTAGTTTACTTAATTATAAGTCCTATCTATTTATCTTTGTTTTTGTTATGTTTGCTTTGTTTTTGCTATGTTTGCTTTCTTAAAGTCTTTGCATAAGCCAATATCTAAAAGGGTTTTTCCAATGTTATCTTCTAGAATTTTTCTGGTTTCAGGTCTTAGATTTAAGTCTTTAATCCATCCTGAGTTGATTTTTGTATATGGTAAGAGATGAAGATCCAGCTTCATTCTTCTAATGTGTCTTGCCAATTGTCCCAGCACCATTTGTTGACTAGGATGTCCTTTCCCCACTTTATGTTTTTATTTGATTTGTCAAAGATTAGTTGTCTCTAAGTATTTGACTTTATTTCTGGGTTTTCTATTGTGTTGCACTTGTCTATATGTCTGTTTTTATACCAGTACCATGCTGTTTTGGTGACTTTGGCCTTATAGTATAGTTTGGGGTTGGGTAATAGAAGCCTCCAGATTTGTTCTTTTTGCTTGGTCTTGCTTTGGCTATGTGGGCTCTTTTTTGGTTCCATATGAATTTTAGAATTTTTTTTCTAGTTCTGTGAAGAATAATGGTGGTATTTTGATGGGAATTGCATTGAACTTGTAGATTGTTTTTGGCAGTATGGTAATTTTCGCATTATTGACTCTACCCATGCATGAGTGTGGGATGTGTTTCCATTTGTTTGTATCACCTATGATTTCCTTCAGCAGTGTTTTATAGTTTTCTTTGTAGAGGTCTTTCACCTCCTTGGTTAAGTATATTCCAAAATATTTTAATATTTTGCAGGTCTTGTAAAAAGCGTTGGGTTCCTGATTCTCAGTTTGGTCACTGTGGTATATAGCAGGGCTACTGATTTGTATACATTAATTTTGTATCCTGAAACTTTGCTGAATTGATTTATCAGTTCTAGGAGCTTTATGGCTGAGTCTTCAGGGTTTTCTAGATATACAATCATGTCATCCGCAAACAACAACAGTCTGACTTCCTCTTTACCAATTTGGATGCCCTTTATTTCTTTCTGTTGTTTGACTGCTCTGGTTAGGACTTCTAGTACTATGTTGAATAGAAGTGGTGAAAGTGTGCACATTCTTCACATTCTTCAGATAAAAAGTTTCTTTTCTTTTTTTTTCTTCTATAGTGCTACTACTATACTAATCAATGCCTGTGATTCCAGCTTAGCCATTAGTGGCTCACCATAGCAAAAATTCTCAAGTGGTGGAAAGTATAAGAGATGTGAGCAATTTGAAATGGCACCATGTCAAAATACGCTTATATTGTCTGCGATTTCCTTCTCCTCGGATATGCCTCTTCCCACATATCACTTATGGCAAAAAGCAGTCACATAGATATCATTTATACTTAATTTTAAGATATAACCTATGTCCTCCAAAAACTAAAAATAGAACATATATACTGGGTATATATGTCCCCTAAAAAGGAAATCAGTATGTTGAACAATATGTGCACTCCCATGTTTATTGCAACACTTCACAACTGCCAAGATACAGAAGCAACCTATGTCTCCACAACTGATGAACAACAACAACAAAAAAGTGATGTATATACACAATGGAATACTACTCAGCCATAAAAAAGAATAAAATCCTGTCATTCAGGACCAAATGGATGAGCTTGAAGGACATTAAGTAAAATAAGCAAGGCACAGAAAGATAAATAATGCATGTTCTTACTCAAATGTAGACGCTAACAAAATTGATCTGCCAGCCATGGTGGCCCACACCTGTAACACCAGTACTTTGGGAGAGTGAGGCAGAAGGATCTCTTGAGCCCAGGAGTTCAAGACCAGCCTAGGCAACATAGTAAAACCCCATCTTGAAAGAAAGAAAAGAAAAGCAAGAAAAGGAATGGAAAGAAAAGAGAAAAAAAAAAAGAAAAAGGAAGGAAGGAAGGAAGGGAGGGAGGGAGGGAGGGATGGAGGGAGGGAGGGAGGGGAAGGGAGGAAAAAGAAAAGAAAGAGGAAAGAAAGAGAGAAAAGAGAAAGAGAAAGAAAGAAAGAAAGAAAGAAAGAAAGAGAAAAGAAAAGAAAAGAAAGAGAAAGAGAGACAAAGAAAGAAAGAGAGAAAAGAAAAGAAAGAAGAAGGAGGGGAGGGGAGCAGAGGGGAAGGGAGGGAAAGGGAAAGGGAAGGGGAAAGGGAAGGAAAGGAAGGAAGGATTAGCCAAGTATGGTAGCTCATGCCTATAGTTCCAGCTACTTGGGAGGCTGAGGCAGCAGGATCAATTGAGGCGGGAGTTGGCAGCCACAATGAGCTATGATCGCACCACTACACTCCAGCCCCAGTAACAGAGTGAAGACCTGACTCAAAAAAAAACAGTTGCTCTCATAGAAGCAGAGAACCGTGGTTACTTTAAGCTGGGAAGGGTGAGGCGGGTAGGAAGTTCTTGGTTAACACAGTGGTCACCAACCTTTTTGGCATCAGGGACTGGTTTTGTGGAAAACAATTTTTCCACAAGATGGCGTGGGGATGGTTTCATCAACAGGCATTAGATTCTCATAAGAAGCAGGCAACCTAGATACCTTGCATACACAGTTCACAACAAGAGTTTGTGCGCCTATGAGAATCTAGTGGCATCACTAATTTGACAGGAGGCAGAGCTCAGGCTGCAATGCTTACTCGCCCATTGCTCATCTCCTGCTGTACGACCAGTTCCTAAGTCTACAGACCAGTGATAGTCCACAGCCCAGGGTTGGGGACCCCAGGGTTAACAAAATTACAGCTAAACAGGAGGAAAACATTCTAGTATTCTATAGCACCGTAAATGATTACAGTTAATAGTAGCTTAATGTATATTTTCAAACAGCTCAAAGAGCAGGTCTTGAATTTGTTTCTAACATGAATAAATAATGCTTGAGGTGATGGATATGCTAATTACCCTAATTTGATCATTATTCATTATGTGTACCCAAATACCACACTGTGCCCCCATATAGGTAAATTATTATGTCAATTAAAAATAAACAAGAATAACCCTAATAAAACATTCAAATAAAAAAGTAACCTATGACTTTTTTGCAGCGAAATTTAATATTTTAATAATGAACATAGTGTTTAATGTTAACTATACTATAAATTACCAAAATTGGAGGTATCTGTGCCTTCATTATATAAAAATATTTTATTACGGCAATATGATTTAAGGTATTAACCTCTGAAACCACGTTTGTCATATCAAACCATAAGTGGTCTCAAATATATCTTAATGTCCACATAATTAAAACAATAGAACTAATTCAATCTGACCCTTATTAAAAAGCAAAAAAGGGCAAGAAAATACGGAAATTGTTTCAAGATTTCAAACAATATATAGAGCAATCCTGAAATTCTGTAGACAGTACAGCAGCAAATCTACTTTGAAAAGCACTGCTGACAATGAACCTCTTTCCACAGCAATACACAATTGATTCCATGAAAACGGCAGAAGCTGCTAAATGTTTACAGATTAACACCAAAGACAGATAAGTCGACTGTAACTGAAAAAAACATGAACAAACAACAAAAATCGTTAGTTTTTTTTTTTCCCTTCCCATTTTCCTAAGATCTTTAAATCAAGAGTTTCAAGCGTGTTTAAAAAACATGCTCACAAAAATAAAAAAAATTTAAAAAAAGAACAAAAAACATGCTTACATTGTGATATGCTAGCATTTCTTATTTTGATAAACAATGCACCCTCCTAAACTAGGACATAAAGTCAGAATATGCTATTATAATTTCTGAAAAAAGAACATGCACAATTTATTACAATTCTGAATACTCATCTAAAATATTTAAAGACAAAAAAATGGAGCACCACCTCCTACTCAAAAAATTATCCTTCCAAATTTCCATTTTTATATCTGACATCAAAAAAAGTTTAAAGTTTCCTTAGGTCATTTTAAAAATAAAATATTGTTTCATTTTTAAAAAGTTGCTAATGCCTGGTTAATACTGCAGTTGTAAATGATATGAAACTTCTCATGCGATGTTTTAGTCCACTTTCAGTTGCTTATAACAGAATATCAGAAACTAGGTAATTTATAAAGAAAAGGAATTTATTTCTTACAGTTACGGAGACAGAGAAGTCCAAGGTTGAGAGACCAGATCTGGTGAGAGCCTTCTTGCTGGTAGATGATCTGTACGGAGTATGGAGGCAGCATAGGATGTCACATGACAAGAGGGCTGAGCATGCTAACATGCTTACTCAGATCTCTCTTCCTTTTCTTATAAGCCACCAGTTCCACACTCCTATAACTCATTCATCCATTAACCCAATAATATATCAATCTATGAGTGGATTAATCAATTCGTAAGAACAGAGTACTCGTGATCCAGTCTCCTCTTAAAGGCCCCACATTGGAGATTCAATACTGTCACACTGGGGATTAAGTTTCCCACATATGAAATTTGGGGGACACATTTGAATTATACTATGTGGCAAAAGCTACTCTTAATCTTTGTTATTTAAAGCTAGCGAACTAATGGCCAGGCACAGTGACTCATGTCTGTAATCAAAGCGCTTTGGGAGGCCGAGACAGGAGGATCACTTGAGGCCAGGAATTCAAGACCAACCTGGGCAATAAAGCAACTTCATATCTATTTTTTAAAAATATAGTAAGATAAAATAAAATGAAATAAAGCTAAGGTATCATTTCTAAAAAACACTAAATGCAATTTCACTATCTGAGAAAAATAGCTTTCTTGTGGAAATTACTAATAAAGACATCAAGAGACGTTTTCATTTACCTACAATAAGAAGTGATTATCTTCATATTAGCACTTTCTAATCTTTTCAAAAAGGATAGAAGAAATCAACATTTCTCTCAGTGGAGAAGAACCACAAATTCTTGGATATGTAAATCTATGTCAATCATAGATTAATTATGCCAAGTATTTCATGACTAATAGGAGAGAAAGAATGCTGACCACTAGGCAAGGAGAGGATGTTTATCTGACATTCATATTGATATGGATACAATGGGCATTCCCAATTACAACTAGTAACAATGATTTCTTAGGAAAGCTAATGTTCAAAGAACTTTGTACATCACTGATTATCCCATTTTTATCTATTATACTTTTTGAAAAGAAAGACCTATTCTCTTAAATTGCCTAGTTAGAAAGCACTCTTTATGCAATAATGTTAATCGATCATGATTTCTAAATATTGTAATAATGCTCTTTTTAAATTTTCTGCACAATGTGACAGTTTTTTTGAATCACAGCCACTCCATCCTCACCCACACACAGGATCAGAGATTAAAACAAATGATTCTTTATACTCTCTTAAAAATAAATCTAGACTTTGGAAAATTACACAGTAATGTACAAGCATATAAAAACTCAGTGTCAGAAGCCATTTGAATAATTGCAGGGAGCTCTCTGGAGGTATCCGCCTGTAATTTAAGGACCAACTATGGATGTAAACCGAGAGAGACAATGATACTATCGTTATGCACCACGAAATTTTCCTAAGAGCTTTGATCAGATTCCCCTAAATAGTTTATGGATGTCTCTGTATGCAATCATAGGCGCTGACCGAGAAAAGTTAAAATGAAAATAATCAGGGCTGTTATCTGTCTGAACATACACAAATTTGGTTTATCAATGTGAAAGTAGATGTGCAAAACCCAAACGTCAAAAGGTGGCCTACGGTATTTTCATGACAGAGAATCTTTGTTAGGTTTGTTAATGCAGCACGTACATGGGAGGCTAATGTAATTAGTTTCCTTCTCAGAGAGATACTAGGAAGTTGAATGACTGTACCCCGGGGAGACACACAAGTCAATCTAGGGACCATTTTGTCGCCCACCCTCACCTCACTCCTTTCCTCCCCACACATAGACATGCACTCTCCTATCACATTTGAAGCCCCGGTGGGCAGTTTTCTAGGGTAGTTTCACTGGTGCATTAAATGGGATCTGACGCCACCGGGCAGCCTGAGGTTGGATGCCACAGCTGCCAGCGCCCACCGCTCACCTCCAGCTTGTGGTTGATTTGAGACACAGTCTGGGCTTTGTGGCAAAGCTGTGCAAAGCAGGAGCTCAGGCTGGTCATCTTCTGCCGCCCCTCATAAGTAATGTCCGCCTGGTCGGGATCGATCTCGCCCAGGAGCAGATCCACATCCACAAATGCCTTGTCGAATTCCTTCTCCAGCACCTCCAGCCACCGGAACATGGATACCCCGCCGGGGGAGACACCCACGGAGCAGGAGGCGCCCCCTGGGCCCCCTCCGGCTGCTGCTGGGCATGGGCCGCCCGCCGACATGGCGCCGTCAAGGGCCTCTCCCGACTGCTGAAGACCCTCGCCGCCCACCCTGCACGAGGGGAACTGCTGGGACTGACGGGACCTCCACGCGCGCACTCACGCTCCGTCACCTCCCTTCACCTCGCGCTGGTAACGCCAGCTACAGAACCCCAGAACCGCAAGAGTAACGAGGACGAGGCTGAGGCGGCAGCGGCGGCAACACACGGAAACCTTGGACCCTCCCACCTCCCAGCCCGCCCCCGCTGCGCATGCGTAGCGAAGAGCTGAGCGGACGCAGTCAGGAGGGACAAAATGGGCGGGGCCAGGAAGCAATCTTGGCCTATGAAAGGCCTCAGCTTGGGACCGCCCTGTCAGCGGCCATATTGACAACTGGCAAAGTACTGCTTGAATCCCTGAGAAACGGAGGCGCGTGGTTTCTGCATCCTGGTTGGAAAGACCCGAGGATGAGAAAAGTGTCCACGTCGCAGAAAGGAAGGATTTCCGCCGGTTTGACTTAACAGTTGGCGGGAGCCGTTCCAAAGTCTTCCCAGAAAGTCTGCTGCGGTGGCATCCACAGTTAGGGAGGGGAAGAGGGAGGAAAGGCGGTGTGAGCATGCGCAATAACCACGTTTTACCTTTTAGATTCCAGTTTCAGGTTAGGAAGGAGTGGGTGTACACTCTGGCTGTTCTTGGCAAACCAGACCCCAAATTCTAGGTTTGGATTGCCTAAAGCTGCGTATTGAAGCTACTGACCAGATTTTGCGAATTAATGGAAGACTTTTTGTCTTGTAATTAAGAGCCGGGTGGACCTGGCTTCAAGGCTGACACTCAAGTCACATAATAGCTGTGTCACCTTACATGTATTAGTTAACCTCGAAACCAAGTTTCCAAATTTTACTTAACTCAGTTGTAAGGTAAAATGCTTAGCGTCACTTCTTGGCACACGGTAGTCCTCTTAATACACCATAGGCCACACATTTCAAAAGCAACTACGGTAATGTTTCACTTAAGATGGGGATATGTTCTTACTAATGCGTCCTTAGGTTATTTCATCCCTTAGGGAACATACTAGAGTGTATTTAAACACAAACCTAGATAGTATAGCTTACGACACCTCAAGGCTATATGATGTAGCCTATTGCTCTTAGGCTACAAACCTGTGCAGTATGTTGCCATTCTCAATACGGTAGGCAATTATAACACAGTGGTAAATATTTGTATGTCTAATCATATCTAAACAATAGACAAGGTACAGTAAAAACATGGGATACTTTAAAAGGTGTATTTATTTGAAAACGGGTATAGTGTCCCCACAAGTGACATTTCAGAAAATCAAAATTGTGAATTCATATATTTATATATATATTGAATGCAGAGCTCTGTTGAGACATTGAAGACACAAAAATGAGTGAGACATGACCTTTACTCAAGCTCGGATAGGCTAGTGAGGCTACTCTCAACTATAACCTTAACTTGAATTCTTCAGTGCCTTTGAAAGTGTTCAGCAACTCCTCTCTTTACATTCTGCCTACTTCCACTTCAAGGATAGACAGCCCTGGAAAGGGAAAGAGAAACCTGTGTGATTAGAGAAGGCTGGTAGAAACTCTCTCCTGTATTGCCTAGAGGGATATTTTGCTGGCTGAGTACAGTCTGCTGTTACATGTTCTTGGGACAGACCCCTTCCAGTTAATCACCCCAAACCCTGCACTGTGTGCCACTTCGCCAATGCAAGGCCACTGAGGAGCAAGAAATCATACTGCAGGGCAGACTGGTTAGTATGAAGCAATAAAGTCCTTTGGCTTGAGCAGACTTAACTAATCAAAACGAATCACAAGATCCTGACCTTACACTTAAGTAGGGACCTTCACACAGGTTTTAGAACACAATAAATAATGTAAAACTAAAATTTGCATCTTTTCCCATTCCCTTCCAAAATTAACTTTATTTTCATCTGCAGTATTTGCAAATACATCATTGTTACAGCTATTAAGCTCCCAGCCACTTTCGCTACACATGATACAGTAGCAATGCATTTTCAGGAACTTGAAGTAAATAATTTAAAGTTATCAGGGCAGGGGGAGAATACATGGAACCACAATTATAATAGCTTTCAATTATTGAGTCCTTACTATGTGTTAGTGATTGTGCTATTTGCTTTACTTCTTTGATCCTTACAAAATCCTGTAAGGTAGGTATGATCACGTATTTTATTGTTGTTGTTGAGACAGGATCTCACTCTGTTGTCCACACTGGAGTGCAGTGACAGAATCATGGCTCACTGCAACCACACTTTGTTGACCAGGCTGGTCTGGAACTCTTGGGCTCAGGCAGTCCTTCTTAGGCCTTTTAAAGTGCTGGGATGACAGGTGGGAGGCACCACACCCATCAATCACTTTTTAACAGATAAAGTCACAGATAGCTTAAGTGTCTTTGTAGGGTCAAAAGCTAGAAAGTGATTGAGGTAGTATATCAATCTAGGTGTCTTTCTTCTAAGTTATTGCTGTTGACCATGGAATACAAAAGAATGAATCTATTTCTTCTTGAATAAGTTACCAGTATAATTTGGCAAGTCAGTTCCAAAAGTTCTTTTTAATTTCTTCATAGTTAGAAACCACACACAAATCTATTAACATAAAGAAATATTACCAAAAAATTATAATAACTCATTTTCTATTATTTATAACTAATTTATATGAACCACACTTGAATGTAAATTTAATTTCTTTCAAAAAAATCAACTTCCAGCTACATTGTGTGGGTGCAGCTGAGTGACATTTTAAGTGTTTATGTTTCCAGTGCTCCAATGGTTTGTGGGTACCATTCAAGATTGCAGAACCCAGTTTAGTATCTGTTACAACCCTTACAACTTCAACAAGTCATATCTTCTGTGTCTCAGACGAGTTTCATGTCATGTTGTCTCTTCTCATTACCATAGTACGTAGACATATCTTTTGCCCGCCTTGATTGCGGTTATGCAAATCTGCAAGTCACAGCAAAACATGGATGTGAAAAGGAGGGCTTATCATCAGAGGTTGATGTTCAAGTGCTGCCATCTGTTGTCCGTGTACTCTATCTGCACTTACTGCCTTATCCTTACTGTGGAAGTTGAGTTTGTATGTAATGTCAATACTTCAGTGATTTGTTTTTCCACAGATATTAAAGTCTCGATACTTCTATTTGCAGTTGGATTGGCAGAAGCTTCCAATAACTGTTTTATGAATAATGCTTATGTGATTTTTTAAAAATATAACTCAAATGTGATACTCTTGTTTTAGGAATTTATCCCTACAGAGTTTTGTCGCAAGGTATTACTAAGAATAAATAGGGTGGGGACTGAGGAAATTGGGGAAAGAGAGAAGATGTTAAGGATTTCTTTGATAGGTACTGGTAATTAACTGTGGGGTCAGTGTATAGTTTAAATATTTATGGAGCATCACTGATTGCAAAGGCACTGTAATAAAAGGGTGTATAAGACTCACCTTGGACTGGAGAGGGAGATGATCACTTATTGAACTCTGTGTCCCAGGCCCTGTACTAAACTTCACGTTTCATTTAGTTTCCAGTAATCCTACCAAGAGAAGGGGTTAAGTATATGCTGTTGGTGGCTATAATGAGTTGCGTGTGTGATGAAGAAAGTAAAAATCCACTAGCATTTTACTTACTCAATGTAGGAAAGTCTTGAGTGTTGTATTCATACATATTATTTATATTTCTTAAATGTATTATTCATATCTACTAACAATTTAAAATTTTCAGATACATATGCTAAAAAAGTAAGTTTAGGAATCCAAAGTGTTTTATTAGGCTTATTCTTCTGATTATCTTATATAAATAAATGGATTCGGGTGTGGTGGTGTGCACCTGTTTACACAGCTACTCAAGAGGCTAACGTGGGAGGATCTCTTGAACCCAGGAGTTTGAGACCCTCCTGGGCAACATAATGTGACCATGTCTCAAAAACAAACAAAAAACAGGACAACTTTTTGCTCACTTGTTCTTACAACTTGGGAATTTGGGTGCAGTGATTTAGAATGAGCTCAGATACCTCCCATTCCAGGAAGCCTTCTTTCTCCTCATATGATGCTTTGGGTTCCATCCCCAATTAGTTTCCTGTAAATATTTTTTACAGCACTTACCATATTATTTTGGAGCCCGTTAGACTGTGTCCTTGGCAACAATAACTGTATCTTATCTTTGTATCCCATGTCCTAACACAGGACCTAGAATGTGGTAGGAATGCCGTAACTATTTGTGGGATGACTTCAATAATTAAGGCATTCAAGCGTTCTACCTAAGAAACTCTGAAACAGTCACTTCACTTGTCAAGACATACTTGTGATACATGCTAGAGAGCATAGCTAAATATTAATTTATTTTTATATTGCCTCAGAGGTTAGGATATCTATAAATTAAATATTAGTCTTTATTTTTTCAAACCAAAAGATAACGTTTTATTTTATAATGATCTGGTTTATTTGACTAATAAATCCATTATAATTTAGGCTTCAAGGATTCTTTTGCCTATTCCATTGTTAAGATTTACTAGATGCTATGTTTGGAAAGTATATTCAACCTAAAACCAAATATAACAGCTTTATTAAAAACCCTTGTTGCGGCCAGGCACGGTGGCTCACGCCGCCTGTAATCCCAGCACTTTGGGGGGGCCTGGGTGACTGGATCACGACGTCAGGAGATGGAGACCATCCTGGCCCTGGTGAAATCCCATCTCTACTAAAATACAAAAAATTAGCTGGGCATGGTGGTGCATGCCTGTAGTCCCAGATACCCTGGAGGCTAAGGCAGGGGAATTGCTTGAATCCGGGAGACGGAGATTGCAGTGTGCCGAGATCATGCCACTGCACTCCAGCCTGACAAAAGAGCAAGACTCCGTCTCCAAAAAAACAAAACAACAAACCCTTGTTGCTATATTTTTATTTCCTTATGCTATCAAAGATGGATTTTAACTGCTTTTCTCCTGTTAACCTGAGGTACATTCTTCATCTACCACTTCCCACAGCTCCAGGTTTGCTTCAGCTTTGTCTGAAACCACCGTTTATCAACAGTAGTATCAGAGTTTCCTACTCAAGTTTTCTTCTTCTTTCATCCACTGTCAAGCCACTGTTTATTTCTCAAGTGAGAGAGTTTAAGGATCAAACGTAGACTTCCCCCATCAGAATCTGTTATTTATGGTTTTTATAAATTAGTCCATTAAGGACCTCCCAAACGGTTACACTCCAAATCCCCTTAACATGAATTATTTTTTCAAGTTTTGATTGAAAAGTATAAGAATAAGATATCTAATTAGAATTTTGGCTGATGGTGGTGGTTCACACCTGTATTCCCAGCACTTTGAGAGGCTGAAGCGGTCGGATCACCTGAAGTCAGAAGTTCGAGACCAGCCTGGTCAACATGGTGAAACCCTGTCTCTACCAAAAATACAAAAATTAGCTGGGCATGGTGGCATGCACCTGTAATCCCAGCAACTCGGGAGGCTGAGGCACGAGAATTGCTTGAATCCAGGAGGTGGAGGTTGCAGTGAGCCCACATCATGCCATTGCACTCCAGCCTGGGTAACAAGAGTGAAACTCCATCTCAAAAAAAGAAAAGAAAGAAAGAAAGAAAAAAAAGAAATTTCATTATCCTTTAAACTGAAAGTCAGAAAGTGTAGTGAAAATTACACAAAAAACCATATTACAACAATTGTTGCAGATAGTATTTGTTTTGCCCCAGTTGATTATAGCTCACTCAAAATTTGTTTGGCTTTTGTGGCTATGGTGAGCAGAGGGAGTTGAGATGAAAAGACTTCTATAGTGAAAATTTGTCACTACACATGTTTGAGTTACCTTTCTCTATTTAGGGAATTTCCCACCTTATGTTACTGGGTGAGAGAGAGAATCCGTCTTCCATAATGAGCTGAAAATAGATAATCACTTTTCTGGCTCTGTGACAGCTAGAGCACAGGCATGTGGCCTAGGCTCAGCTAACTAGAATTATCCACCTGAAATTTTTAACATGGAGATAGCAAGGCAGGATTGGGAGAAATCCTTTTGGTAGGGATTGGAGAGGGAGTGGAGATAGCGGTTTGAGCAACAGCCATGCCAGTGATGGTGTCCAATTCAGATTTGTGGTAGAGGCTGGTGCATTCATATTCTGTAGTTCAGTAGGAATGGTGTCCTCACTCAACTGAGGTACAATTTTGCTTGTGATTCTGACTATACGGCCTTCCTTTATTCTTGGCCATTTCCAGTTCAGATTCTCCAAGCATTCTTAAACTTAATTGTGCTACCCAATTTCCTTTTAGTAATTCTTTTTCTGCTTTAATTGGCCAGAATTTGTTTCTGTTGCTTGGAACCCATAATTTGAACTGATACAACCAACTACCATTTATTGAGATCCTACTATTTGCCCCTCAACTTGATAAACTTTAGTTTGCTTCATCTATTTCTTTCTGTAAAGTGGAAATTATTTCCCCCATTTTATCTTGTGAAAGAACAAAAATGAGGCTTAGAGAAGTTAAGTAGTAGAAGAATTTATTTTTCTGTGTTACTTTAACATCTCCAGAAGAGGAACGACAAAACATGTGTGTCCTTCAAGCACACAGCCTGTACCTTTGTTTTATATTTTCTTTGCAGTCTGTAAGTATCAACAAGACGTTGTCTCCTATCTAAAAAAAAATTGACTCTTCAGCTTAACCTAAATAAATAGGTATGGTCTGGGAAAAGACAGATCTTTTATACTTTAAAACATTCTGAAACTTTTTATTATCAAAGTTATTTACATTTATAATGGTAAAATCAGAAAACAACTTAAAACTCCAATAGTGGAAAGTAGTTAAATTATAGACAATACTTTTGATGGACTATTATTTAGACATTTATAAGTTTTTATTTATAGAAGCTGAAATGATACAGAAAATTATAATAGTGAAAAGAGTAAAATATAAAGTTATATATGAGTATGTTTACAACCTGAGAGAACAAAACTTTTTACAGTGTAAAATATTAGAAATAATGCCAGAATTGCAGTAAACTTATAGAAATACCATGAAAAAGAAGAAAAAATATTATAGATTTCAAAGCTCAGTCACAGAAAAAGGAATCCTGTGGTCACCAACAAAAGATGAAGAATGGAACTTATTGCTGTGCTGCATAACAGAAAAATTTGCTGTTATCAATGGCAAATGAGAGGACAGGATTTTGTAGGCATTTTATTTCAACTAACTGGATATGAATTTACCATTATAGTAATGCAGATAAATATGCTTAGGCTTTCAAAGCCTAAGCATAGAAAAGAAGAAACTGGAAATGTAATGTTTGAGTTCAGGATGGGACTCAAGGTGACTATTCTTCCTTCCTTGCTGGTTTTTTTTTCCCCAATATTCTTTCATTGAGCATTACTTTGATTGAAATTCTAAAAATCAAAAAGCAATTCTATTACTCAGCAAAAGAAACAATAAGGTGTTCTGAAAATCAGAATATTGACATAAATCTCTTTACCATTCCCTGTCTATAATAGATAAAGAAAACACAGGAAAAACAATTATTAAAAAGAGTAGAAAAGTCTTTTGAGAAAAGCACATAGCACTCCTTACCCTGGAAACAAAATACATTGATTATTTGATAAAAGGAACTTTTAGCTTCTGTGAAAGGAAAATATCCTGGGTCCCCAAAATCACTGAGCTAAAGGGAAAAGTCAAGACAAGAACTGCTTAGGACAAACCTGCCTCCTCATTCTATTCAAAGTCACCCCTCTGCTCCCTGAAATAAATGCGTATCTGATTGCCTCCTTTGCATAGAGGGTAATCAGAAACTCAAAAGAATGCAACTATTTGTCTCTTAACTACCTATGACCTGGAAGCCCCCTCACCAATTCGAGTTGTCCCACCATTTCAGACCAAATCAATGTTCATCTTACATATGTTGATTGATAGCTCATATCTTTCTAAAATGTATAAAACCAAACTGTGCTGTGACCACCTTGGGCACATGTCATCAGGACCTCCTGAGACTGTGTCATGGGTGTGCGTCCTCAACCTTGGCAAAATACAGTTTCTAAATTAACTGAGATCTATCTCAGATTTTTGGGGTTCACATTTTGGTAACCACAGAGGGATTCTGAGTGTAGGTGCCCCTGACCTTTGACAAATCTCCTATGGGTGCTTGGTACCAGCTTGAGAGATCTTTATGGCTCAAACCAATAGAATAATTTCCTGAGGCCTGGAAGCACCCCATTCAGGGTATCCCTGATCTCCCAAAATTTGATTGAGATCTAAAGTTTATTTTGCTGTACAACTCCTTTTTTTTCCGGAGTTTTACTTGCCTCCAATGAAGAGGGAGACCCAGGCTTCTCAGATCAACTTCCCCTTTGACTATCATGCTGTATTTCAATAGAAGAAAAGGTTGACTAACTGGTGCCTCCGGTTTTACCTTCCTATAGGTGACAGGCTACGCCTTGGGGAAACTCTCCAGAAGGCACTGTTTTTACTTAAAACAAGATCAAACCAGAAACCTTTCCACATGTGAGTCCTAAAACTGTAAACCGGAACCCTTTCATCTGTGATTCCTAAAACTGTAAACCAAAACCTTTTCACATGTGAGTCCTAGAACTATGAACCTAAGATTCTTCCACGTGTAACGTCTAAAGTATAAGCCTATATAAAGGCAGAACCTTCCTTTGTTAGAGGAGCTGGGCTTTTGACAAATTACTGCCTGGTCTCCCGGCCAAATAAACTCCTCCCTCCTTTATTCGGTGTTCAAGAGATCCATTTCCCGTGGCCTCTCCTGCTACACCAACACAAGAAAGGCAAGTTTTTCTGCTTCCATGATGATGGAAGGCAGATAACTCCTTTAGGGAATTTGAGGTTGCTTCCAACAGGGAAGATGAGGTTTTTTTCCTGCTTCTAGGATGGTAGAGAGAAGCCTTCAGCTTAAGACCCATCCTTAGATAAGTAACTGAATTGCAGTTTGTCTTGGCTAAAGTTAAGATTAACAACCAGCTGGTTGTAATTTCTTACCATTAGAGCACTCAGTAATAACATAAGTTGTGTGATCATTTGTTTTTCTTAATTTTTTTTTCTGTTTCTGTTTTTGTTACTGTTTTGGTCTTTTTACCATTGAGTTTGATCAGCTCTATCCAACTTGATCAAATCTGAAGGAAGTTCCAAATTTTGGGGAACAAGGCCTCCAAAGTGGGTAAATTCCTACCCCGCCCCCCCAAAAAAAGGCATGTGCTCAGGGGAGAAAAATGGCCAGCAAAAGGAGAAAAAAAAGAAAGGAAAGATTTTTTATTTTGACTACTAAGGGACTTTATTTACAAAACAAGGCCACCTTTTTACTAGCCAGACCAAAGAGAAAGAGCAATGGCTGTATTTCTGAAATTGCAGCAATTTGTCCTAGTTGAAATATGGTAATTAGATTTTAAAAGATTTTTTTAAAAAGGAACTCAATGGTTAAAAGTCAACTTAATTAGAAGCTAATATCCAAGATGTGTGTTTGTATGTGTGCATATGTGTGTGTCTGTATTTAAAAGGCCTTCATGTCTTTTTTTTTTTTTCTCCTAAAAGCTTGTCTTTTTGAAGATTCACAATTCAGAGTGGGCATTGCCCAGAGCTCAGAGATCCGGTGAAAAGATAAGTAGTCCCTATTTAAATAAAATTGGACTCCTTATGCAATCCTATGATGGATCTCTGTAATTTTATTTTTGATTTGGCATCCACCCTTAATCTCCCTCCAGCACCACCAGACTTATTCTTTCCATACCTTATGATGTAAATTTTGCTATTTGAGTTTTACCTGCATTGTTTCTGTTAACATGCAAATTTAGGGCTATTTAGCTGACTACGGCCTAGGGTTGTGGAACAGCTTATCAAGATTCTGAAAGTCTAAAATAGGGAAAAATAAAAGATTTTTTATAAATCTATAAAATGTACTTCTATTGGCACGCCTAATAGATCTATGTATTTATGCATTGTGAACACAACGTTTCACTACTGATATAAAAGAGCTCTAATTAATTATCTTAAGAAAATAAAAGCACTTTAATCAGATACTTTATCAGGAAAAAAGGAAGGACTAGTCAAATGGTTTTTCCTTTACAAAACTTAAGTAAAACCATTAGTAAATAAACTAGCTTTAAAATTATTGGTAAAGTGACATTAGAAATGTCTTAAGAATTACCATCATACATTTTTGTTTGCACATATTAAGCAATTTAATACTTAACCCTGCCAAATACTACAAGATGTCAAAATTGGGCATAGAGGTTACAAAACTATAAACCCAGCCCAGGACAGAACGATCTTTGCTTGTGTAATTTTTAATAATTAAGACTTTGATATTGGTTTAAAAAAGATAGCTACATCTTGAATTTCATAAGATTACCATAACTTCTAATCTTGTGGATTTATGCAGTCTAGTCCACAAACAGTAAGGTTTGTTTTGGGAAAACACTGTTATTGTATTTGTTTCAAAGCTAAACTATAAACTAAGTTCCTCCTCTTTTTAAAGCAAACTAAATATGGTCTGAAAAGGACTCTGAACTTCTATATTTGAGTCCTTATGGATGAAGTGCAACCTAGCTTAATAGGTAGACAAGATTGAAAACCTAACTTAGAAGTATGTTCCTGTAACAATGGTTGAGTCTTAGCCAATCAACCATTCACACACTGCTGAGTATTCAAACTGTGTTCAAAAAAGGCAAATGCCAAACTGTAACCAGTATAGCCATTCTGGACCTCACTTCTGATTTCTGTGGATCATTTCCTATTTTTGTTTATAAATCTTCCACCATATTGCTGTGCTGAAGTCTCTGAATCTGCTGTGATTCTGGGGACTACCTGATTTACAAATTGTTCATTGGTCATTTACGCTCCTTTAAATTTAATTTGGCTGAAGCTTTTCTTTTATCAGATGGTGTCAGAAGCGGGATCCGAGGTAGAGCTTCTAATGAGCCCTAGGAGCACTGAGTGAACAAGCAAGGTACCTGCAGGACCCACTTTTCGTCCATTGATCTCTCAGAGCCCCAGGGGATCCTGGGTAAGCTCTCTCTTGGATGTCAGAGCTCCATGGATTTGTGCTTTTAGCTCTTTGAGTTTCTTCAAGCAAATTTCTGATCCAAACTGCGTTTGGAAGTCACAACAGAAACTGGGCTGGGTCTGGGAGTGGATTTGATCCAGGAATTAGCCGTCTTGGATCCAGTTAGAGGCTCCTTATATCTGATTGGGTCAGAAAGGAACTGGTAGTAAGCAGTAATAGTGCAGGGGTTATAAAAATTTAGCTCTTGGAAAATCACAGGGATTTTTGTGTTCTACCCCTTTGCTTCATTTTTCTTGCATGCTCAGTAGGAAAAATCAACAGAACCTGAGAGTAAAGCCAGTATTTTAGGTAAAAATGGGATTCTTAATTTCTGGAAAACTGAGTTATTTCCAGCTTATACATTAGGCCCTGGAGGCAGTGAAGTCTTATAGAAATGGCAAAATCTTACTAAAGATAACTTACAGTGGAACATTCCACATGAACAACAACTCATTGAAGTACATTTAAAAATGACGGTTCTCAGTAAAGGCCCTTTTGGCTAAGAACAGGTTGGGCACTGTGGGATGTTAACTGTTATTGTTTTTGGATTAATCTGTATTATATGTTTTGCTGACAGCTATGGGTGACAGGATAAGGCATGTACAGGACCATGGGACATGGTAGCTTTTTCCTCCCCAAAAGGGGAAATTTGAGAGCTTATGGGACTGCTGGAAAAGATCCCTTTGCTACCAACAAGTGACTGCTTGAACTTTTCAGTGTTGCTGAAGTGGGTGGGTCTTTATCTGGCCTCCCTGAGCACTTCACCTTCCCTACCCTGCCACAGGCAATACTTTTTTTCTCTTCTTTCCCTTTCCTATCTTTTCTGTTACTCAGGGCAGCCATCTTGCCCAGAGACCACGTGTTGAAATTCCTAGCGGGAGGTTGGACTAAAAGATGACAGGGCCCATCTGAGGGCAAATTTAAGCCTTGCTAGTTGATATTGGATGTTAAGCAGAATGGCTAATGTCTATGTTTCATCACACATACTTTACTCTGGGCAGAGCAAAAAGAAGATAATTTTCCTTTATGATGCTGAGTTGGCATCCTAAAGGTTGATGGTGCAGCAAGGTGAATCCCTAGGGCTGCTTAGGGAAAGCTGGGTTAATAGGGCTGCTTTGAGAAGCCTGGCATGCTGGCAAAAGTGTTAGAGTTCCTTAGCAGTCAGCCTTCTGGCTTTTCTCCCTCTTTCTCTGTGCAAACTGGTTAAACAAATGGTAAAAATTAATGCTTCTCTCCTCTGTAAAGTTTTGATTAATAGAAAAAAGAATTCTGAAGTTGGTCTTAAGCTGTAGTGAATCTGATGTGCTTTGTGTGTTTTCCTGTGTTGTTCTGCCATAAAGAGCAGTTGTCTTAGGATAAAATGCATGCCTAAAACCTCATAAGCCTGATGTTTAAGATGGCCCAGAAAAATGGTCAGTTATATCCTTGGGAGATTGACCTTGTAACCATGTGGCCATGCTTTCTCTTTTCACAATGGCGGCCTGAGTTCAGGGTTCAATCCCTAGCTTAAGGGATGAGCCTTTCTGGTTGATATTTGGGTGAACTTTTCCATTTTTTGATTCTCTTCCCCTCCGTGAACTGTCTTAAGTTTTCCTTTCTCAAAGCACCTGTGAGGTTACTTTTGGTAAAGTTTAAAAGCCAGAAATATCAGCTGTTTGGCCTGGCTAAAGTTGAGCAATGAGAAATTTTAAAAGGACTTTATTAAAGAGTGCTAAAGTTAAAAGCTTAATTAAAACTGAATATTCAAGCTCTAACATCCTGGGACTCCTTGGGAAGAACAGAAGTCACCAGAGACCTCTTACTGGTCCTGTTTTTTCAAGGACTCCACCCTAAAGCCTGTAATCCAGTTAAGAAACTTTAAAACTGACAAATGAAAAGCCTTACAACTACTATAGTAATCTTCTTCTGTCTGTGCAGTTATGTGTGTTGTGTATGAAATGTTTGTATATAACTGTTCTAATTGTCTTAAAGCACTTATATAGAATATTTTGGAAGAAAAATAAAAACTGTAATATCTTTTAGTTCATGTATCTTTACTAATCTTTGTGAAATAAACACAGCTTTAAAGATTATTAATAAAATAAAGACAGTCTAAATCATGCAGGTGAGATACTAGGTTTGCTTAATGCTTTAAGGCCATAAACTGTTCTGACTTTTAAAAATTGTTCAATTTATTTTGGACACAAATTTTAAATAAGGCCTGGGGATATATGGAATTAGCCTTCCCCCTAGCTAGGCAAAGAAAGTTATAAACAAATAATATTTTATATAAGAAAGAATGTTGTATGGTAAATTCTTGTCCTAAAGTAAAGTGACTAGTTGTTTAAAAGGAGGGATGTTTAGGACAAGTCAGAAAGCCCAAGAATATCATAGATGATCTGTATAAGTCATGAAGGGATTTGTAAAAGAAAATTTATGCACAAAAAGTGAAAGTTGCTAAGAATTACCATTGTAACATGTAATTGAGACTACTGAAAAAGTATGTTTACATGCAAGATGTGTGAAAATAATGAAAGGTATTTTGAGTAAGAGATTTTAAGAAGGCATGGAATATATAATTGTGCCTAGAGAGTTAAAGGACTGTTTTAAATTAAATAAGATAAAGCTAAAGGTCTAAATGAGTTTTGGAAGGTTTGTAAAAATGAACCTTGTAAAAGAAATAATATGTGTGAAAATATTGACTAAATTTAAAGGGGTACTATGCATTTTTTTCTATAAATTGAACATCAAATAAAAGCAAAACAGGGTTTTCTTGAAGCACTGATCTGCTGTTGTTTTGTAAAGGGTTATAAAAGGTTTATAAAAATCTTGCCTTAGTGTCAAACTGATTAAGATTAAGTAGATTTTATCTATGAGATTTCATTAAAAATTGGGGTTGACATTATAGTCCACTAATACAAGGATGAAATTTGGTGTTCTTACTTAAATGAGATTTTCATGTAATATTAAATGATAATGAAAGATATTTGTTTTCCTAATAAATACACTACCAAAAAAAAGAAAAAGAAGGGAAAGACAAAAGACAGATTGTTTGGAAAGCTAAGTCTTCCTTCCATTAATGAGTAAAGTTTTTTTGCCTTTTAAAAAAATTCCAAGTCATCATTTTGGCTAAACGAACAACTTGGGGTGACCTGGAATTCTAGTTCATAATACCAAGTGTTTTAAAGCTTTAACGTATTAAATAAGCTTCCTCAAATCAAATTTTAGCATCAAAATGATCTTCTTCCTAAAGGTCTCAAGGAAAGGTTTTCTTATAGCATAATATTCTGTGCAGTGCAGAACGTCTTTTCTTTTGTCAGGTAACTGGCCTAATGGATTTTCCGTTTCATTGAGATAATTCCTATGCCATTATTATTAAGTTAGGTTTGCTTAGGAAAAACTGAGGTTTAAAAAAAATTTTAATTAAGGTTATTAGATCATTGAATCTTCTTGTATGTGCTTTTTAAATCTTTGTGACTTTCCTTTTTTTGGCAGAGTCTCACTCTGTTGCCCAAGCTGGAGTGCAGTGGTGTGATCTCAGCTCCCTGCAACCTCTGCCCTCCCAAGTTCAAGCGATTATCCTGCCTCAGCCTCCTGGGTAGGATTACAGGCACCTGCCACCATGCCTAGCTAATTTTTGTATTTTTAGTAGAGATGGAGTTTCACCATCTTGGCCAGGCTGGTATGGAACTGGTGTTACAAGGGCTTTAACTCCTGGGTCTAAAAAGAACACGAAGTCCTACTAAATTTTAAACATTGATAGCAATCAAAGCCTCATCTTAAGACCTGATAGAAAATGCCAATCAAAATAAACTGCATTCCTGAGACACAGGGTCAGAAATTAAAGTTATTCAACTCCTCAAGGCCCAGGAACAATTGCAGAAGAGGTGGGCATGTAAGATTGGAAGGGCCAGTTTTTCGAGATAAAATAAGTCGTTTCTCCATAAACTAGTCATTAACCTGCAAAGGGACAGTGATGCAAGACCAGGTTATGAGCCCTCGTGTCAGATTAGCAAGGTTTTTTAAAACATTAACTGACTCCTTAATAAAGGTCACAAAGGTTATAAAGGCTTATGGAAGTTATAACTTATAATCAAGATAAAATTTTATACATTGTTTATAAAATTTTGGAAAACAAATTTAATTGGCTTTATGCTGTTTAATTAGGGCTTATTGTTTGGAAAATTTGTTTCCTCAGAGAATGAAGGTTTTTACCTTTCTTTTTTTTTTTTTTTTTTTCCTTTTTTAGAAATTCTTGAGTTATCACTCTGGTTAAATGACTTATTTTACAATGACCTGCAATCCTATTTTGTAGTATCAAGTGTTTTAAACCTTTGGTATTTGACAAACTTTCCAAAATCAAATTATAAATTATGTCATTTTCTGATGTAATTAATCCTTTAAGATGTTATTCATAAGTTCCTTAAACTCCAAAAGTGACATATTTGACTTATTTGCTATAAAAATTATACAGAAAGCATTGTCAAGTATGAAATGCTGTGTGTTTTTCTTTGGACTATATTTGTATAAATATGTTTTTGATATGTGTTCCAAAATTATGAGAATTTTGGAACTCCTATAATTCTGATATGACTTAATGTATGTTATCAGTAATAGTTATAATTGTTACCTTGAATTATTGTGTGCCATGGAGGTAACAAATTACCTTGTCAATTGTGTCTTTGACTATGGGTGCCCTGAAACTTTTTGTCATCCGTGGACAATTCTTGTCTTGTTTTGGTCCTCTTTAGAAGGTGGTTTTATAGTCCTCTATAAAACTCTAACAGGTGCTCTAGAATGCAGGTTTCTGATAACTTTGAAGATTGTGACATCAAAATAGAGGAAAAACTTTCAGGACTCATGTAGAACTGAAATGTTCATGAATATCAAGCAGAACAGGAATTAACTTCATGGACTAAACTAATAGAAGACCAAAATAATCTTTTCAAGTTTTGATTAAAACATTGCTGACCCTTTGTTTTGCTTTTCAGAGTAAAAAAAAAAAAAAACTTGTATTTACAGATTTTAACAATTGATTAAAATATATTCCTATGAACAAAATTTGGAGCATATTTCTTTCTCTTTACCTTATTTCTACAGAATTTGGAAACTATTTGTATTCTTAACTTGTGACAATATAGTTAGTTGCGTAAGTGCAATAAGAATCTGTTTTCATTTGTGACAGGACACAATTGGAGAAACTGGTTATGTTACCAAGACTTTTACTGGAATGGTGTGTTTTCCTTTTAGGGATCAAATTTATTGAGCCAATAAAACTCCTTGGAAAAACTGGCTGCATACCGTTGTCTACACAGTTCCTGTAGAGGGTTCCTGACCTGTGGAAAGTAAAGAATGCACTTTCTGACAAGTCCAGGTACCCAAGTTTATCTTGGAACCTCAGGAGGAGAGGAATTCACCAAGTCATAGGATCATAGGTATTTAATGGTACAAATACACGACTGGGCTCGGCTTTAAAAAAATCTTATCTGAGATTCCTTCTGTGCAACAAAGTTTCATCAAGGCCAATTTAAAAGCTTAGGTAGGATGGGCTTGGTGGCTTACACACATAATCCCAGCACTTTGAGAGGCTGAGGTGGGTGGATCACTTGAGGTCAGGAATTCAAGACCAGCCTGGCCAACATGGCAAAACCTCATCTTTACTAAAAATCCAAAAAAAAGTTAGCCAGGCGTTGTGGTGCACACCTATAATCCCAGCTACTCAAAAGGCTGAGGCAGAAGAATCACTTGAACCCAGGAAATGGAGGCTGGTTGCACCATTGCATTCCAGCCTGGGTGACAGAGACTCCATCTCAAAAAAAAAGAGAACAGCCTATGTAAAAATTAATTATTCTTGCTACAGTATATACAAATAATTAGGCCAAGTACAATAAAGCAAACTAGTTCTACCATGTTTTGTCTTTAGTAAAAATGGGAAACTGGAGAGAGAAAAATTAGGTTTCAAAAACTGTAGTACACCTATGGTTAGATTATAGTCTTACCTATGGTTTTTCAATTTTTATTATTTTCTACAGTTTGGATCAAATTCTAATTTTTTCTTGGCTACAAGTCTTTAAAATACTGTTTTCATTTTTTTTTTCTTCCCCCACCACCTTTTTCCTAATTCGGAGTAACTAAAAACTAAGCTGTGCTTTCATAAAGCCCTGCAAACTAAAGCTAGACAACTTAAACTTCAGAAGAAAATAACAGCAACCTATTTACATTCATAAGCCACTTTCCTACCTGCCTGCTGATGTATGGACTTCAAAGTAATGTGGCCTATATTGATTTTCCAGTTTGTTATTTTTCTCCCTTCCTCCTCGTATTTTTTTCATAGTACATGAGACTTCACAACCTTCCAAAAATGACCTTTTCCTAATAACTTGAGACCCACCTGTCTAGGAATAAATCATCCTAGCCAAGAGAGATCAGATGAAACCTTAGACCAAAGACTCATTTTCTTCTAAAATGCTTTCTCCAAAAGATTTTAAAAATTAAACTGGGGGAAATGTGAAAAGAAAATACTTTGGGCCCCCCAAATCACTAGGCTAAAGGGAAAAGTCAAGCTGGGAACTGTTTAGGGCAAATCTGCCTTCCATTTTATTCAAAGTCACCCCTCTATTCACTGAGATAAATGCATATGTGATTGCTTCCTTTGGAAAGGCTAATCAGAAACTCACAAGAATGTAGCCATTTGTCTCTTAACTGTCTTTGACCTGGAAGTCCCCTCCCTGCCTTTCCAGACCGAATCAACGTTCATCTTACATAGATTGACTGATGTCTCATATCTCCCTAAAATGTATAAAACCAAACTGCTCTGACTACCTTAGGCACATGTTATCAGGACTTACTGAGGCTATGTCATGGGCATGTGTTCTCAACCTTGGCAAAATAAACTTTCTAAACTAACTGAGATCTCTCTCAGATTTTCAGGGTTCATATTTCAAATGACAAATATAGCAGACAGGTAAAGTTGAAGAGGAGGCTGAAGGATCTTTTTAATATTAAAGGTTTCATTAAAGCAAACTGATGAGGCCCACTGGCATTAGGAAATTAAGTTCTTCATTTGTGGGTAGAGAGTTTCTTTATACAATTTTTTGCATAGAATGCTTTCAAAACCCTCAGCGGATATGCTCAGAGCATAACAAAAAAGCCAAACAAAGGAGTGCCTAGACAAGTAAAGCTTTCCCCTCTGTAATCAGTGAGGTTTCACATCTGACAACTTCCTCTGAAGCGGCTAGAGGCCCTTTCTATCATTATTAAAAATAGATGAAAATAATCGACCCATGTTGATGTTTTGTTCTCTAAGTCAGCAATTTTTTGAGTGACAAAGATGTTTTCCAAATATAACATTTGAGTGGATCAAGTGATAAATGAGTAAGTTATCTGTGCCTCTAAGTATCTTGACATTGTACCACCATTGTTTTATTTAGCAATAAAATGTTACTGAAACAGCAGTAACGAATAGAAAACCTTCTTATTTTCCCTTACTGGTTAATGTGAGAAGACAACACTTGCCTGTTTCAGTCCCACAAAAATGGTTTTAACATAGGGGCACAGAAAATTCAAAGGTTTTATGGCCCACTATAAAACAGCTCTTTGTCTTTTCCCACTAATTCCCTAATGTCACATTTAAAAACAAGGAAACTACAGATAATAGAGGTGTTTGCAGATTAGCCTTCAAAGTCATAAATTATAACATAGAGTTTTGCTCACCTACAAATATTAAGACAGCTTATCAATGTTTAAGCCCCTTCCTCTATGTAATGATTGCTAAGATTTTAACCCAGACAAATTGAGAATTTTTTTCTTTCCTGTATTCTTACATTGACAGAGTACACATTCATAAGATTTTATTATCAGATTTCATGGTATAAAGAGTGAGACATCACCTAAACACCTACCTACACCTGAGAGCCCCTGTTTTGGAAGATGCATCTGATTTATGCTTTCTTTATTTTGCTCTCTCTTAGCGATGGTTTTAATCCTAACTGTCCTGGAAGATGTAACTGTGATTCTATGCAGTCGGTGCAATGCTACAGACTAATGGAGGTACCATCAAATATTCCTTCCACCACTAAGAGGCTCTACATTAGCCACAGCAAAATTCAACACCTCCAGGTAACTATGTCATGTGGCACTCAAATTGTTGCAATCTTACTTTGTGAGACAGAAACAGTATGGGAGGCTAGTGTGGGGCTGTTAACATTTATTTTAAATAATCATAACTTAAAAATGCTAGTGAGCAAAGTAAGGTAGTTGAACTAGCTACCTGCTTGTTCTGCACTATTGAGATGGGTATATGCCTTTGGATGTTTATTTTTAGGAAAAAACAACAAAAAGTCAGAATCATTAACTGTAGATGAGAAACTATGTTGCTGCAAAGTAAAAATAACTCTTGCTTAACAAAAAGTATATTGCTACTTTATGTCCCCAGGATTAAGAATAAATCCTTTCAGAGGAAAACATAATTTTGTTTATTCCATAGATGGAAGATGATACTTAAAGCATCATCAGACTACCAAAGCAATCCCAGTATATCAGAAGAATTCATACAAACCCTACATATCAATCAGGTGTCAGTGTATTTGTGGAAACCTATACAGCAGAAGTAATTTTTTTTGTTTTGCCAAGTTACCTGCAGTTCTCATTCTATGTGCTTTTAATTATGAATTTTATTTTTATTCCCACTTATCCAGAGGGCACTGAAAAGATTGCTATGTATTTGTCTGACTTATATAATGTAAATGAACTTTTATTTTTGATCTCTGATATTTTGAAAATTATAAGAGTTTTCATCCCAGCTTCCCCCCCTAATTAGAGATGTGACTATCTTAGGCTGGCTGTTAAAAAAATCTCTGGGCTGCACATTTATGAAGTAGGAAGGCCAGATTAGATAGGTGATCCCAGGCCACTTCCATATGGAAAATTCTATGGCTCTCTAACTTTCCTTTACTATTCACTGGTTCTCCCTCAAAGATCCAAATTTTAAGATAAAGAAATGCCTCTTTGTGAGCCAGGTGCAGAGAGGCAGGAGGTGAGTGTAACTTACCTTCAAACCGAGACACCATCCCTTTAATTTGGTTAAGAAGTGTTCATATGGGTGTCCCATAAACACACAGAGTTTAAAATATGTGGCATGGTATTTAGATGCTTTCTCAATAAACACAGTTGTCTTGTCTCCATCTGTTTGCTTTCCTTTTCTAACCCTGTAGTGCCTAACACGAGATAGCAAGTCAGTCTCCATTAAGTGTAAATGTTCAAGCAAGACACCTGGTTACAGCGTAAGCTGCTTAAATATTTGCTCAGAGGACTTGAGATGCCTATTGAGCAGAATGTCAACTAATCCTGTTAATGATTCTACACTGCTACTTTGTAGCCAATAAGATAAAATTATACCTCTTATCAAATTCAGTTATTGGATCAGTCAATTTGTTGTTGGTTTAGTTTCATTGAAGAGCAGCATTGCCACTTCCCTGACTTTAAGCTAGGTAATTATCTCTTGGAAGGACAGTTCACAACAGAACTATAATAAAAGACAGGATTATTTTGTTAAGGAAAATGAAAGGTTTTTTTTTTTTTGATGAAAGTTCTGACCAATGATACTTGTGTTTTAAAAATACTTAGGTTTTAAGTGACCATATCTCACTTCCTTTTGGTAAATACAATGAATATTCTGTTTATTGGGTTTGAATTTACAGAATCCTTCAGTATCTTCCAAAACTTCAGTACAGTGTTGGGTTGCATACTCAATTCCTGCCATCCTCATTCTCAATGAATAGCTGGCCTCCTATTTTATTGACAAATGACAAGATTTGATCTCCGTCAGTTCCTGCTCACTGTGTACAAATTTGTCCCCATCTACTTCTGCAAACTCTTTTCTCCAGAAAGGACATGTCTCTCCTTGTATTCAAGACCCTTGATTCCATCCTTCTCACCTCTCCCTAGACCTTGCTCTCTCACCTTCTGCACCCCCATATATTCTGCTGCTCTTTCTTTACTAGCTGCTCTTTACCTTCCTTGGCCTCCAGAATGCTGGGATTACAAGCTTGAGTTACCACACCTGGCCTAATTTATCTGTGTTTTGTCATTCATGCATTTGGTGTCACATCTAAGATAGCTTTACCTAATCCAAGTTCATGAAAATCTAATGCCATATTTTATTCTAAGAGTTTTACAGTTTTAGCTTGTACATTTAGGTCTGTGATCCATTTTGAGTTATTTTTGTGTTTGGCATAAGAAAGGAGTTCAGCTTTGTTCTTTTGTTCCCTCTTTCCTGTTCTGTTGCTATTCCCTGACTCAGACTTCACTCTCAAGACATGATGAACTGCTTAGCTGTGTTGAAGAGAAGACTTAAGGAGCAACTGATTACATGTGATACCAAATGGACAGTGTGCTAGGTGACCCAAATCACTCCTTTTTAGAGGATTGTAGATTTGGTTCAATTCTTTGTGTCCACATATGCAAAAAATCATTAAGTTTACTTCACTATTGCCATTCAAATGGATATAAGCCAGAGTGATATATTTTCTTCAAAGGTAGAAGACAAATGAGAATGTAGTTATGGTACCAGTAAGTTAAAATGATTGTGCTTTACATCTTTTATGGAAGAGAAGAATCTTCTTCAAATTCTTCCTAAGAAATATATAAATAAGGATTATTACTTAATGGGGGGGGATTATGGGTTATTTTATATTCTCTCCATATTTTACAGAATTTAAAAATTGTTATATGACATAAAATTAACTCACCTTGAAGGTGTTAATCGTGTATTTGTATTATAAAAGTGCTCAACTGCATAATTAAGTCAAATATTTAAAACTGTGGATAGGCCGGGCGCGGTGGCTCAAGCCTGTAATCCCAGCACTTTGGGAGGCCGAGGCGGGTGGATCACGAGGTCAAGAGATCGAGACCATCCTGGTCAACATGGTGAAAACCCGTCTCTACTAAAAATACAAAAAATTAGCTGGGCATGGTGGTGCGTGCCTGTAATCCCAGCTACTCAGGAGGCTGAGGCAGGAGAATTGCCTGAACCCAGGAGGCGGAGGTTGCGGTGAGCCGAGATCGCGCCATTGCACTCCAGCCTGGGTAACAAGAGCGAAACTCCGTCTCACAAAAAAAAAAAAAAAAAAAACAAAAAACTGTGGATAGTAAGACACATGAAATTGTATACTGAAAATTCCAGCTTCATTGAATTCTAAGGCAGATTGAAAATTTTGTGAAGATTTATCAACCTGAAGAAAACCTGGAACAATTCCTTTTTCTGCTTAAACATAACCTCACTGCTAGCACTAAATAAAGATGATTAAATCATTGACAAAAAACACTGAGTGTTAAGCTGAGAGGTTAGCAGGCATGCAGAGCGATAGGGGAACTGGCAAAACATGAAGGCAGTATATCAGATTTGGCAAATACCTAAATAGGAGAAGAGTGACATTAGGTCTGGGATATATGCATGAATGCACTCTTTGCTCTACAGAGATAGAGGGAGATAACATGTATACATTTGTTTCTTTATGAATTTTTTTTTCATTGGTGAAGTGCAAATTGGGCATAGGAAACAGGTAAACTCGTTTTCCAAAATACAATATAGTTGAAAATGTTTCCAGTAAGTGCATCCTAGTGATAGCCTAGGACATTTTTTTTTTAACTTTTAATGCTTTTTAAAAAGTGTGATTCATAATGTTAAATAATACAAAATGTACCTAGTGAAAATCCTTTGTAATCTTACCCTCTAGATTCAGAAACTGCTAATAATTTGTTGAAAAAGTTCCAGATTGTTTCAATTTATGGCTATTATAAGATGATACAACAAAAACATCCTAGTGCATGAATCATTTTGCAATTTGTAAGTATCTCTGCCTGGAAGTGAATTTACTGGGTCAGAGAATATGTAGTAAAAATTGGCCAATATTATGTGTCTATCAATGATGTGTGAAAGTGCTTATAATATTTTTCATACCTTATGCTGATGTTATCAATCATAAAAACAGTCAGGATCTGAGTTTCAACCCTTTTCCAAGAGATAATTTAAAATAGAACCCGAAGAAAAATCTGAAGTATTACTAGTATTGTAATGATGGTGTATATGATATTTTTAAACAATATTAATTTATTGCTTTTTCCGCCCTTTCCCTGCCTCCACATTTTTTGTAGCTGTCTGACTTCAACCAAGTGTTGGCTCTAGAAGATTTTATTCTGCTTGCCAGTGGAACAGAGTCAGTAGAAAATGACACCTTCAAAACTCTGGGTACTTTGAAGACCTTAGAACTCTGGAAAAATAAGTTAAGACAAGTCCCTAGTGCTCTCCCAGCCAGCCTTGAAGTGTTAATTCTAAATGATAACTCAATAAATGTCCTACATGGATCAGATTTTGAAGGACTGATGAAATAAAAAATCCTTGAACTTAAAAACAACCTGATCTCTTCCCTCTCTCCCAGCATGATTTCCTCCCTTGTCAGTTTGCAAAGTTTGATATTGGATGGCAACGATATGGAGGCTATAGCTGGACCACTGTTACTTCCCCATCTGACACATACGAGTTTGGAGAATAATAAACTACATCTTATACCAGGTAGCTTCTTTACTTCTCTACAGTCTTTGCAATTTCTCAGTTTCAGTGGTAACTTTCTGACTAAAGTTCCTATCAATCTACCCAAATCCTTGCTATCTTTAAAGATGGAAAGAAACCAGCTCAGAATGGTAAGGTTTCAAGACATGAAACACTTGGAGAATCTTTCCCATCTTTACCTGTCAGAAAACTTACTCTCTTCCATCAATGGGGCACAGCAACTTACAAATTTAACTACTCTTGAGTTGTCCCAAAACCAGCTGCAAATGTTGCCCTGCAAACTGCCAGTAAAGCTACAAAAACTTGACTGTAGCAATAATCTGACTGAGAAAGTTACAGCACAAGACTTCTAGGACCTTTGAGACTTGAAGCATTTGTTTCTGGACAACAACATTGTGAGTTTGTTCGAAGCTGGAGCCCTGCAGAGGTGTTCTCAGCTTTCCGACCTGGCCCTGGAGCAGAACCTGCTATTGTCCATACCCCTAAGGTGAGTGAGTGTTTTAAATTATTGTAGCTACCACAATAGTTTTCTGAAGCTTGGGACAATTGAGCACATCATCTAATCAAGAAAATTAGAGCAAAGGTGAATTATTTGATCACACCTACACAAAGATTTAGGGATAGAAGTTTCAAACAGAGGTGTGGAAACTCCAGCACTCAAACTAAATATTGCACTAACTTTATCTTGCTTCCGGGACAAGACACCAACAGATGATATGTATATTTGCAAACATAATATAAAGATACTGTAAAGAATGTGTCTCAGTTTCTAAGTACTGTATATGGCCTGGATAATCAATAGTCAGTAGGCCTGAGCTTAGCCACTAGCAAAGCAAGGACACCAGGATAAAATGAGGGGGTAAAATATAGTAACATATTGATATTTTAAAATGTATTGAAGTAGAAGTTATTAGGGAAAAATTAAAACATTACAATGTAATATTGTATTTATTTTGAATTACTTGTTGGGGAGCCTCATATTCTCTTCAGTGCTGTGATCTTTAAAGGGCTTAAGCCGGCTTTGCTTATTTCTCTGTGTGTCTGTTTGAATGAGTGAGTGAGTCCACTAGGTTTGTCTTACCTTGTGGTTTTGGTTATCTCTTCAGTTTCTCTCTCTCAATCTCTCTCTCTCTCTCTCTCTCTCTCTCTCTCTGTCTCTCTCTCTCACACACACACACACGCCCTCACACTTGGACTCTCTTCCCAAATATCCCTCCCTCTATATCCAACCTGCTGCACCTGTTCCCCCTACACCTCATAAATTATAACTTACGCAATATGTGTTTATATTAATTGATCCTATTTCTTTAAACTTTATTTCATGTTCTATATTTTAAAGTAGATAAAGCATAAAAATGTAGGATGAAGCACTGTTATTGTTTTTAAAATGATACTATGTTTGTCTATCTGTGGATTCTTTTTTTTCTTTCAGCGCTTTATTGAAAAAATAAAAGGCTTCTTGCCCTGGCTATTAGCATTATCAAATTTTTCGTAATGAATATACCAACTTCTGGTTTCCGTAGAATCCTAAGGTACTCTATTTACCTAATTTTATTGTGTTTTATAATATATATATATATTTAAGGCAGGGTCTCACTCTGTCACCAATGCTGGAGTGCAGTGGGGTAATGATGGCTCACAGCAGCCTCAACCTCCTAAGCTAAAGCAATTCTCTACCTTCAGCCTCCTGAGTAGTTGAGACTACAGGCATGCACCATATCTTGCTAATTAAACATTTTTTTTTTTTAAGAGATGAGGTCTCACTACATTGCCCAGGCTGGTTTCAAACTCCTAAAAAGAAATTGATCCTCCCACCTCAGCCTCTCAAACTACTGCGATTATACACTAATTTTTGTAGGCCCAGCCTATATTAATTTTTTATCAATAAAAAGGGAAAAATGATCTTTGATATGTAGAGATGTTCTTTTTTCTAGTTGAAAAGGGGATTTAAAAAAATTATGTATAACTGTACTCAATGTAAAACATCAAAAAGTGATGTTTCCAAGAGAGTTCAGTATTTCAAAATAAATACTGAAGGTGATTTCAAAGTAATTAATTTCTTTGACTGCATAAGCATGTATATACAACTACTTTAATCAATATGTTTTGAGCACTTTCTTGCCAGGTATTTTACCAGACACTTGAGATACATCAGTGCAATAAAAGAGATAAAACTTCATGTTTTATACAGTTTAAAATCTAGCAGGGGAAGATTGACAACAAACATATTACATAAGTAAAATATATAATACTCAGACTGTATTGGGTATTATAGCTTACAAAAAAAAAAAAAGGACATGATTACCAGGTTCAAGAGTGTAGTGGGTGAGGTGGCTGGTTGCAGTTTTAAATAGGGTAAGCACGGTAACCCTCATGAAAATATAACATTTGAGCAAAGACTGGAAGAAGGTGAGAGATCTAGCTGTGAAGTTATTTGGGAGAAAACGTTTCCTAGACAGAAGAACAGCCAATTCAAAGGCCCTAAGGCAAAAACACACTTGCAGTGTCTCAAGACTCTAATACTTATTATTTAAATAACTTATTGACTATGTTACAAGCCTTATTTTTTGTTACTGACTGCCCGACTCCAAGGAAGAAAATAGTGTATAAAATAAAAACTCATACAACAAGCTAGACAGTAACTATATCATGTAAAATATATGACAGCAAGCTATGACAGTCTTGGGAAATATGGTGAACTTGGTAGGTTTTTCTACTAAAGTGACTTTTAGAGCATTTTGTTGAGTAATCCTGCTAAGTTTCATGAGTGGAAAAAATAACTTAATTATTTACTCTTGCCGGAGCATTTGTGTTTTAATAAGTGATTACAGAAAGCACAATGTTTTACCCAAATGGAATGGAATTGCAAGCCTGAGCTAGCCATAGTTCTCAAATCTGGCTTCACATTAGAATTATCTGGAGAAATATTTTTAAAACGCATACTTATACCTAGGCCTCACTTCAAACCAATTAAATCAGATGCCCCTGGACCCAGGCATCACGAGTTTTGAAAAGCTCCCAGATGAATTTAATGTGCAGCGAGGGTCAAGAACCACTGTGCAAGGACAGTGGGGCCAGTAACAAGGTGGAAATGGGCTTTTCCTGTGAGGCTTAAATTAAGCAACACAACTGTCTGCTCTATCAAAGTACTTGGCTAGCTGTGATAGCAAAGTTCTTGTGACTTTGAAATACCCCTATCACTCCTCAGCCCTTTTTTGTTTTGATTGACAAGTGGGAAAGACCCAGAAGGTTTCCCTGTGGTTTTCCTCTCATTAAAAGTTAAAACATGATTGGGCACAGTAGCTCATGCCTGTAATCTCAGCACTTTGGGAGGCTGAGGCAGGCAGATCACTTGTGCCCAGGAGTTCAAGACCAGCCTAGGCAATATAGTGAGACCCCATCTCTACAAAAATTTTTTAAAAATTAGTTGGGTGTGGCGGTGCATGCCTGTGGTCGCAGCCACTCAGGAGGCTGAGGTAGGCTGCACTTAGCCATGATTGTGCCCCTGCACTCCAGCCTGGGTGACACAGCAAGACCCTGTCTCAAAAAAGGTAAAACTTGAAACATGATAATATCTATTCCTTATATTTTAATTTTAAAAATTCTTTATTTATGGCCTTTACACATTACAACTTTTAAAAAGTTGCATGCTTCTTCTTCATATACAAAATCTATACTATGCAATTCAGTTTTCTACAAGTAAACTGTTAACACAGGCAATCTGCTTCTATCACCAGTGATATTTTGGCACATCTTTTCTTTTGCCTACCATCCTCCATTCTACATTTCATCAAGAAAATAATGGTATATGGTTTTAGGTGCACATATATTCAAAGACCTGCTACATTTGCCTCATTACACTACTTGAGATAGAAAATAAGACCTAACATTTATTAAGTACTTATTAAAACCAGTAGTGAACTTAGATACATCATAATTCCGTCAAGGTAGGTACACTGGTTTACCTAATAATTTACAGACTAGGGCATTATGGCTTAGAGGTATTCAGAAACTTGATCAACATCATAGTCAGAATTTAAACACAATAGTCTAACTCCAGAGCCAGGAAATTTTAGCCACTGCATAATCCTGCCTCTGAAATTTGCTCTACTGTCAGTAAAATAACACTATTTCGAATGCCCAGGAACTGGACCTCAGTTGTTTCTGCTTCAGATTTCATCAATTTGCAGGTTAGTGAATAAATATAAATTAGATTATCTCTTTTTTATCTACTCTTCAGATTACTGAAATCTAGAATAGCTTCTTACAACCTAATGCAGTTAGCATTTTATCTTATATCCAAGTGCTATCTACTGGCAAAATGGGCTATGCCCCTTTTTCATCCAAAAAGCAATAGCTACCCAAAGAACATGATAGCATTTCTAGAAAACTGTTAATTTTAAAATCAGGGCTACTTTAAAATATAAATTAGACTTATAAAGACAAATTATATCAAAGCAGTAAGTGACTGTCAGTCACCAAACCAGGATAAATAGTGATTTCTCTTGCAATGTCATTTTGGTGACGACTTTCATACAAACAAGAAAAAAAAAAGCCTAAGAACAGGCACAATTTTGGGATACATATCCAAGAACTGGATAATTGTACATTTGTTTCATAGAAAACTTGCCTAGCTTATTTTCATTATCTAACATTGGTTATAGGACTTCTGTGTACTGAATGCTTCATCTGGAGGATGGAAAATTAGGATCTCTAAGAAGCAAAATGACTTATCTAAAACCATGTAGTGGTAAATAGAATGGCTCAAGTTAGAACACAAGTCTTAATCCATTGATACTTTTTGACTCCTGTTTAGCGCATCTTTTCTGGTTAGGCTTCATTGTCCTCTGCAATGGGAACGAAGTGTTGCTTACTACTACACAATCCAACAAGTCTATTTTTTCCTTGGCAGGGGGAAACCTATACATAAGAAATTTTCTGTATACCATTTAGATAAGCTGGTGTGTGCACAAAATTATATTTTCTTGTAGATTAACTTTGAATTGAATTAATTATCAAACTGTTAGAATGTATAACATGATTTTCCCTGGTAAATTAATCTACTTTATTAGGTAAAATTTATTCTATCTAAGGAGAAGACACTTTAAATGATTTTTACCCAAAAAGTACAAATACTTACGTATACATACTACTGTATAGTCTAGGATATGATTACAAATATAAAATGATGAATTTAATTTAGTTTAAAAAAGAAAACTCCAAAGGCAAAATTTAGGCCAAGCACCAAAAACCCAAAATACTGACCTTTTGGAATAAAATTCATGTAATAATAATACTATAACAAGCGAAAGATAGTATTATCATAGAATATTGCTAAACTTGTTTTCTTTTTTTGATGTAACAGTCATATAACCGGGACTGCCACAATAAACTACACTGAATACTAAAACTCATGAATATATATCCAGTGTATTCACATTGTATAAAAATAACATTCAGGTGGTGTTTCAATTTGAAGGCTTTTTTCCCTATTAAACTTTCAGACATTTTGTATTTCATAAAAAGGAAAGCACTTACTACAAAGTTTCTGTGTAGGAAAAAGATCTTCAGGTTCACCATTGTGACTCTTTTCTACTTTTTAATCAATAGGCATGAGCATGACATTTTCAAATTGGTATTCACAGTTTTAAAAAACCTTTTATTTTCTTTCTGATTATAAAGCAATAGCTGTTCAAGGTTGAAAACTTAATATGCTGATAAAATTAAAAATCATTCAGAATTGCTCAACCAGAGCCTTTATCTAGATATAAGCACATAATTTGCTTTTACGTATTTGGGATCATTCAATTTTGCATTCTACTTTTTCCACTTAACGTAATTTTTTTTTCTTTCTCTCTTCCCCTTTTCTGTGTTTTTCCAAGTATCACTATGGACCCATAGATTTTAATTTATTTTGGCATGTTTTGATCACTTACAGTTGCTAGTCTCTTTTGGTGCCCAAATTGTCACAAATTTGGCTAGTGGGAGCCCCTATTGTTCATGAGACATGACTCCATTAACCTTTTTTCTTTTTTAGTTGTAGTAAAATACACATAACATAAAATTTAGCATGTTTAAGTTTACATTTCAGTGGTATTAAGTATGGTCACATTCTTGTGCAACCAACATACAGAAGTTTTCATATTACAAAACTACAACTCTACACCTATTAAAAAACTTCCATTTTCCCCTTCTCCCAGCCCCTGACAACCACCATTCTACTTTATTACCTTTGGTTTCTATGAATGTGACTATTCTGGATATTTCACATAAGTGGAATCATACAGTATTTGTCTTTGTGACTGGCTTCTTTCATGTAGCATAATATCCTCAAGGTTTATGAATGCTATAGCATGTGTCAGAATTTCCTTCCTTTCTAAGGGTGAATAATACTCCATTGTATGTATATACCACATTTCGTTTATTTATTTTTCTGTAAATGGACACTCGAGTGGCTTATACCTTTTGGCTACTGTGAAGAATGTTGCTATGAACATGGAGGTACAAATACCTCGAGACCCGGCTTTAAGGTCTTTTGGATATATAGCCAGAAGTGGAATTGCTGAACTACATGCTAATTCTATTTTTAATTTTTTGAAGTACCACCTTACTTTTCACAGCAGCTGCACCATTTTATATTCCCATCAACAGTGCAAAAGTCTTCCAATTTCTCCACATCCTTGCCAATACTTTTTATTTCCTGTTATTTTGATAGTAGCCATCCTAATGGGTGTTCCATTAATCCTTGAACATTTTATCACATTCTGGCTGAGAAACTCTATGGTTTTTTCCCCTAAACATAGAATAAGTCATTTCTCCAAGAAGCTCTGCTTCTTTAAAGATTGGAATTCAGCAGCTAAGGTCTGTGTGCTTGGTGTGCTCATGGCATTGGGATAGCATTGCTACCAGAATATAATATTGTTTCTAGGCCCTTTCAGTAAACAAGAGCCAGAAAATATATTTTTTAAAATTATGAATTCACATTGACATTTTCAATTCGTATTTAACGTCAGAGAGGGTTTTATTTTATTTTATATTTTAATCTTTTCTCTTACAATGAAAGTATTGTTTCCTAGTAACGTGAATATATTTATTTGTTTTGCTATATAATATTCATAAGAAATTTCAAAATTTCATTATTAACATTAGTATTAATAATAATCATACTAAGAGAAATTTCAAGATCTTTTTGTCCTTAGAATCTAAGGCTTAAATATATCCACTAAGGATGTTGTATCAGAATGCTTTTTCTTTTCTCTGTATGACTATATTACAAATATAAACACTTGATTAATTAATTAGATTTGCTTGTTCCTGTTTGTGTTCAATTTTAGGGCTTGATTTTGTTTTTGTTTTTGTGAACATGTAAAATATTAACATGGTTGAAAAGTTAAAATCACATGGAACCAAACACTCCCTATATGTAACCATTTTTATTCACTTCTGATTTATCATTCTCCCTTAGTTGCCCCAAATAAGTAAACACGTATACATAATTCATATTTCCTCTTTTCTTACACAAAAACTAGTGTACTATGTATACTGCTCTGCTTCTTACTTTTTTTCTCTCTTTAACAGTGTTTTCTGGAAATCACTTCATGGTAATTCATAGAGACCAGCCTCTTTTTTTATTATTTTATTTTATTTTTTAAAAGGCTGCGTGGTAGTTCTTTACTAATGTACTGGGTTGCTTCCAATCTTTTGCTGTTATAAATAATATCATAATAAATGCTACATATACTGTTTTTATTTGAAAGGTCATATCTTCAGGGTGTATTCCTTGAGATTGCTGGTCTAAACGATAAATATGTGTATTTTTTTTGTTAGATTTTGCTAAATTTTTCTCCAGAGGGGCTGTGCCATTTTAGAACCCACTATCAATATATGAGAATATCTGTTTCTTCACAGCTTTGTTCACAGACCAGATTATTAAGGCTTAGAATTTTTACCAATCTGATAAGTGTTAAGTAGTATCTCTGTGCAGCTTTAATTTTAATTTCTCTGTTCTGCGTAAAGTTGAAAACTTGAGGACCCTTTGCTTTGCTTTTTATGTGAACTTCCATTTATGCTTTTTTGCCCATTTTTCTGTTTTATTTTATAATCTCTTTTTTTCTCAATTTTAAGGGCTTTTTATATATTAAGGAGATTAATCCTTTGTCTGATATAAAGTGCAGACACCGTACTTACCCCCAGTTTATCATTTGTCTTTTGACTTTTCCTGTCTTTTACTATACACAATTTCTTTTAAAATTCTTTTTAATGTTGCTGTATCAAGTTTTTATAGCTTCTAGATTTTTTTAGTCATAGTTAGAAAAGCTTTTTTCATATAATTATTTTAAAACATCAGGCCAGGCACAGTGACTCCCATCTGTAATCCCAGCATTTTGGGAGGCTGAGGTTGGTGGATCGCTTGAGCCCAGGAGTTCCAGACTAGCCTGGGGAACATGATGAAACCCTGTCTCTACCACAAATACAAAAAATTAGCTGGGTGTGATGGTGTGTGCCTGTGATCTCAGCTACTCAGAAGGCTGAGGTGGGAGGATCAGTTGAGCCAGGGAGGGAGAGGTTGTAGTGAGCCGAGATCTCACCACTGCACTCCAGTCTGGGCTACAGAGCCAGACCCTGTCTTAAAAAAAAAAATCAAAACCCGTGATTTTTGTAATCACATAATATTCCATATTCTCATAATTTAAAATCATTGAACATTAGTCCTTTTTTGCTGTTATAAACATCAAATATGTGACAAACATCTTTGTAAATAAATACTCACTTTTCCTACTATTTCCTAGGTCAAAAGGCATGATAGTAATTAAATTTGAAACACATTACTAAATTGTTTCCTAAACAGTACCAATTTACACTCCTACCATCTATACCCACAGCAGCCGTGTTTTAAAATTAAAGCCATGTTTTAATTTGCTACATTAAAACATTGCATTAGTTCTTCATTTGCCTTTTATATTCCTAAAGAACAAGACTTTTTCATACTTTTGACATTTTCACTCCTTCTGTAAATTATTGATTAATGGCCTTTGCCACCTTAGAAATTGGGAACTTAGTGTTTTTCTTATCACTTTGAGGGATCTCATTTCACAAGAAAAAAAACTAAAGGTTTTTATAAGTAAGACCAGGAAAATCAGAGGGTTAGAACATAAGATCTATGAGAAAAAGTTAAAGATCCATAGAATGAGACTGAGATTTGTGCTTATAATTAATTTTCTCAAATAAGCTTGTTTCCTAGCTTGAGAAGAGGGAAAAGCAGTGTGAAAAGCAGTGTTGCTCAGTTTCTGTTACCCTAGCAGTTGTGGAATGATGGACATGGCCTCCTCTCACATCCTGTTTCCGTGCTTTGTAGGCTCCCAGGGACCTTAGCTAGGCTGGACCTAAAAGGCAATGCCATCCGGGATATTTCTGAAAGGGAGGTCAGGGACCTCAAGCAGCTTCACGTTCTAAACCTGAGGAACAACAAAATCTCTGCCTTAGACCTGAAAGCCTTAGAGAGTCTGCCTTGCCTCAGGCACCTCTGCCTGGATGGAAATCCCTGGAATTGCACCCGCAGTCTCCTAAAAGCAAGAGAAGCCCTGATGGCCAAGGGCAAAGATGTAAGGGGAGGACAATGTGCAGCACCAGCTGAACATCAAGGGGAGAGCTGGATGTCTTCCAAGAAGATCATGAGGCAATGTGAGCATCACGTACATCTGACTGAGAAAAACAAAGAGACCAAAAAGAAATCAAAACCTGACGACCCCTCCAGCATCAGAATCAACATGGATGATGATGATTATGACTATGAAATAGACTAAGTATGAACTTTGTTCACAGTTTGGAAAGTGTTTTTTAATGTTCAGTCTCTTAAGTAGAAATGTGCTATACATTTAGATATACAAGACTTTCTTTTGTAGTGGTTCCTATTTTTTTTTTTTTTTTTGAGAATGTTTAAGAACAAGGGTTAAGATGAGATGGGGGAAGAAAGCAGAAAAGAACAATGGTAAGAAGATTTGTAAGATTCCTTCCATTTTATAAGTAATTTGTGTGGCTAGCAAGATGGCTGAATAGGAACAGATCCAGTCTGTAGCTCCCAGTGACAGCAATGCAGAAGGGTGATAATTTCTACGTTTCCAACTGATATAGTTGGCTTATCTCATTGCGACTGGTTAGACAGAGTGTGCAGCCCACAGAGGGCAACCCAAACCAGGGTGGGGCATCACCTCACCTGGAAAGCACAAGGAATCAGGGAACTCCTTCCTCTAGCCAAGGGAAGCTGTGAGGGACTGTGCCATGAGGGATGGTTCGTAGCAGCCCAGATACTATGCTTTTCCCATGGTCTTCGCAACTCTCAGACCAGGAGATTCTCTCAGGTGCCTACACCACCAGGACCCTGGGTTTCAAGCAAAACCTGGGCAGCCATTTGGGGAGAAACTGAGCTAGCTGAAGAAGTTTTTTTTTTTTTTTTCATACCCCAGTGGCACTTGGAATGCCAGTGAGACAGAACAGTTCAATCCCCTGGCAAGGGGCCTGAAGCCAGGGAGCCAAGTGGTCTAGCTCAGTGGATCCCACTTTTATGGAGCCCAGCAACCTAAGATCCACTGGTTTGAAATTCTCACTGACAGCACAGCAGTCTGAAGTCAACCTTGGACTCTAGAGCTTGTTGAGGAGAGGGACGCCTACCATTATTGAGGCTTGAGTAGGCGATTTTCCCCTCACAGTATAAATAAAGCCACTGGGAAATTCAAACTGGGCAGAGCCCACTGGTGCACCACAAAGTCACTGTAGCCAGGCTGCCTCTCTAGGTTCCTACTTTCTGGGCAGAGCATCTCTGAAAGAAAGGCAGCAGCCCCAGTCAGGGACTTATAGATAAAATTCCCATCTTCCTGGGACAGAGTACCTGGGGGAAGGGGCGGCTGTGGGCACAGCTTCAGCAGACTTAAACGTTCCTGCCTGCCGGTTCTGAAGAAGGCAGTGGATCTCACAGAACAGTGCTCAACCTCTGTTAAATGACAGACTGTCTCCTCAAGTGGGTCCCTGACTCTTGTGCCTCCTGACTGGGAGACATCTCCCAGCAGGGGTCAACAGAAACCTCATACAAGAGAGCTTTGGCTGGCATCTGGGACAAAGCTTCCAGAGGAAGAAACAGGTAGCAACCATTGCTGTTCTGCAGCCTCCATTGGTGATATCCAGGCAAACAGGGTCTGGAATGGACCTCCAGCAAACTCCAGCAGATCTGCAGAAGAGGGGCCTGACTGTTAGAAGGAAAACAAACAGAAAGGAGTAGTATCAACATGAACAAAAAGGATGTCTGCACAGAAACCCAATCTGAAGGTCACCAACATCAAAGACCAAAAGTAGATACATCCATGAAGATGAGGAAAAAACTGCACAAAGAGGCTGAAAATTCCAAAAACCAGAATGCCTCTTCTCCACCAAAGGGTCACAACTCCTTGCCAGCAAGGGAAAAATATTTGATGGAGAATGAGTTTGATGAATTGACAGAAGTAGGCTTGAGAAGGTGGGTAATACAAACTCTTCCAAGCTAAAGGAGCATGTTTTACCCCAATGCAAGGAAGCTAAGAATGTTGAACAAAGGTTAGAGGTATTGCCAACTAGAATTACCAGTTTAGAGTAGAACATAAATGACCTGATGGAGCTTAAAAACACAGCATGAGAACTTTGTGAAGCATACACAAGTTTCAGTAGCTGAATTGATCAACTGAAAGAAAGGATATCAGAGATTGAAGATCAGCCCAATTAAATAAAGCATGAAGACAAGATTAGATAAAAAATGAAAAGAAACAGAGCCCCCAAGAAATATGGGACTGTGTGAAAAGACAAAACCCACATTTGACTGGTGTACCTGAAAATGACAAGGAGAATGGAACCATGTTGGAAAACGCTCTTCAGGATTATCCAGGAGAATGTCCTCAATCTGGCAAGACAAGCCAACATTCAAATTCAGGAAATAAAGAGAACACCACAAAGATACTCCTTAAAAAGAGCAACCCCAAGACACATAATTGTTAGATTCACCATGGTTGATATGAAGGAAAAAATGTTAAGGGTAGCCAGAGAGAAAGGTTGGGTTTTCCTCAAAGGGAAGCCCATAAGACTAACAGAGGATCTGTCTGTAGAAAGCCTACAAATCAGAGAGAATGGGGACCAATATTCAACATTCTTAAATAAAATAATTTTTAAACCAGAATCTCATGTCCAGCCAAACTAAACTTCATAAGCAAAGGAGAAATAAAAGCCTTTACAGGCAAGCAAATGCTGAGAGATTTTGTCACCAGCAGGCCTGCCTCACAAGAGCTCCTGAAGGAAGAACTAAATATGGAAAAGAAAAACCTGTACCAGCCACTACAAAACATACCAAATTGTAAAGACCATTGACACCATGAAGAAACTGCATCAACTAATGGGCAAAATAACCAGCTAGCATCATAATGACAGGATCAAATTCACACATAACAATATTAACTTTAGATGTAAATGGGCCAAATGCCCCAATCAAAAGACACAAACTAGCAAATTGGATAAAGAGTCAAGACCCATCAGTGTGCTGTATTTAGGAGGCCCATCTCACGTGCAAAGACACATATAGACTGGAAATAAAGGGATGAATTAATATTTACCAAGCAAGGCTGGGCGCGGTGGCTCAAGCCTATAATCCCAGCACTTTTGGAGGCCGAGGCGGGTGGATCACGAGGTCAAGAGATCAAGACCATCCTGGTCAACATGGTGAAACCCCGTCTCTACTAAAAATACAAAAAAAATTAGCTGGGCATGGTGGCGTGTGCCTGTAGTCCCAGCTGCTCAGGAGGCTGAGGCAGGAGAATTGCTTGAACCCAGGAGGCAGAGGTTGCGGTGAGCCGAGATCACGCCATTGCACTCCAGCCTGGGTAACAAGAGCGAAACTCCGTCTCAAAAAAAAAAAAAATATTTACCAAGCAAATGGAAAGCAAAAAAGAAGCAGGGTTTGAAATCCTAGTCTCTGATAAAACAAACTTTAAACCAACAAAGATCAAAAAAGACAAAAAGGACATTACATAATGGTAAAGGGGTCAATACAACAAGAAGAGCTAACTATCCCAAATATATATATGCACTCAATACAGGAGCACCCAGATTCATAAAGCAAGTTTTTAGAGACCTACAAAGAGACTTAGAAACACAATAATAGTGGGAGACTTAACACCTCACTGTCAGCATTAGACAGATCAGCAAGTTGGAAAATTAACAAGGATATAGAGGACTTGAACTCAGCTCTTGACCAAGTGGACCAAATAGAAATAGAAATCTCCAGAACTCTCCACTCAAAATCAACAGAATATACATTCTTCTCAACACCACATTGTATGTATTCTAAAATTTACCACATCATTGAAACTAAAACACTCCTCAGCAAATGCAAAAGAATGGATATCATAACAAACAGTCTCACAGACAACAGTGCAATTGAATTAGAACTCAGGATTTAGAAACTCACTCAAAACTGCACAACTACATGGAAACTGAACAACCTGCTCCTGAATGACTACTGGGTAAATAACAAAATTAAGGCAAAAATAAATATGTTATATGAAACCAATGAGAACAGATACCATGTACCAGAATCTCTGAGACACAGCTAAAGCATTGTTTAGGGAAATTAATACCGCTAAAATATCCATAGGAAAATGAAGGAAAGATCTAAAATTGACATCCTAACATCACAATTAAAAGAACTAGAGAAGCAAGAGCAAACAAATTCAAAGGCTAGCAGAAGACAAGAAATAACTAAGATCAGAGCAGAACTGAAGGGGATAGAGACACGAAAAACCCTTTAAAAAATCACTGAATCCAGGAGCTGATTTTTTGAAAAGATTAACAAAAGAGATAGACCACTAGCCAGACTAATGAAGAAAAGAATCAAATAGACACAATAAAAAATGATAAAGGGGATATCACCACTAGTCCCACAGAAATACAACTACCGTCAGTGAATACTGTAAACACTTCTATGCCAATAAACTAGAAAGTCTAGAAGAAATGGGTAAATTCCTGGACACATACACCATCCCAAGACTAAATCAGGAAGAAGTCAAATCCCTGAATAGACCAGTAACAAGTTCTTAAATTGAGGCAGTAATTATTAGCCTTCCAACCAAAAAAAGCCCAGGACTGGACAGGATCACAGCCACATTCTACCAGAGTTACGGAGAGGAGCTGGTACCATTCCTTCTTAAATTATTTTAAACAACAGAAAAAGAAGGACTCCTCCCTAACTCATTTTATGAGACCAGCATCATCCTGATACCAAAACCTGGCAGAGACACAATAAAAAAGGGAAATTTCAGGCCAATATCCCTATCCAACGTTGATGCGAAAATCCTCAGTAAGATACTGGCAAACAGAATACAGCAGCACATCAGAAAGCTTATCCACCATGATCAAGTTAACTTCATACCTGGCATGCAAGGCTGGGTCAACATATGCAAATCAATAAACGTAATCCATCACATAAACAGAACCAATGAAAAAAACCCCATGGTTATCTTGACAGATGCAGAAAAAGCCTTCAATAAAATTCAGCACCACATCATGCTAAAAACTCTCAATAAACTAGGTATTGATGGAATGTATCTCAAAATAATCAGAGCTATTTATGACAAACCCACAGCCAATATCATACTAAATGGGCAAAAGTTGGAAGCATTCCCTTTGAAAACCAGCACAAGTCAAGGATGCTCTCTCTTAACACTCCTATTCAACATATTATTGGAAGTTTACCCAGGGCAATCAGGCAAGAGAAAGAAATAAAGGTATTCAAATAGGAAGAGAGGAAGTCAAATTTTCTCTGTTTGCAAATGGCATGATTGTATATTTAGAACACCCCATTGTCTCAGCCCAAAATCTCCTTAAGCTGATAAGCAACTTCAGCAAAGTCTTAGGATACAAAATGAATGTGCAAAAAGCACAAACATTCCTATACACTAATAGTAGACAAACAGAGAGCCAAATCATGAGTGAACTCCCATTTACAATTGCTACAAAGAGAATAAAATACCTAGGAATACAACTTACAAGGGACATGAGGACCTCTTCAAGGAGAATCACAAACCACTGTTCACTGAAATAAGAGAAGAGATAAACAAATGGAAAAACATTCCATGCTCATGGATAGGAAGAAGTAATATGAAAATGGCAACATTGCCCAAAGTAATTTATAGGCTCAATGCTATCTCCATTAAGCTATCAAGCTACCATTGACTTTCTTCACAGAATTAGAAAAAAAAAATGCTTTAAATTTCATATGGAACCAAAAAAGAGCCTAAATAGCCAAAACAATCCTAAGCAAAAAGAGCAAAACTGGAGGCATCACACTACCTGGCTTCAAACTGTACTACAAGGCTACAGTAACAAAAACAATATGGCACTGGCATCAAACCATATATATACACCAATGAAGAGCAGAGGCCTCAGAAATAATACCCACACATCTAAAATCATCTGATCTTTGAGAAACCAAACAAAACAAGCAATGGGGAAACTATTCCCTATTTTATAAATGATGTTGGGAAAACTGGCTAGCCATATGCAGAAAACACCCTGTACACCTTCCTTACAGCTTATACAAAAATTAACTCAAGATAGATTAAATACTCAAACATAAGACCTAAAACCATAAAAAAAACCCTAGAAGAAAACCTAGGCAATACCATTCAGAATAGGCGTGGGCAAAGCCTTCATGATTAAAACACAAAAGCAATGGCAACAAAAGCCAAAATACACAAGTGGGATCTAAATAAACTAAAGAGCTTTCTGCACAGCAAAAGAAACTATCATCAGAGTGAACAGGTAACTTACAAAATGGAGAAAATTTATTGTAACCTATCCATCTGACAAAGGGCTAATATCCAGAATCTACAAGGAACTTAAACAAATTTACAAGAAAAAAACAACTCCATTAAAAAGTGGGCAACACGTATGAACAGACACTTCTCAAAAGAAGACATTTATGCAGCCAACAAACATATGAAAAAAAGCTCATCATTACTAGTCATTAGAGAGATGCAAATCAAAACCGCAATGATATACTATCTCAGGCCAGTTAGAATAGTGATAATTAAAAAGTGAGGAAACAACAGATGCTGGAGAGTTTCTGGAGAAATAGGAATGCTATTACACTATTGGTGGGAGTGTAAATTAGTTCAACCATTATGGAAGACAATGTGGCAATTCCTCAAGGATCTAGAACCAGAAATATCATTTGACCCAGCAATTCTGTTACTGAGTATGTACCCAAAGGATTTTAAATCATTCTACCATAAAGACACATGCACATGTATGTTTGTTGCAGCACTGTTCACAATAGCAAAGACTTGGAACCAATCCAAATGCCTATCAATGATAGACTGGATAAAGAAAATGTGGCACATATACACCATGGAATACCATGCAGCCATAAAAACAGATGAGTTCATGTCCTTTGCAGGGACATGGATGAAGCTACAAATCATTTTCAGAAAACTAATACAGAAACAGAAAACCAAACACTGCATGTTCTCACTTATAAATGGGTGTTGAGCAATGAGAACACATGGACACAGGGAGGGGAACATCACATACCAGGGCCTGTTGGGAGATGGAGAGCTAGGGGAGGGATAGGATTAGGAGAAATACCTAATGTAGGTGAGATGGTTGTAGATGTGTGGTGTTGCTCCAGAGGCCTCTATTCTGTTCCATTGGTCTATGTCTCTGTTTTGATTCCAGTACCATGCTGTTTTGATTACTGTTGCCTTGTAGTATAGCTTGAAGTTCAGCAGCATGATGCCGCCAGCTTTGTTCTTTTTGCTTAGGATTGTCTTGGCTATGTGGGCTCTTTTTTGGTTCCATATGAACTTTAAAGTGGTTTTTTCCAGTTCCGTGAAGAAGGTTATTGGTAGCTTGATGGGGATAGCATTAAATCTATAAATTACTTTGGGCAGTATGGCCATTTTCACAATATTGATTCTTCCTAACCATGAACATGGAATGTTTTTCCATCTGTTTGTGTCTTATTTCCTTAAGCAGTGGTTTGTATTCTCCTTGAAGAGGTCATTTACCCCTCTATTAGTTGTATTCCTAGGTATTTTACTCTTTTTTTAGCAATCGTGAATGGGAGTTCGCTCTTGACAATCATGTCATCTGCAAATAGAGACAATTTGACTTCCTCCTTTCCTAATTGAATACTCTTTATTTATTTTTCTTGCCTGATTGCTCTGGCTGAAACTTCCAATACTATGTTGAATAAGAATGGAGAGAGAGGGTATCCTAGTCTAGTGCCAGATTTCCAAGGGAATGCTTCCAGTTTTTGCCCATTCAGTATGATATTGGCTGTAGGTTTGTTGTAAATAGCTTTTATCATTTTGTGATAGGTTCCATCTATACCTAGTTTATTGAGAGTTTTTAGCATAAAGTGCTGTTGAATTTTGTTGAAGGCCTTCTCTGCATCTATTGAGATAATCATGTGGTTTTTATCTTTGATTCTATTTATGTGGTGGATTACGTTTATGGACTTGCGTATGTTGAACCAGACTTGCATCCCCGGGATGAAGCCTACTTTGTCATGATGGATAAGCTTTTTGATGTGCTGTTGCAATCGATTTGCCAGTATTTTATTGAAGATTTTTGCATATAAGTTCATCATGGATATTGGCCTGAAGTTTTCTTTTTTTGTTGCGTCTCTGCCGTGTTTTGTTATCAGGATGCTGTTGGTCTCATAAAATGAGTTAGGGAGGATTCCCTCGTTTTGTATTGTTTGGAATAGTTTCAAAATGATGGGTACCAGCTCCTTTTTATATGTCTAGTAGAATTTGGCTGTCAACCCATCTGGATCTGGACTTTTTTTGGTTGGTAAGCTGTTCTTTGCTGCCTCAACTTCACCCCTTGTTAATGGTCTATTCAGGGTTTCAACTTCTTCCTGGTTTAGTTTTGGTAGGATGCAAGTGTCCATGAATTTATCCATTTCTTCCAGGTTTACTGGTTTATGTGCATACAGTTGTTTGTAGTAATCTCTGATGGTAGTTTGCATTTCTGTGGGATCAGTGGTGATATCACCTTTATCATTTTTTATTGCATCTATTTGAATCTTTTCTCTTTTTTTTTTTCTTATTAATCTGGCTAGCAGTCTGTCTATTTTGTTGATATTTTCAAAAACCACCTCCTGGATTTATTGATTGAAGGGTTTTATGTGTCTCTATTTCCTTCAGTTATGCTCTAGTCTTAGTTATTTCTTGTCTTCTGCTAGGTTTTGAGTTTTTTTGATCTTGCTCCTCTAGCTCTTTCAATTTTGATGATAGGGTATACATTTTAGATCTTTTCTCATTTCTCATGTGGGCATTTATTGCTATAAATTTCCCTCTAGACACTGCTTTAAATGTGTCCCAGGTATTCTGGTATGTTGTGTCCTTGTTCTCATTGCTTTTGAAGAACATCTTTATTTCTGCCTTCATTTCATTGTTTATCCAGTCAACATTCAAGAGCCAGTTGTTTAGTTTTCATGAAGTCATGTGGTTTTGAGTTAGTTTCTTAATCCCGAGATCTAATTTGATTGCCCTGAGGTCTGAGACACTGTTTGTTATGATTTCCATTGTTTTGCATTGCTGAGGAGTGATTTGCTTCTAGTTAAGTGGTCAATTTTCGAGTAGGTGCGATGTGGTGCTGAGAAGAATGCATATTCTGTGGCTGTGGGGTGGAGAGTTCTGTAGATGTATATTAGGTCCACTTGTTCCAGTTTTGTGTTCAAGTCCTGTATATCCTTGTTGATTTTCTGCCTCGTTGATCTGTCTAATGTTGACAGTGGAGTGTTAAAATCTCCCACTATTATTGTGTGGGAACCTCTCTTTGTAGGTATTAAGAACTTTCTATATGTATCTGGGTGCTCCTGTATTGGGTGCATATATATTTAGAATAGTTAGCTCTTCTTGTTGTATTGATCCTTTCACCGTTATGTAGTTTCCTTGTCTCTTCTGATATTTGTTGGTTTAAAGTCGATTTTATCAGAGACTAAAATGGCAACCCCTGCTTTGTTTTGCTTTCCATTTGCTTGGTAGATCTTCTTCCATCCCTTTATTTTGAGTCTATGTGTGTCTTTTGTGTAAGATGGGACTCCTGAATACAGCACACTAATGGATTTTGACTTTTTACCCAGTTTGCAAGTTTGTGTCTTTTGATTGGGGCATTTAGGCCATTTATTTACATTTAATGTTAATATTGTTATGTGTGAATTTGATCCTGCCATTTTGTTACTGGTTGTTTGTTTTGCCCATTGGTGGACATAGTTTCCTCATTGCATCATTGGTCTTTACCATTTGGTTCGTTTTTGCAGTGGTTGGTACTGGATGTCTTTTTCTGTGTTTAGTGCTTCCTTCAGAAGCTCTTGTAGGGCAGGTCTGGTGGTGATGAAATATCTCAGTAATTGCTTATCTGTAAAGGATTTTATTTCTCCTTCATTTATGAAGCTTAGTTTGGCTGGATATGAGATTCTGGGTTGAAAGTTCTTTTCTTTAATGATATTGAATATTGGACCACACTCTCTTCTGGCATATAGGGTTTCTGCTGAGAGATCCGCTGTGAGTCCAATGGGCTTTCCTTTTTGGGTGACGCAAACTTTCTCTCTGGCTGCCCTTAGCATTTTTTCCTTAATTTCAACCCTGGTGCATCTGAGGATTATGTGACTTGGGGTTGCTCTTTTTGAGGAGTATCCCTGTAGCGTTCTTTGTATTTCCTGTATTTGAATGCTGGCCTGCTTTGCTAGGTTGGGGAAGTTCTCCTGGTTAATATTTTGAATAATGTTTTTCAGCTTGGATTCATTTTCCCTGTCCTCTTTAGGTACACCGATCAAGCGTAGATTAGGACTTTTCACATAATCTCATATTTTTTTGAGGCTTTGTTCATTTCTTTTCACTCTTTTTTCTCTTTTCTTGCCTTTTCTTTTTATTTTGTTGAGTTGATCTTCAATCTCTAATATCCTTTCTTATGCTTGATCGATTCGGTTATTGAAACTTTTGTATGCTTCACGATATTTTTGTGCTATGTTTCTCAGCTCCATCAAGTCGTTTATGTTCTTCTCTAGGCTCGTTATTCTAGTTAGCATTTCACCTAATCTTTTTTCAAGGTCCTTAGTTTCTTTGCATTGGGTTAAAACATGTTCTTTTAGCTCAGAGAAGTTTGTTATTACCCATCTTCTGAAGCCTGCTTCTGTAAGATCATCAAAATAGTTTTCTGACCTGTATTGTTGCCATGCTGGTGAGTCATTGTGATGTTTCTGGGGAGGATAGATGTTCTGGACTTAGATGTTTTTGTCCTTTTTGTGCTGGTTTCTTCCAATCTTCTCTGAGTGGACGTCTTTTCTATTAAAGTTGGAGTTATTTCTCCTGTATGAGGCTTTAAAAAAAACAATGCAGGTGTCAGTGTGCCACTTGAGACAGTCTGTCCATTGTCTGCCTATGGAAGTGCTCCTGGGTTGCCTCAGTCTCAGCCATGCTGCTGTTTATTCTTTGCCTGGTTTCCATACTGGTGGGGTTAGTCCTGCCTTCGCAATGGCAGGGTCTTTCCCTCTGCCGAGCCCACTGTTCCTGGGTGGAGGATGTGTTAACTGCCAAACTCTCCTGGGAGAGGGACTCCAGTTGTTAGATCTTGTGGGGGAGGGGCCTGTCTGGTCATATCCTTTTCCCCACTTTCAACTCTCCCTTCTGTGGGACGGGCAGTTCCTTTTCGCAAACTTTCAAGGTATTAGTCCAAATCTCCACCCTGGTCTGTGCTAACAAGGCACTGGTCTGGCTGGGGCTGCTGGCCTGGGCTGTCGCCTGGGTCTGCGACTCCAGGTGGTTCTCAGGAAGGCGGTGTTTTCCTGCTCTGTGTGCTGCCGAAGTCGGAGTGAATTGGCTGTATCTGATTCAGAGAACTGAGAGGGTGATGCCCCCCTGATCCTCCATGTCTGATACACTTTCCAGCTGGGGCAGTGCCGCACCTTGGCTCGGCTAGATGCCTTTGGGCTGCTTTCACTGCCTTCTTTTTGGGGTTAATCCCACTGTTCAACCAGTCCCTTTAAAACAAAACCAGTACCTCACTTGGAGTCATGGATATCACTCTGGCTCTGTCTCACTCAGTGGTAGCTGCATGCTGGAGAAGCTTCCTTTCAGCCATCTTCCCCCTGTCTATCCTTTATTTTTGTTTTTAAGAGAACGAATCTTGCTCTGTCACCCAGGCTGGAACACAGTGACAGGATCTTCGCTCACGGTAGCCCTGAACTCCTGGGTTTAAATTATTCCACTTCAGTCTCCCAAGTAGCTGGGATTACAAACTCTCAGCACCATACCCAGCTAATTTATTTATTTATTTATTTATTTTGTAGAAATGAGGGCATGCTTTGTTGCCTAGGCTTGTCTTGAACTTTTGGCCTTAAGAGAAACTCCCACCTCAGCCTCACGAAGTGCTGGGATTACAGGTGTGAGCCACCATGCCCAGCTTGTTTTCAATTGTAATTAATCCCATCAGATAATTTTACAAAGATTACTTCCTCCAAATGTTGTATTGACTCACACTCAAACTCTTAATAGCAGCGTTTGTGGGTCCCTGTTTCGGGATAGTCATCAGCATCTGTGCACGGTCTTTATTTTTTGCCAATCCAATGGACAAAAAAATAGTATCTCATTAATTCAATTTTTAGTTTCCTGACTACTGGTAAGATTGAACAGGTTTTTATTATTTGTTAGCCTTTGCCTCTCCTCTTCTGTTACCTGTTCATATACTTTGCCCTTTAAACAATCGACCTTTTCATCTTTTCTAAAAATCAATCTGTAGAGTTTATCTTACGGTAGGGATATTATCTGTATTTTTTCAGATATATTACTAGAATTTTATTCCAAAATATTTTCATTTGGCTTGGATTATGATGTCTTTCATTTTACAGAAAAAGTTATCTTTTAGATAATCAAATTAGTCAATCTTTTATATAGAGAGCATATACTGCAAATAGATACATACAGTAAAATATATTGTGTGTATATACATTTAGTGTGTATATATGTGTGTTTGTTTCAATCTGAGTTTCTAACCTATCTCATTTGCCCTCTCTCTGAAGAACTTCTTTTAACATTCCTTGTAAGGCAAATCTACTGAAAACAAACACCCTCGGTTTTTGTCTGTCTGAGAAAGTTTTCTTTCTCCTTCACTTTTGAAGTATAATTTTGGTGGAACATATATATACACTAAATGTATATACATACACATATGTATCAATGTGTATAAGAATATATGTATATATATGACCATTGTTTCAGTATTCTATGTTACTTAAAAGTTATAGATGCAGCTTACATCAATTAGTCAATTAAGTAACCTGATTTCATATTATTCCAGGTCTTAAAGTTAATTAACGATCTTGGAAATTCTATTTAAGATGACACATTACAGATCATAAATAATGTTGAAATAAAAAGTTTCTCTGAATTTATATAAATGAGTTTATTTTTCTAATTCGTAACTGATCTAACAGATAACAGTGTGTTCAAAATGATAATTTCAACAATGTATTCAATTAGGTAAGCATATATTTTGTTTATGTATGCATGTATGCATAGATATTATGTATGTATGTATGCATATGTATAAGTGAAATGAATTATAGGAATTACAAAATGAAATAGGAAGAAGGAATTAGTATTATTTTGGTATTAATAAGGTACTTGTACTACCCAGGAAGAAATATAATGTTATTTAAAAATGGCCTTGGATTATTTGTAAATATATATTGCAAACTCTAGGGCAACCACTAAAAACAGTAAAAAAAAATGGGTATGACTGATATGCTAAGAAAAGAGAATATATGGAATCATATAAAAGGCTCATTTCAAACCATAAAAGACAGAAAAAAAGTGGAAGACACAAACACAAACAAAAAACAAGTGCAGCAAACAGAAAAAAGTTAAATATTAATTCAGCTATATCAGTAATCACTTTAAACATTAATGGTCTAAATACACTAATTAAAAATCAGATATTTGTTCCTCAGATCAGTTAAAAAAAAAAACAGACTGTCAAAGTGAAACTAAAAACAAGATCCAATGATATGCTGTCCATAAGATATCCACTTTAAATGTAAATACACATAAATTAAATGGATGAATAAAGATATACCAGGCTAACACTAAACAAAAGAAACCAGGAGAAGCTATATTAATTTCAGACAGAGACTTCTGAGCAAGGAAACTTATCAGTGATAAAGAGAAGCACTGTATAATGATAAAGTCAATTCTTCAAGAAGATAGAAAAATCCTTATTATGTATGTACCTAACAACAGAGCTGTTTTGTTGTTTGAGGAGAGGAGAGGGAATAGCAAGAGGACTTTCTCTTGCAGTGGACACCAGCTTAGCCACAGTAGAATAGGGCACTGGGCAGAGTTGTGAGGCCCCCATCCCAGGCCCTAGCTCCCAGATAACATTTCTAAATGTACCCTGGGCCAAAAAGCATCCTGCTTCCTAGAAGGAAAGGATTCAGGGCAGAGCCCTGGACTAAAGAGCCCTGACTAAAGAAATCTTGGGCCCTGAGTCAATTAAACTTCTTTCCTTTATAAATTGCCTAGTCTCAGGTATGTCTTTATTAGCAGTGTGAGAACAGACTAATAGAGTAAATTGGTGCTGAGAGTGGGGTGCTGCTGTAAAGATACCTGAAAACGTGAAAGCAACTTTGGAACTGGGTAACAGGCAGAAGTTGAAACAGTTTGGAGACCTCAGAAGAGGACAGAAAGATAAGGGAAAATTTGGAACTTCCTAGAGGCTTGTTGAATGGCTTTGGTCAAAGTGCTGATAGTGATACAAATAATAAAGTCCAGGCTGAGGTGGTCTCAGATGGAGATGAGGCGCTTGTTGCAAACTGGAGTAAAGGTCACTCTTGCTATGCAAAGAGACTGGCGGCATTTTGCCCCTGCGCTAGAGATCTGTGGAACCATGAATCTCAGAAACATGATTTAGGGTATCTGGTAGAAGAAATTTCTAAGTGGCAAAGTGTTCAAGAAGAAGCTGAACCTAAAAGTTTAAAACATTTGCAGATCGACGATGCAGTAGAAAAGAAAAACCCATTTTTCTGGGGAGAAATTCAAGCTGGCTGCAGAAATCTGCATCAGTAACGAGGGGCCAAATGCCAATCATCAAGAACATGGGGAAAATGTCTCCAGGGCATGTCAGAGACCTTCATAGCAGTCCCTCCCACCACAGGCCAGGAGACTTAGGAAGGAAAAATGGTTTCCTGGTCCAGGTACAGGGCCCCCGCTGCTGTGTGCAACCTCTGGACTTGATGCTCCATGTCTCAGCTGTTCCAGCCCATGGCTAAAAGGGGCCAAGGTACAGGTCAGTCTGTTACTTCAAAGGGCGCAAGCCCCAAACCTTGGCATCTTCCATGTGGTGTTGGTCAGTTCTACACTGCAGAAAACAAGAATTGAGGTTTAGGAATCTCAGCCTGGATTTCAGAGGATGTATGGAAATGCATGAATGTCCAGGCAGAGGTGTGCTGCAGGGGCTGAGCCCTCATGGAGAACCTCTACTAGGGCAGTGTGAAAGGGAAATGTGGGGTTGGAGCCCCCATACAGAATTCCCACTAGGGCACTGCCTGGTGGACATCTGAGAAGAGGGCCACCATCCTCCAAACCACAGAATGGTAGATCCACTGACAGCTTGTACCAGGTGCCTGGAAAAGCTGCAGACACTCAACACCAGTCCGTGAAAGCAGCCAGGAGTGGGGCTGTACCCTGCAAAGCCATAGAGGTGGAGCTGCCCAAGGCCATAGGAGCCTGCCTCTTGCATCAGCAAGAGGTGAATCATATAGCAAGATATGGATGTGAGACATATCTAGATGTGAGACATGGAGTCAAAGGAAATCATATTGGAACTTTAAGGTTTATTGACTGTCCGACTGGATTTCGGACTTGCATGGGGCCTGTAGCCCCTTTGTTTTGGCCAATTTCTCCCATTTGGAATGGGTGTAGGTACCCATTGCCTGCACCCCCATTGTATCTAGGAAGTAAATAACTTGCTTTTGATTTTACAGGCTCATAGGTGGAAGGGGCTTGCCTTGTCTCAGATAAGAGTTTGGAATGTGGACTTCTGAGTTAATATTGAAATGAGTTAAGACTTAGGGGGACTGTTGGGAAGGCATGATTGGTTTTGAAATGTGATGTGAGAACATGAGACTTGAGAGGGGCCAGGGGCAGAATGATATAGTTTGGGTGTCCCAACCCAAATCTCACCTTGAATTGTAATAATCCCCATGTATCAAGAGCAGGACTAGGTGGAAATAATTGAATCATGGGAATGATTTCCCCTATACAGTTCTATTGGTAGTGAATAAGTCTCACAAGATCTACGGTTTCTATAAATGGGAGATCCCCTGTACAAGCTCTCTTGCCTGCGGCCATGTAAGACATGACTTTGCTCCTTATTCACTTTGCGCCATGATTGTGAGCCCTCTCCAGCTATATGGAACTGTGAGCCAGTTAAACGTCTTTCCTTTATAAATTACTCAGTCTCCAGTATGTCTTTATTAGCAGCATGAGAACAGACTAATACAACTACCAAAGGTACAATCTGTGAAAAAAATTAATAAGTTTGACTCTATTAACATTTAAACTTCTGTTCTACAAAAGACACTATCAGAATGAGAAGACCAGCCACAGGCTGGGACAAAATACTTGCAAAAGACATATCTGATAAAGGACTGTTACCAGAATGTACAAAGAACTCTTAAAACTCAACAATAAGAAAATAATGACCTCATTGTAAAACAGGGTTTTAACAGAACTGAACAGACACCTCATCAAAGACACCTTGCCAAAGATGGCAAATAAGCATACAGAAAGATACCAACATCATAAGTCATGAAGGAATTGTAAATTTAAACAATGAAATACTGCTATGCACCTATTAGAATAGCCGAAATCCAAAACGCCAACAAGCCGAAATCCACTAACAATACAAAATGAATAGGAACTCATTCATTGCTGGTGGAAATGCAAAAAAGTATAGACACTTTGGGAGACATTTTGGCAGTTTCTTGCAAAACTAATCATACTCTTGCTATATGATTCGGTAATTGTGGTCCTTGTTTTTTTTTGTTTTTTTTGTTTTTTTTTTTAATTTCTATTTTCAGAGATGGAGTCTCACTCTGTCACTGAGGCTGGAGTCCACTGGTGCAATCTCAGCTCACTGCAGCCTCCACCTCCTAGGCTCAAGCAATCCTCCCACCTGAGCCTCTCAAATAGTTGGGACAACAGGCAAATGTCACCATGCCCAGCTAATTTTTTGTATTTTTGGTAGTGACAGGTTTTTACCATGTTACCCAGACTGGTCTCAAATTCCTGAGCTGAAGTGTTCAGTCTGCTTTGACCTCCCAAAATGCTGGGATTATAGGAGTCAGCCACTGTACCTGGCCTTCTCCTTGGTACTTATCTAAATAAGTTGAAAACTTATATCCACACAAAACCTGTACACTGATGTTTATAGCAGTTTTATTCATAATTGCTAAAAATTGGAAGCCACCAAGTTGTCCTTTAGTAGGTGAATGGATAAGTAAACTGGTATATCCAGCAATGGAATATGATTCAGCACTAAAAAGAAATGTATGAAATTATGAAAAGACATGGACAAGCTTAAATGCATATCAGTAAGTGAAATAAGGTAATAAGAAAAGGCTGTGTACCATGGGATTCCAACTGTGTAACATTCCGGAAAAGGCAAAACTATGGGGACAGCAAAAGTAGCAGTGGTTGTGAGGATTAAGTTAAGAGAATGTAAAGCACTTTATAACCCGAAAAGTAAATCCAATACTGTCCCCATGTTTTTGGGACTGAAGGGTCTGAGGCTGGATAACTCTTTCTATATTTTTCTGTAGTTGGTAAAATTTTGGGGTAGAAGTTTAAATGTGTTTAAGAAATCCAAACATTATATTCAGAACCCCTAAAATTACTAAATGTGTCACATTTACTCCTGTTTTGAAATGACAAAAGAAGAAAATCTTTAGAGGAGAGAGGACTCCATAAACTTCAGATTCCAAGTATGTCCAGAGCAAGACATCCAGTGTGGCTTTCCTGTTATTCCAGAATTGTGGCTGAGAACAAAACACACTGAATATACCTCCTTCTAAGTACAGTGAAGCAGCCTGAAGTTGACAGCAGCCACCAGATGCAACGCAGGTTCACTGTGTCCTGGTTACCGGTTCAGCCCACTGCATATTGGACTGTACTTTTCCTATACCCAGTGTCCAGTGAGGCAGAACACTCACACACACAAGTTACATGAAGTCGGTTTATTACTTACAGACAGTCACCAAGGGACAACAGAAGCATGAGTCATAATGATCCCATCCCCCAAGGCCAAGGAAAACTGCTTAGGGAGGATGGTGTCTCATCTGCTCATGCACACTTGCACCGCCACTGAGGGACCCCAGAAAGCAGTTTGCTCTGAGTTTTTATCATAGGGCAATGGGATGTGCTGGGCTAGTACTAGTTGAAGGACATTGTATTTTTAGAAGAGACTGGAACAGAGCCTGGGATGTTCTGGTCAATTCCTCCTTATCTATAATATATAGCATTCCAACATATTCTATAGTTATTCTTGAGAACTACAAGTGAGAAAAGGGGAAGAACTGTGTTGGTTCAAGGCCACCCAGAGAACTTTTCTATATGAGACACCTCCATCCCTTGCCTAATGGCAGCTGAGAAACAAGAAAAGTGGGTACCAGCACTCCATCACTCTTTAGGAGGCTGAACATCCTGGGAGCTAGAAGACCTGCTACTAGGAGGAAATTCTAGGAGGAAAACAAACAAATGGCTGGGGAGAGATGCCAGGATTTGCATGTTGGTGTGTCAGATGGACATGTGGCCAGAATCCTTTTGATTAAGTTTGTAATTCAAAGAAATACAGAGGCTGGGCGTGGTGGCTCACGCCTGTAATCCCAGCACTTTGAGAGGCTGAGGCAGGCAGATCACCTGAGGTCAGAAGTTCAAGACTAGCCTGAACAACATGGTGAAACCCTATCTCTACTAAAAATACAAAAAATTAGCTGGGCGTGGTGGCAGGCGCCTGCCATCTCGGCTACTTGGGAGGCTGAGGCAGAAGAATCGGTTGAACCTGGGAGGCGGAGGTTGCAGTTAGCTGAGGTTGCACCACTGCATGCCAGCCAAGGCAAGGCAACAAGAGCAAAACTCTGTCTCAAAAAAAAAAAAAAAAAAAAAAGTACAGAAGATAGAGCCTGCCTGTGCCTGCACACCTGAGAGCAGGCCATGGGGACATAAGATTGATGTCTTTAATCTTGTCAGAACTGACAAACTGACAGACATTGGGGCAAAAAAAGTGAGTACATTAGAGAAATGTGGCCAGGTGTCAGCGTGGGCGGTGGGGTGGGGGTCTTCAGAATACATGGCCAAATCTTAGTGGGACACTGGTGTCTAGGGAGCTTCCTTAGCAAGCATCGTGTAGCTGCATAATCTGCAGCAATGGGCAGTTAGGAAGAAGACTGTAGGTTTTCCTGATCATGGTCTTTCACCTTTCCTTCTTGTCCATCTTCAGAGGAGTCGCTGCAGAGACCAGGAGAGACAGAAGTGTGTGAAGGGTGTGCCTAGTGCCCAGCCCTCAATTCTTCAGGCTGCTCTGCCAAAGGGAGATGGACATGAGCTTCAACTTTTAAAGTTAAATGAGTCTTAGAAAACAAAATGAGACTAGTTGAAAAAGGGATAACGTTAAAAAAATTAAGTCATATAGCCAAGATGTGAACAGATGTTTTCCAGTGGGAAAAGGGGACTTTACAGAACAAATATTAGGTAGGCATTACAAAAATGCAACTGTTTACACACACACGTGTAACTATGTGTGTGTATGTGTGTATGTGCATGTGTAAACAGCTGCATTTTTGTAATGCCTACCTAATTTTTACATGTATACTTATATAAATACAAACAATATAACTATTATTGCACACACACATATATATGATGATAGAGGATGTGGCATGTAGAATGAACCTTGAGAAATGGGTTGGAATGTGGGGAATCCCAGGTGGGAATCAGAAATTCAGGAGAAGAGCTTCAACAAAAACTGCAAAGACAGTACAGACTTGCCACAGGGAGGTACAGAACCATTCTAGAGGACCACTTTGAATTCCAGATTGACAGGAAAGTTAGGGTGTGTAAATGGGATGATACGGCTTGGATGGGCAGTTTACATCAAATAGTGGCAGTGACTGAAGTCACAATGTCTATATTTCTCCCTTCTAAACCTAACTCACAGTAGTTGGTCAATAAAGTCTTGCCGAATAAATGAAAAACAAAACAAAACAAAAAAACAATGAAGTGACGGGACTGCCAAGCGGTAGAGCCTCTCTTTTACGTACTAAGCAATGGACAGCCAGGAAAGGATACCTTAGAGGGGAATGACGTTGGTAGAGGGTGTTTCAGGAACATGGCTGAAGAGCCTCGCTCACAGCCTTAGCTGGGAGGTTGAATAAAGGACGGTAGCAGGACCACTTCAGCCTTTGAGGATACTTTTGGGAGCCCTGGTGGATTTCCAGCATCAACGCTTACTGAGGGCTGCTTTCCATCCCCAGGTTCTTTCCGGCATTTGTAATTTCCAATCCACTTAGGACACTTTTACTCCTATGAAACCATTTCTGTTGGAGCCGTGAGAGGAGACAAACAGTATAAGACGCCCTGGACTCATGGGATGCCGGGTCCCTGGAAGCGCCCATCCTTTGGATGACCACGTGTGCCTTGCTGGCGTCCTGCTCAGAAAGTCCAGTGTCATCCGCTCATCGCCCTCCACACGACCAGGGGGCGCCCGCGGTCTCGGCCCGCCTAGTTCGCAGGCGTGGGTCCTCCCTCGCTGTGCCGGGCTGGGCCATATCCTCGGACCCAGAAGACGCGTCAGAGTTCCACACTGGCCAATGAGAACTGTCCATGTACTACCGGGGGCGGGGCTGCCAAGGGAGGAGGAAGATGGCGGCGGGGGCGAGGTGAGGTGTTGGCAGTGGAAAGGGGTTCGGGCGTGGGGGGCGGGGGTCGCGGGGCGATGGCCCGCTCCGGCCGCAGGGGCGGATAAAAAGCCGTCACGCCGCGGGAGTGGGCGGGAGGGAGAGAAGGTGCCCGAGCGCCACAAGAGTATGACGGGGCTGTACGAGTTGGTGTGGCGGGTGCTGCACGCGCTGCTCTGTCTGCACCGCACGCTCACCTCCTGGCTCCGCGTTCGGTTCGGCACCTGGAACTGGATCTGGCGGCGCTGCTGCCGCGCAGCCTCTGCCGCGGTCCTAGCGCCGCTCGGCTTCACGCTCCGCAAGCCCCTGGCTATCGGCAGGAACCGCCGTTACCACAGGCACCCGCGCGGGGGGTCGTGCTTGGCCGCCGCCCACCACCGACTGCGCTGGCGGGCAGACGGCCGTTCCCTGGAGAAGCTGCCTGTGCACATGGGCCTGGTGTTCACCGAGGTGGAGCAGGAGCCCAGCTTCTCGGATATCGCAAGCCTCGTGGTGTGGTGTATGGCCGTGGGCATCTCCTACATTAGCGTCTACGACCACCAAGGTGAGGCCCGGTGCGGTGGTGGGGGGTGGCCGAGGCGTCTTGGACCGCCGGAACCACTCGTCTGGCGGGTGGTGCCCAGGTGGCTCCGCACACGGCTCGGCGAGTTGCCGCGGACCCTCTGTGCAAATCACAGCGCTAGCGCTTTCGAGGAAGGGAGATCAGCTTTATTGAACACCTACTAAATCCCTGGATTTGACTCAGTCGCTTTTTAACATTTTACAAATATCCCTTATTTGTTATAATACCGCAGTATTATAGATGGTATTCGTATACCCATGTTTCCCAAGAGGGAGCCAGGGTTTAAAAACGTTAATTGATTTGCCAAAGGCCACAAAGATCGTATTGGGGCCGCAAAGATTGTAATGGGGATATTGGAATTTTGGCCAGTCTGTGCTTTTTCACAGTCTTTGCCTTTGGTTACACCATAGTGTTTCTTTAAGAGAGGTTCCAGGCGCTGTTTTTAAGCCGCAGGCAGGCTCCAGAGAACTTAGGCAGGGGCTGTGTGATAGGTACTCCAAATGGGAGCGGTTGGGATTAGTGGGTATTTGAACTGGGTTTATGAAAAGTATGTGAGAGACTGGATAGGCAGAAAAGAAAAATGGTTCCTTTCTGTCTTGGAAGTCTGGGATAGTTTGTGATCCTTGATCATCAGTGCCCAACACAGTACTTGATATAATTGTCCTTTCATACGTTTTGATTGAGAGAATGAATTTCACCATTGGGAGTTTTTGTAGGTACAGAAATTCAATACTTATTGGGTAGCTACAAACCTAAAGCATTGTGCTAGGCATATTCCTTGGAATCTTGCATTTAATTCCATGGACTCTCGGGCTTGTCAGGAGGTAGGCACATACTCGTATATTTGACATGGTTAATAACCATGTCAAAGTGTTGAGGGTAAAATTACTACTGTGAGAAGAGAAGAGAGAAATTGTGAATGGAGGCACTTGAGAAGTTCATGCAGTGGAGGTGGGATTTAAGCAGGACCTTGAAGAATTGGTAGGAGATAAAAGTTGAGGAAGACGCTAAATGTCCGTTTTGGGTTTCAATCAAATCTTGAAAGCATTGGAATTTCTTTAAAGATAAAGATGTGATAAGAATGATTTAGGAGTATTGGTATGAAGGAAAGATAAGGAAAGTGTTATTTTCTGTTCAGTAAATTACCTGTGTGCTCTAAAGACGCATAAATCTTTGTCAGATAGGTAAATTTAAGTCCAGGGTTTTGTCAGAAAGGGAAGATGTAGGTCAGACAGTAACCGTTACAGGGTGAGTTCGGATTGCCCTATCATCTTTCCTGCAGTCCTCAAGGAATATGATGACTCAGTAGCCTGTCATTACCAAATGATGATTTGCCCTATAGGGCAAAGTTTGCTATATTCTGGGACTGACATTTTATGGAAATTGCTAAAGAACTCAGCAGACCAATAGAAATCATGAGACTGTTGGGAGGTGACACAATTCATGCCTAAACCAACGCAGCCAGTATTGTCTGGCAAAAGAATAAGTGAAGCAAAAGTGGACATCAAAGACATTAAGCAATGTGGTGGATTGATGTATAGCCAAGTGATTCTTGTAAAGCAAGTACCTTTATCTTGTAGTAGGGAAGGAAAATGTATAGCTAAATTGTTTGACTTGGGGACCATGCCTGCTAGTACAGATTATAATGTTGCCACATTTCCTTGTTCTGGCAATTCCTGTGTTTAAATTGCTGTTGTGATTCGGAAGTATCATGTCATATTTGTTGAAAGAAAAATGATTGGTAATGAAAAGGAAGAAGTAAGCTAAACCAAGTTTTGACTGAAAACTGAAAGGCAGCTTAAGGAGCATTTTCAGTGAAGGGGCTTACAGGATTTTTGTGTCTTAACTGTAAAAGCAGTTTTTTTGTTTGTTTAAAGGAATAAGGGATAATATCATTCCTGAATTAAGAGACCTTTAATTAGTCCATCCTTGGTTTGATTCATTCATGCATTCATTTACAGGTGACGTTTGGGGTCTGTTAAGTACCAGGTACTCTTCCAGACATGGGAATGCAGTGGTGTACTCACAGAACTTAGATTTCAGTGAGAGTCTGACAAATAATATAAGTAGATAAATGCGTGGTAATATAAGTGCAGTAAGGAACAATAAAGCAGGGAAGGGAAGATAGGAATGTTGAAAGTCAGTGGTGTAGGAAGGGGTACAGTTTTAAACAGGGAGCCCAAGGGAAGGCTCAATAACTTTGAATATAGACTTGAAAATATAGGCCATGTGGATATCTAAGAATTACTCAGGGGGAGTATAGACAAGCTTTATTCAGTGTTTCTTTTTTTTTTTTTTTTTAATTTTATTATTATTATTTTTTGAGACGGAGTCTTGCTCAGTTGCCCAGGGTGGAGTGCAGTAGTGCAATCTCAGCTCACTGCAACCTCCGCCTCCCAGGTTCAAACAGTTCTCCTGTCTCAGCCTACCTGAGTAGCTGGGACTACAGGTGTGTGCCACCATGGGCTAGTTTTTGTATTTTTAGTACAGATGGGGTTTGGCCATGTTGGCCATGCTGGTCTCTTAACTCCTGACCTCAGGTGATCTGCTCTCTTCAGCTTCCCAAAGTGCTGGGATTACAGGCGTGAGCCACCATGCCTGGCCATATTGAGTGTTTGTAAATAAACTTCTATTTAAGCCTATTTCTAGATAGATGTGTAACATGTAAAAAATCCTGTTGACATAAATGCCACTGGGATACAAGAAGTACAAGAAATGGTGTCTCTTAAGGAGTTTACACTCAAGTAAGGATGTCCATTAAAAATTAACACAAGGTAACATAGAAATACTAAGTGAATGGCAGAGACTTTAAGGAGTGAAAAATGGAACATTCCCTGGGTTACCTCCATATTCCTTTGGTGAGGAAGGGAAGTGACACCTGAGATGGACCTAGTCAAAAAAGATAGAATTGAGATTGGCGTGAACAGTGTTCTCTGTATGTGTGAATGGGATTTCCCCAGTGGCAGCATTCGCATTAGACTAGCTTCAGTAATAGCATTGAGTAGAGTGTTGGGAGCAGTTAATATAGTAGGTTAATTTATGTAATGAAAGTTGGGAAATGAGACAGGATGAATGAAGGCTTGGACATCTATTCTGGTTATCTGTTGCTTTGTAGAAATCTACCCAGAGCATAGTGTTTTAAAACAGCAATTTATGTATTGACTTAGTTCAGTTGGGCAGTTTTTCCTTTGGGTCACTCATAAGGTTTCAGTCAGTTAGAGTCTGGGACCTGAAGGTTTCTCGTTATATCTGGTGCTTGGTTTTTGATGGTTGGAATAGATGGGTCAGGTTGGTCATCTGGCTTCACATGGTCTGGAGGTTGTTGGACTTTCTTTTTTAATAGTGGCTTCAGGGTTACCAGTTAACTAACTTCCCCCAGAACAAACAAATGTTTCCAGACACTTAGCCAAAGGCCAAAGCTGAAAAGTGTCTTATGATCTAGCCTAGGAAATTATGCGGCGTTAATGTTGCTGTCTTCTCTTGGTCAGAGAAGTCTCATGTCTGCTCTGCATCAAGAAAGTGGAGAAATAGACTTCACCTCACAAGGAGAAAATGGCTTGTGTGGAATGGTGGAGTGAGGATTGAAGGGGGATTGATGGCAGCCACTTTGAAGACAAGCTTAGCACCTTACATTTTCTCCTGCCCTACACCCCTTTGCGCTCAAATTTATATTTAAATTCATTCTAATGGTAGTTGAATCTAGATAATAATGTTTAATCCTTAGACTAAAAGATCCATTATATTGTCCTTGATTCGACTCTGCCAGCAAACTGATCTTTTAATTTTTCATTTACCTGCAATATTTCTTGATTATAATAGTTTCTGCAAGTAATTCTTTCATCTATCAAAAATTGGAGTTTTCTCAGGACAGTGATCAGGAATTTGCTTGAGCTCAGAATTCTAGCGAAATTTGGCTGTTCTGCCTATATGGTTATAAATTAGAAAATGATCATAACTAGTATGGTACAAGAACCAGGGGTTGGGGTAAATGGATTTTGTTGTTACAGCCTTAGGGGTGTCGTGTTTGCCTGTGTCTCACATGGAAGTACATTTGTCTCCAAGTTATCTGGTTATGTATTGTTATCTTAAGTGATGGAACTTGTTGTTACTTCCTGGCTGTACTGTGACTTGCTGAGAACCTTGCTGTTGGTCACTGTTTTTCAAAACCTGTCTGTGGACCATCTGTAAATTAGTCGTCGGGTGTGCTTATAAAAAATACAGATTCAACACACTTAGTAATCAGACTGAATGAGGTAACTGGGACCTGATCATCTGTTTTTAATCACGCTGCCTATATACTTCTGCACACTGAAGTTTAACCCTAATGCAGATCAAAAGATACTATTTTCATGTTCCTTTTCATGACTGAGGATAATTTGGGGTAGGCCTTAGGATTATTTGCTGTAAATTGGAATGATCCAGAATAAAGCATTGCCTTCTGTGTGAAAATTCAACAGTAAAACAGCAAAATTTTTTTTGTGCTGCTCTTTCTAGTGCTATTTCCTTAGTTTATTTAAAAACAAGCTAGGTGTCTTTTGAAATGGTTTTTGGGTACAGGTTTCTCACAGTAATATTTTAAAAGTCTGCCTGATATATCCTCCTTTTTCAACCAATTTCTCAATGCTTTGCATATCTTTTGCTACATCTGTATTTAGATTATTTAATGTTCCATCCTCCTGGAACCCCCTCCTCTCCTTTTTCTGACAAATGGCTGTATGCCTACAAAGAGGCTATTGTTGATCTTTCTGAGTCAATCCTAAATAATCACCTTGTATATTTTAGCATCTCTTGACTATTCACTCCATTCCGTATCTTACTGTATCTCTGAATCTCCTCAGAACTTCAAATATCTCTAAAGGTACTTCTGTTCTCTGCTTTGTGTAGTCATATTTACATGTGTATGTGCATAAACTTTCTTACTAGATTATAAGCTCCACAGATGCTATCCATCCTTCGCATTTTTGCTTTCTTACTGAGTGTATTTTGGTGTTATTCATGTAATGAATAGTTAATATGTGTTCTTTGAATTCAAAGAAGGGCTGCATTTCCTGTAGATAAGATAAAGAACTGAGTTGTACTTTCTGTTTCCCAATGCTAATACCCAGAAGCCTTAAAGTAATGGAGGAAAATGTACAGTTTGCCCTATTTTACTTATTTGGCACAGTGACACAGATGCTATTGGGAAGTATGATTTTCTTAAGTTTCTTCTCCTTGTGTTGGAATACAGAGGTGCCAGAAATGTTGAAAGTCTAAATTTAAATGTGATTACATTTTACATACTGAATAGTACAACCTAGAATGCTTATCTTTCCTCAGGTGGGAACTCACGTAAGGGAACATTTTATTCTTAATCTTTATCTTTGTGTAGTTCATTTCTTATACAGAATTTCACATTTATCTTAACATCCTGAAATGTCCTTCCTCTTCACCTTTTTCTGGCAGAGAGCTAGCTACCTGTCAAAAGATTGTTGAATCTTTTTTTTTTTGAGATGGAGTCTGGCTCTGTTGCCCAGCCTGGAGTGTAGAGGTGCAGTCTCGGCTCACTGCAACTCCAGGATTCTAGCTATTCTCCTGCCTCAGCCTACTGAGTAACTGGGATTATAGGCATATGCCACCATGACGGCTAATTTTTTGTATTTTTAGTAGAGATGGGGTTTCACCATGTTGGCCAGGCTGGTCTTGAACTCCTGACCTCAAAATCCACCTGCCTCAGCCTCCCAAAGTGCTGGGATTACAGGTGTGAGCCACTGTGCCCAACCTGTTGATTCTCTTAAGTCCATCCTCATGTGAAAAGTTGAGACCCTGCCTCAATCAATCAATCAAACCTGTATCTGAATAGTAATAATTACCCTTTGTTGAGTTTTACTCTGTATTGGATACTATAGAAAAGTGCCTTAGCAGTTTTACAGATAAAGAAGCTGAGAAATAAAAAGCCAGGTTCCAAATCTAATAAGGAGCAGATCTAGAATTTGAACCAGATTTTTATTCTAGAGCATTTGGCTTAACCATTACATTATTTTGATTTCCACTGGTAAGAGAATGTGACCACAACAGTCACTGTTAGTACTATTTTTGATTCTTTTGGGTCATCCTAAAGCCTTGGTAAACAGGCGCTTATCTACAGGTGATAGAAATTATTTGTAAAATACACTTAAAGGCTAATGGAGATTTCTTCACCCACCAGTATATATGTTCATCCTTTGAGTTATAGGACACATTTTTTAAAAATCAACTAAAAATGTAATGTTATGGTGCTCCAGCTTTGTGTAGAGCTGTTACTTTGTCAGATGAGCAGTCTGTAAACACATTCTCATTTTAACAATGTGCAACAAGGTACTGAAAAAACCCACATGGAATGTTCACCTTACATATCTCTTGTGCTGACAAGCTGGAGCTTAAACCCAGCGCTCATTTTGTTGTACTTTGTCACCATTACACATACCTGGTCCCTTACGACAGCACTGTAGTATATATAATTTTCTACAGTGTAATTGTTGTTCTGTGAGGTGTCCTGAGGGGCTCTCTCCTGAAATAAAATACCTTAATGGCCTGTGTATTTTGTTATGATTTATTTTCTTATTATTGCTTCAGTCATGTAAAATTTTAATGGTAGATTTTTTTCACTTTAAATAATTGCTCCATAAATATATGTTTTCTCCTCTGTAGATTTCTCTCTAGTCGTTTTATAATTGGGTTGTTAGAGGTAACTTAAGTGTCTAGTTTAAAAGGAAAAGAGGTAGGTCAATTTTCAGAATTGGCATTTATTTATAAATAGAGATTACTTTAATTCCATAAGCAGTGAAGTGCTTAATAATGAGGAGAGATTGTTTCAGTGTTTATCTCATTTTTTCCCTGTTGTTTGTTCTTGTAAGTACTTGCTATTATATTATTTCTAAAAAAAAGTCTGTTTCTGTAGAAGGGAATGAATAATCACAGTAAAAATTCCAGTTTCAGATTTAAAAGAGGTAGTAAATGTTTTTAAAAGTCTCATTTTATAGACTTGATTATACATTTCACATACATTTTAAAATAATCAGTATTTAAGTAATACAGATAAGATTTGCTGATGGAATACCTTTCTAATTAATTTTTTAGAAATGTGCATATCATGGCTTTATTAGTTAATGTGTAAGACTGAATACAATATGTAATCTAATAGATGGATTGAACATATTCAGTTCTCTCTTCCGTGACACCACAAATGCTCTTCTAATCCATATGCCTGGTTTCTCCTCTGTCGCACTTCCAAATATTGTGGTGTCCTAGAGTTTGGAGCTGTATGTATGCCCTTGTCTTTCTATTATTTATTTTATTGCAACTACTCAATTCTGTTAGTGTAGCCAAAAAGTGGCCATAAGTGAATGGGTATGGCTGTTTTCCATAGCAGTAGTTTGCTGACCCCTGTCCCCCAGGTGATCTCCCCAATCCCGTGGCTTTAAATGTCATGTGTGTGCTGACACGCAGGTTTGAGCTGTAAATACAGCCCTGATATCTCTCATAATTCCAAACTTCTATATCTAACTCCTTGTCTGACATCTACTTTTATTAGGTAAATCCTATGCCTTCTATGTCTAAAACAGTACTTTTGAGACCTAACCCTTGTTTTAGTCTCCACTGCAGCCACCCAAGTTTAAGTTACCATTGTTCTTTCACCTGGATTGTTGTAGTAGCCTCCTAATTGATCTCCATTTCTATCCTGGTCCCTGTATAATCCATTCTTCACCTACCAGAAGGTGATCTTTTTTTCATGCTGTCATTCAGACTGAATAAAACCCTCCAACAGCTTCTCATTGTACTTGGAATGCTTTCGAAGTTAATTACCAAGGCCCATAGTCCCCTTTATGTTACAGCCACTGCTGGCATCTCTGGTCTCGTATGATATTCCTCTTTCCTCGAATGTGGTGAGAAACCTGAGTACTGAGAGAATATGCAATAAAGTGATTCTTATAATAGTAATCACCTGGGGAACTATTGATTTTTATATTTTAAGAACTGAAAAAAGCAGCAAAAAACTTTTTTGTTTAATACAATTGTTAAAATAATCATGAGTCTAGCACCAAGGAAGGATACCAGTCCCATATTATACAAGTGAAAAAAGCAGGATACAAAATTGCATAACACATACACTAGGATTACATGTGCATGTAGACAAAGACTAGAAAATATTGAGAAGTAGAAATAATTGTGTTACAATGATAGGGTTAGTGACATTCCAATAGTTTGTTATGTGGAAGGTTAGGGAACATGCCCTTATTTTCTAAACTTTCAACATCTTATTTTTTAAGACTAGAATTTAAAACAAATGTTTCTTAGAATATAAAATGAAGTCTTCATTTGGCCCCCAAAATGCATACCTGCTGTTTATTAAGAAATAACAAAGCATGATAGTCTTTCTGAGGTATATCTTTGCTAGAATAATTTTCTTTTCATGGAAGTTGAAGATTTTGTGGTTTTTCTTTTATTTTTTCACCTTTTATTGTAGATTCAGGGGATATGTGTGCAGGTTTATTACCTTGGAAATTGGAAGATTTTCTTGGGTGTGTTTTGTCATAAATGGCGATTTGCTATATCTTCCTTCTTTCTTTCTTTTTTTAATAGATAGGATCTTACTTTGTTGCCCAGGCTGGAGTACAGTGGTGCGATCATAGTTCACTACAGGCTTGAACTGGGCTCAAAGAATCCTTTCGCTTCAGTCTCCTGAGTAGGTGGTACTACAGGCACAAACCACCATGCCTGTCTCTTTCTCACACACATACACACACACACACACACACACACACACACACACACGCGCGCACACACACAGGGTCTTGCTACATTGCCCTGGCTGGTCTCAAATTCCTGACCTCAAGTGATCCTCCCATCTCAGCCTCCCAAAGTATTTGAGATTATAGGCATGAGCCACCATGCCCAGCCCATTTATCTTTTTTCTTTATATTTCATGTAATTTACATTTGGGAAATTGAGAGTACATGAAATATAATTTTAAAGCAAAAAGCATAAAGTAAAATTCTTTAAGTGATTATTGCAAAAACTTATTTTAGATTCCCAAGTCACTCCTAAAGAATTCAAATATCTGTCCACCCTGTGAAACCTCCTTAAAAGCCTTTTTAAAAAGAGCTCTAGAAGCAGGAGAATCGCTTGAACCCAGGAGGCGGAGGCTGCAGTGGCCGAGATCATGCCATTGCACTCCAGCCTGGACAAGAGAGTGAGACTCCGTGTAATTAAAAAAAAATAAAGTAAAAGAGCTCTAGTCCTAGTTTTTTCAAAAAATATTACTCATTTGGAGGGGAATTCAAAATTTAATTGTACAGTGGGATGTGGGATTGTTCCTTTATCAGAATTAGAAATAGTAACTGAACTGAATAATGAGAGGGATACCTGGATTTCAGGCTAAATTCGTAGATGCTTGGCCAGAGACAATTGCTTGACCTTTCTGAATCTATTTCCTCTTCTGTAGAAGGATGAAATAAAATAATTCTTGAGGCTCAATACTATATAATTCTGTAAAATACTGTTTTCTTAAAAATTTCAGTATTTTCAAGTGTTTTCCCTCAATCGGTTATTTCTGAATGAAGATGGCATCAGCTTCCTTTTACATAAAAATAATTTTCATAATAGTTTCTTTACCACTTTGGCTTTAGTTTAGATTCTAGAAGGGAAACAGGATAAATTATAATATGAGAAAAATAATTTGTACATATGATATTACTAAAGGAATTGCCTGTTTTAGTCAAAGCTAACCTTATATCTTGTATTTCTTGTGTATCATGTGAAGTGTGTGTGTAGACATTGAATCCTGAAGAAAATTGTAAGCTGATAATATTGCTTGTAGATAAGTATAATCTGATTTCTGGGTGGGGGTCAAGTTATGAGTTACTAGGAATCATCTTGCTCATAGTGTCTTATCTACACACTTAGTAGTTCTCAGACACTACACTTTTAAATTTCATCTCTGCATCCAAATCAGCCAAGACAAAGATTCTGTTCAAATAGCTTTATGAAAGTCTTTATAAGAGACATTTTGTAACCATGTCGCTCTGTAATATTCTTTCCTTTTAATGGAACTTCTGCCTGTGTGCAATAAGGAAGTGTCTGCTTTTATTGTGGGAGGTTCCTGGAAACCTAAGAAAAATTCCATTCAGTGACATGTTCCTTTATGTTTTGTTGTTGTTAAGTGGCACTTTGTACATTGGTAATTCAGTTTATTAAATAAACACTGAACTGCTATATGGAAAATATGGGAAAAGGGATGAGTAAGGCACATGTTCACAAGTAAGTCTACAATTTAGTGGGAGAGGGAGAGTGGAGAGATTTAAGATATAATAAAAAGTAGAATATTAGTTTATTAACAAGTTTAGATGAGTGTATGTGGAGGGGATGAGGATGAGGGTAAGCCAGAGGAGGAATGGGGCACATCTGCCTGGGGAATTGGGAAAGGCCTCTTGAAGGTAAGTGATATTTCAGCTGGCCTGTGAAGAATTAGGAGAATTTAACAGTCATAGGCTTGGGAAAGTGGCATAAAGGATGGAGGTTGGAGTCACTCCATGTGTTTTTGAGGAACTTAGGCAATTCTAATTTGTGGGGATAAAGTATAACTGAGAAGTGGAAAGCCTCATTTATTTCATAAAATAAATGATTTCTGTTCAACAAGCATGGAGGCATAGGCTAGAATGTTAATGTTGCGCTGAGCAGTTTGTTCTTAATACACTAGGCATTTTAGGAACCATTTAAGATACTGAAGTTGGAATGTGCCAGGACTAAAGATGTACTCAAAGAAGAATAATCTGGTAGTGAAGCTAGCAGTACTTAATAGAAGGGGGCAGAAACACCCACAGAAGTTGGTTATAATATTATAAGGAAGTAGGCTGGGCCAGTGGTTCATGTCTATAATCTGAACTCTTTGAGGCCTGAGGAGGAAGGATCACTTGAGGTCCAGGAGTTGGAGACCAGCCTGATCAGCAAAGCAAACCCCTATCTCTACAAAAATAAAAAATAAAAAAATTAGCTGGGCACAGTGGTGTGCACCTGTAGTCCCGGCTACTCAGGAGGCTGAGGCAGGGGAATCACTTGAGCCTAGAAGCTGAGGCTGCAGGGAGCTATGATAGCCCCACTGCATTCCAGCCTGGATGACAGGGTGAGTACCTGCTTCTTAAAAATATATATGTGTATATATAATAAAGAACAACACAATGGCTTGGAAAAGTGGGGGCAATGGACAGAAAGGAGTATGAGCTTAGCATAATTAGTAGGGCTTTGAGGGGTGATAATGGGAGAATAGGGAGAATGCCTGGGTGACTGGGCAGATACTGATGTTTTTTTTTTTTTTTAGAAATGGAGCGTCAAGAAGATGGACTTTGTTTTTAATTATAAACCACTTTATAGAGGTTATGATTTTAAATCACCTGTTGTCCTACCCCTATATATTTACTGTTCTCATTTTGCTTGTCCTCTTCCAGTCTCATCCTTAAGTGCATATAAGTTATACACTTAAAGTCCTGATCCTTTTTATTTATTTTCTAACCTTGATGTCATATAAGTGTTTTGAGAGCCAGCTGCATTAGATAAGCCACCAGGGTTTGGCTTTGTGTGCTCTCAGATGCCTACAGAACTTCATGGTAGAATTAGATGTTTGAATGACATAGAAATGTTAGGAACTAAATGAGTCTGTTTCTATTAAAAATTTTAATGTTTTTTTCATCATGGCTACTTTTCCATTAATTTTAATTTTTAAAGGTACTTATTCATTATCTTAATTACTTGGTTTTTTTGGCACCCCCTTCAATTTTTGCACCCAAAATTTTGCCACGCTTATTTTTGTCTGGGCTTTTTTTTTGTTTTTAAGTGACTAGAATCAGGAAAGGAGGAACATATGGACAAAAAGAAAGGGCTGAGGTGGGAACCCTGAGGAATAATCTTAATTTAGGGTGAATAGAGGAAAGGATTCAGTGGAAAGTGAGAGTGGACCTTTCAAGGAGCGAGGTTGGGTGTTGAATCAGGGAGACCATTGAGACAAGTTGGTATGAAGACAGAATTTGGGGGAGGAAGCATGGTGGTCATTAATGGTAATGCTTCAGAAAAGCTGAGAAGGGAAGAATAAAGATTGAAGAGAGGTAGTGAATATTTGGTGATAAGATTGTCATCCATTGCTTTGAAGAGGGCAAAAGTTCCTGAAAAGATTTACCATTTTAATCTGGAGGCTAACGTAAATATGAGCAAATTGGTAAGAACTGAAGGCTAGGTTTTTAAAAAGAGTATCAAAGGAGGGGATTGGTGTGATATGAACAGACAAAGCAGGCCTTTCTACTATTACCCAACACTATTAAAATGAATAAATATTAGTTTTTATGGGAAAGGGAGTTATTTACCATTTTATTTTTAATAAACGTATATATCCTGGCTGGAGTGTTATGGAGATTTTACATTTGTTTGTTTTTTTATTTGTTTAAGACAAAGAGTCTTTCTCTGTTGCCTTAGTTGGAGTTTAGTGGCATGTTCACTGTAGCCTTGAACTTCTGGGCTCAAGCAATCCTCCCACCTATGCCTTCTGAGTGACTGGGACTAAGGGCGTGTGCCACCACGTCCAGCTAATTAAAAAAATTTTTTTGGTAGAGACAGGGTTTTGCTATGTTGCCCAGGCTAGCCTGTAATTCCTGGCCTCAAGTGTTCTCCTGCCTTGGCCTCCCAAAGTGCTGGGATTACAGGTTAGAGCCACTGGCACCCAGCCCATTGTTAAGAAATTTTTGAAATTCATATGACTTCCACAATTTATGTGTACAGTACAGACCAAAGTGTGGTCTAACCTGCATAGATAATTGGAAATCTTATAAAATTTATAAGCCAGCATCATATATTTATATACTATTTTGGAATATATGCTTTTTATATCATACATGTGAAGTTTATGATTGATTTGAGGATTATCATTATATCCTACACTTTTGTATTTCTCCATAGGTATTACTGTTCTAAACATTGCCATTCAAATAGCTCCTCATATTAATCAACTTCCTTTAAAAATTTTAATACTGTTTAGTGATATATTTTTTGCTTAATCTTATGCTGGATATGGCTGTTTCAGAATGTTCACTTTTATATTTCCATGCTTAGAGTCTTATGAGTGTGGGCTTTTATAATAATTGTGGGCATTCATATGTAGTGCCATCTTAGCCTTCTACTTTTCTCTGTATATACCCACTTATATTTCAAATCTTACTAATCATGATTCCTGTGTGTATGGCTCTCCCACCTTAAGGAGGATGACTACCCAATGTATATCTCTGTCTCAATTTCTGAACTCCCATATTATTTCAGCAGACATTTATTTATTGTTTGCTTTGTGCCGGGCCCTGTGGCTGGCCCTGGTGAGGAAAACAGATAAGATCCCTACCGACATTAGTGCTTACATGACCTCTTTTGAACTCCTTCTGTGTCATGTCTCTTAATCACTTCTATTGTAACCCCCACCTAAATTTTCTATCATCAGCTGTCTAAAACTGAACTTTACCTTTTCTTCAAACCAGTTCTTTTTGTGGAATTTTCAACTTTTAAAAAATTTTATCATTTTCTGCTACCTAGGATAAAAGCCAGGAAATTTTCTACATTCACTTCTAAGTCAGTCATTTACCATATTCTCTCAATTCTTCCTTTGTGATGAATTACTTTTCCCCTCATTGCCTCAACAAATTGTGTATGGACTAACACAGTCTGCTGCTTGCCCTTCTATATGCTGCTGCCAGATTAATTCTTTTAAAGATATAAATTTTCACATATTTCCACATTGCTCAGAAATTGTTGCTTATCCATTTGGTAGGCAGAATGAGATAAAAATTAGGACTATCGTCTTACCCCTTTTCTCATATCCTTTGCATCAGCAGCATTCATCTTTTTTTTTTTTTTTAACATTCCAAACTCTTGCTTTTTCTTAAGCATTTTTTCCCATCTAGTATCCTCTCTGGTTTCTTCTGTTTAACTTTCTGAGTTCATCTCAGCTCAAGTCTTATTTTATAGAGCCTTCCTCACCAAAGGAGACCACTTTTGCTCCTTTTGTAACTATTGTTGCACATATACTTCTGGCTTGGCATTTGTATACAGTATATTCAGCAAATTCTGTGCTCTGTGTGTGTGTGTGTGTGTGTGTGTGTATATGTGAACATATTTAATATATATAATATATAAAAATATATATCAGCTCTCTGTAGAATTTCCAACTTTACCATATATTTATATATATTATATATATTAAACATCTATATTTAAAACAATAGATATATAAATATATGGTAAAGTTGGAAATTCTACAAAGAGAACTGATTTGAAGGAAAAGATGTTTTAAGCAACTATATGGGATTGTGTGTGTGTGTATTAGCCTGTGTTCTTTCTCCCAGTTATTTTGTTGAACTACTTTAAAGTCAGGCCTGACTGAGAGTACAGAGTAGGAACAATTGATAAAGATTAAAAAGGCAGTGCCCACTAGAAAGCTGTTGTCAAAGACTTGTTGCTTTTTTTTAGAGCTCTTACTAGTTTTACATTAAATGTATGTCACATAGTTCCTTTGTCTTTCTCAATAACATGACAGTAGTTAACAGTGTTAACTGTTTCCTGCATAGAAGGCCATACATTGTTTTATGTATTTTATTTCTGTGCTTTGTTTTAATTTGTAAATTGTTACTTTTTCTGTTCTCTACTTTTTACATGATCCATATTACTTCCTCTTACGATTTAAAAATCTAATTAAATTGAGGCCATAGTATTTAATACAAGTAGTAAATATGCAGAAAAAGTACATTACACTGTGAATGAGGAACATACAGGCTGTAGATCACTGCTACAATTTATAATTTCTTGGAAAAGACCCTTAAAGAGGTTAGGCCTCAGTTACTGAAACCATAAAGATTTTAAGTAAGTGATCTTTTAAAATTCCTTTCTAATTATAAATTTCTGTCATAGTCACATGCCACTACTTAAGTAGTTACCTCTTTTTTTTTTTTTTTTTTTTTTTTTTTGCTAGAAGCCAGACTCTTGTATTAACAAAGTTTTCTTGTCATATTTTCCTTTTAGATTCTAGTTTAGGACTAGTCATTACCGCTTTGTTTGGCATTTGCTCAGTTCTGGATCTAGTGTTGTTTTCACAATAAGCATTCATTAATCATTAAAGAGGAAAAATTAACCTAGTTGTGATTTACTTGCCTTTTTCTTTTTTAAAGGTATTTTCAAAAGAAATAATTCCAGATTGATGGATGAAATTTTAAAACAACAGCAAGAACTTCTGGGCCTAGATTGTTCAAAATATTCACCAGAGTTTGCAAATAGTAATGACAAAGATGAACAAGGTAAGCATGAGTATATAAATGAACATATAACATATGAAGATGTGTGTTTTGTGTTTCATGGCAATTTCTGTCACCAGGCACATTTTTTAACTGGTTCCACAGAGAATCCATAGAATGGATACATTTGTAGGGATATTGAAATGAATATATAACTAGAGGTACAACTGGTTGTTCTATGGGGTGAGGAAAGAAATTGAGCCTTTACTAGACAAGAAAGAATTTGCGTGTCTATAGATAAGAATTTTGCAGTTATCCAAGAATCCTATCAGTTGTAAAATAGCTCCTATGGAACCAGAATTGCTAAAGGTGTGTATGCTATAGGCAGTGTGTATTCCACTGTAACAGTTTTTCCTTACGGTTTTTATTTTTTCTTTTATTCTGTGTTAACTGCTAACTGTATCACAATTCTAGGTAAATTTTAGATGTGTGAAAATTTGTTAGCCGCTTATAAAATTTCTGTTTTCTAGAGGATGTAGTCACAATACATAGTCATTCTGAACGCTTTGAAAAGAAGGCAGTGTATGAATATGTACATGGATGTGATTTGGGGTACATGAGTCCTTTCAGAGGAAAGTAGCTAAATATGTTTTGATATTGAAATTGGAGAGCTTAAAGAACTGTGTGTTTATTTTGCTCTAAACTTAATGTTTCTTAAAACTGATTTTGAAATATACCTGTAAGATTGTGTTTTTACACTACATTGTTTTTTTTCCTCCAGTTTTAAATTGCCATTTGGCAGTGAAGGTGCTGTCCCCAGAAGATGGAAAAGCAGATATTGTGAGAGCTGCTCAGGACTTTTGCCAGTTAGTAGCCCAGAAGCAAAAGAGACCCACAGATTTGGATGTAGATATGTTAGGCAGTTTACTTAGTAAGTTATATATATATATATATATATATATACATATATGTATGTGTGTGTGTCTGTGTGTGTGTGTTTAGTTTTGTCACACAAGGATACAGTATGAAAAAACATTTACATTTCTTTCACTCTGTAAAGCCTGATTCTTTTTGGTGTTATACCTGTTATAATTCTGCAATTTAAAGACCCTTGTGAAAATGATTTCAAGACAATGAGATTTGTAGCCACTCACTTGCATGAGGATTTAATGGTAAAGGGGAGGACCTTTGAGGATCTTTTTTGCAGGGATGTATATTCTTGAACATAAGACTCTGCTTGCAGCCTTCCTCTTCCTCTTGCTTTTTAGTTTGAACTTTCCCTTAACTTTGAACTTAATATCTTTTTATGAGGTGATCCCAGGAATATAATCATACTGTTACCAATGATTCCTTTTTCATTCTTTCTGTTATGCTGTACCAAATATACAACTGTCTTTGTCATGTTATACCAAATACAACATTTTTTCTTCAGCTGTTTAAAAAAGCTTTTGGTTTGCTTGTTCTCTCTAGAGAATTCCTTCTAGGACCTTTTTGCCTGAATTTCATGGTCCTTCTTGTTTACTAGCATTAGCCTTGATCCTTTTGAAAGACAGTCTCCCTAATAAATTCATGTTCATTAATAGTTTCTATAGTCATACAGTTTTAGACATTAATTTATTTTTTTATTACTTACAGTATCCATTTGCTTATTAGTTATGTGTTTTCAGGTTGGGTGGGGTAGCTCACACTTGTAATCCCAGCATTTTAGGAGGCTGAGGCAGGTGGATCACTTGAGCGCAGGAGATTGAGACCAACCTGGACAACATACCAGGGTTCTCTCTGTACGAAAAAATAAAAAATTGGCCAGGCATGGTGGCTCACACCTGTGGTCCCAGCTACTCAGGAGGTTGAAGAAGGAGTATAATTTGAGGTTTGAGTTCGAGAGGCAGAAGTTGCAGCGAGCCAAGATTGCGTCACTGCACTCCAGCCTGGGTAACAGAGTGAGACCCTGTCTCAAAAAAAAAAAAAAAAGAAAAAGAAAAAGAAATGCATTTTCTGTGTAACTTACTTACTAACTGTCCATTTTTTGTTTCTTCCACTTTGACATGTATCCATCACAGAGCAAAGTCAATCTCCCGCCTCTTGGTTTTGCTAACTTCCTACTTTTGTTGACTACTTGCTTCTTACCCTACTCTTATATTCTGTACTCTGTCATCTGTCATTGTCTCACTATATTCAGGCTCATTGAGTAGTAGACCATTGTGGGGGCTCTCTGCTCAGAGGTTACTGGGATGTTGACTGTTTCCTATACCCTGTGATGCTCCAGTGAGAGAGTAATTTTATAAGGACATTCTAAAAGTTGATGGAGATCCAAAGATGACCTTCAGGTAGTCCATGGGAAAGCACTAATGTTTATTAAGCTCAGATGTTATCTGCAGGGATTCTAGGCTCGTGATAAACGAAAATGTACATAATTCTTAACTCATTAATTTGACAGAAATGAGCACTCTGAATACCATCACCTCCAAAGTTCTCCTGTGACTGCATTTAGTCCCCATTCCTGCCCCCTAAACCAACAACCACTAGTCTGGTTTCTGACTATACTATTGCTTTTTCTATAAATTTTATGTAAAAGGAATCATACAATATATAGTCTTTTATGTCTTGCTTTGTTTACTTACCATAATATTTTTGAGGTTCATCTGTGTAAAATGGTTAGTGATTCCTTATTTTTTATTGGTGAGTAGTAGTTTCTGGATATACCACATTTTGCTTATGCATTCATCACTTAATACACATTTGGTTTGTTTCTGGTTTTTGAATAATGCTGTATGACCATTGGTGTGCAAGTTTTTGTGTCGACATTTTTCTTTTTTTTGAGGAGACTCTTAGTAGTAGAATTGCTATATTGTATGGTGAATGAATGCTTCACTTTTAAAGAAATTGCCAAACTTTTTTTCCCAAATAGGCTGTACATTTAACATCCCTACCAGCAATATTGAGGGTACTAGTTTCCCCACATCCCTGCCAAGACATGATATCGCCAGCTTGGTTTATTAAAATTTTAGCCATTCTACAGTGGGTACAGCAGGCCTTGGGTGAGATCTAGTGCTATGCTGGCTTCAGATCTGATCCAGCTTGGTCCCAGTGATGGTGGCCATAGGGGTGCTTGTGTCACCCCACCTCCAGCTCCAGGTGACTTAGCACAGAGAGAGATACTCTGTTTCATTAGGAATAAATAAGGGAAGAGAACAGGAGTCTCTGCCTGGTAATTTTTCCGATCTTACCCAAGACGACCAAGGCAGTACCTCTGTGAGTTTTCAAGAACCACAGTGTTACTGGGCTTGTGGTGCCTCCTAATGCTTAGATAGGGTCACATCATCCAAGTCCCTTAAATACCTGGAAAGCCTCCCAAGAAGGATGGGTACAAATGAGCCCAGACTGTGAAACTACAATGAATACCTAAGTCTTCAGTGTCCAGACACCTAGGACCAACCACAATCATTAAGACAATCCAGGAAAACATAACCTCCCCAAGTGAACTAAATAACACACCAGAAACTAATCCTGGGAAAGCAGAGATATGTGACCTTACAGATAATTCAAAATAAGTATTTTGAGGAAATTCAAAGAAATTCAAGATAACACAGAGAAGAAAGTCAGAATTCTATCAGATAAATTTAACAAAGAGGCCAGGTGCGGTGGCTCACACTAGCACTTTGGGAGGCTGAGGCAGGCGGATCACGAGGTCAGGAGATCAAGACCATGCTGGCTAACACAGTGAAACCCCATCTCTACTAAAAATACAAAAAAATTAGCTGGGCATGGTGGCATGCGCCAGTAATCCCAGCTACCCGGGAGGCTGAGGCAGGAGAATTGCTTGAACCCAGGAGGCGGAGGTTGCAGTGAGCCGAAATTGTGCCACTGCACTCCACCTTTGACAACAGAGCGAGACTCTGTCTCAAGAAAAAAAATTTAACAAAGAGATTGAAATAATTAAAAAGAATGAAGCAGAAATTCTGCAGTTGAAAATGCAGTTGACATACTGAAAATGAAAAGGCATGAGTCTCTTAATTGCAGAATTGATCAAGCAGAGGAAAGTTATAAGCTCGAAGACAAGCTATTTACAGATACGCAGAGGAGACAAAAAAGAATGAAGCATGCACACCTACAAAATCTAGGAAATAGCCTCTTGAGGGCAAATCTAAGTTATTGGTCTTAAATAGGAGATAGAGAGAGAGAGATGGTGGTACAAAGTTTTTTCAAACTTAGAGAACTTCCCAAACCTAGAGAAAAATATCAGCATTCAACTACAAGAAGATTATAGAACACCAAGCAGATTTAACCAAAAGGTGACTACTTCAAGGCATTTAATAATCAAACTCCCAAAGGTCAAGGATTAAAAAAAAAAAAAAGGATCCTAAAAGCAACAAGAGAAGAGAAACAACATACAATATAGGTCCATTATGTCTGGCAGCAGACTTTTCAGTAGAAACCTTACAGGCTAGAAGAGAGTAGCATGACATATTAAAAAAAGTGCTGGAATAATAGTATGCTCAGTGAAATTATCCTTCAAACATGAAGAAGAAATAGACTTTCCTAGACAAACAAAAGTTAAGAGATTTAATCAACACCATACCTGCCCTGCAAGAAATGCTAAAGGGAGCACTTCTAATCAGAAAGCAAAAGATGTTAATGAGCAATAAATCATCTGAAGGTATAATTCTCACTAGTAATAGTAAATATGCTATTACAGCAGTGTAACTGTAATGTGTAAACTAGTCAAGTAAAAAGATTAAAAGATGACTCAGTCAATAATAACTACAACAGCTTTTGAGGACATAGACAATACAATAAGATATAAATAATAACAGAGTCTTAAAATGGGGAGATGGATGTAAAGTACAGTTTTTATTTTTGCTTATTTGTTTATGCAAGCAGTGTTAACTTGTTATCAGCTTAAAATAATGGGTTATAAGATAGAATTTGCAAGCCTCATGGTAACTTCCAATCAAAAAATAAGATACACAAAAAATAAAAAGCAAGAAATTAACTCATACCACTAGAGAAAGCTACCTTCCCTAAAAGGAGGACAGGAAGGAAGTAAGAGGGAAAAGAAGACCACAAACAACCAGAAAACAAATAACAAAATGGCAGGAAGTCCTTATAGTAATAGCATTGAATGTAAATAGACTAAACTCTTCAATCAGTGGCCTGATGGATAAAAAGCAAGACCCAGTGATCTGTTCCCTACCAGAAACACACTTCACCTATAAAGACACACAGAGACTGAAAAATAAAGGAATGGAAAAAGATATTTTATGCCAATGGAAACCCAAAAAGGGCAAAAGTTACTATACTTATGTCAAGACAAAAACTCTAAGAAGAGACAAAGAAGTTCACTATCTAATGTAAAGGGATCAGTTCAGCAAGAGGATATAACAATTGTAAATGCATATGCACCCAACGCTAGAGAACCCAGATATATAAACCAAATATTAATAGAGCTAAAAAGAAATAGAGCCCAGTACAATAATAGCTGGAGACTTCAACACCCCACTTCAACACTGGACAGATCAAGATAGAAAATCAACAAAGAAACATTGAACTTAATCTGCACTATAGACCAAAGGGAGTTAATAGATATTTACAAAATGTTTTATTCAATGGCTGCAGAAAATACATTGTCCTCGTCAGCACATGAAAGATTCTCAAGGAGAGACCAAATGTTAGGCCACAAAGCAAGTCTAAAACATTCACAAAAATTGAAATAGTATCAAGCATCTTCTCTGACCGCAATGGAATAAAACTAGAAATCAGTAACAAGAGAAATGTTGCAAACTATACAAACACATTGAAACTAATCAGTATGCTCCTGGATTATCCGTGGGTCAATGAAGAAATTAAGGAAATTGAAAAATTTCTTGAAACAAGGTAATAAAAATACAACATACCAAAACCTCTGGGATACAGCAAAGCAGTACTAAGAGGGAAGTTTATAGCTATAAATGCCCACATCAGAAAAGAAAGGAAACAAACAACCTAAGGATGTAGCTTGAAGAACTAGAAAAGCAAGAGCAAATCAAAAGTTAGTAGAAAGAAAAGAAATAATAAAGATCAAAGCAGATATACATGAATTTGAAATGAAAAAACATATACAAAAGATCAAAACAGAAATTTGGTGTTTTAGAAAAGAAAAAATTGAGAAACCGTTAGTCAGACCATGAAAAAAAAAAAAAAAAAAAACCACAGAAGACCCAAATAAATAAACTCAGAGATGGGGAGAAGATATTGTAACTGGTACTGCAGAAATTCAAAGGATCATTAGTGGCTACTGTAAGCAACTGTATGCCAATAAGTTGGAAAACCTAGAAGAAATAAATTCCTAGACACATACAACCCAGCAAGATTGAACCATGAAGAAATCCAAATCCTGTAGAGACCAGTAATAAGTAACAAGATTGATGCTAAAGTAATAAAAAGTCTTAGAGCAATGAAAAGCTCAAGACTTGATGGGTTCATTGCTGGATTGTACCAAATATTTAAAGAAGAACTAATACCAATTCTACTAAACTATTCTGCACAACAGGAAGGACAGAATGGTTACAGATTGATTCTATGAAGCCAGTATTACCATGTTACTAAACCAGGCAAAGACACATTAAAAAACAACAACAACAACAAAAAACTATAAGCCAATATCACTGATAAATGTTCATGAAGAAATCCTCAACAAAATAAAGGCAAGCCAAATTTAACAATATGTTAAAAAGATCATGACCAAGTGAGATTTATCCCAGGGATGTAAGGATGGTTGAACATACACAAATAAATGAATGTGATATATCATATTGACAGTATGAAAGTTAAAAGTCATGATCATTTCAGTTGATACTGAAAAAGCATTTGATAACATTAAACACTTTTATGATTTAAAAAACCCTTAAAAAACGGGGTGTAGAAGGAAATATTACAACATAACAAAAGCCATATATGATGGACCCATAGCTATTATTCTGAATGGGGAAAAACTGAAAGCCTTTCCTCTAAGATCTAGAACACAAGGATGTCCACTTTAACCACTGTTATGCAACATAGTATAGGAGGTCCTAGCTAGAGCAATCATACCAGAGAAAGAAAGAAAAGAGATTCAGATTGGAAAGGAAGAAGTCCAAGTATTCTTGTTTGCAAATGATAAATGATCTCAAATTTGGAGAAACCTAAAGATTCCACCAAACAACTATTAGAACAGGTAAACACATTCAGTAAAGTTGCAGGATACAAAACCAACATACAAAAATAATCAGTAGCATTTCTATATGTCAATACTGAAAAATCTGAGAAAGAAGAAAGTAATCCCATTTACAATAGGTGCAAATAAAATTAAGTATCTAGGAATTAACCAAAGAAGTGAAAGATCTCTACAATGAATACTATAAAACATTGATGAAGGAAATTAAGGAGGATACCAAAAAAAGGTTATTTCCTGTTCATGGATTGGAAGAAGAATCAATATTGTTAAAATGTTCATACTGTCCGAAGCCATCTGCGGTCAATGCAATTCCTGTCAAAATATTAATGATGTTCTTCATAGAAATATAAAAAAAATCGTAAAATTTATATGGAACCACAAAAAGACCCAGAATAGCTAAAGTGAAAAAGAACAAAACTGGAGGAATCACATTACCTGATTTCCAGTAGTTACCAAAACAGCATGGTACTGGCATAAAAACACACATACTAAGGAAACAGAATAGAGAATCCAGAAACAAATACATCTGCAGTGAACTCATTTTTGACAAAGGTGCCAAGAACATACAATGGGGAAAACTAGTATCTTTAATAAATAGTGCAGAGAAAACTGGATATCCATATGCAAAAGAATGAAGCTAGAACTCTTATCTCTTTGATATATAAAAATCAGAATGCATTGAAGACTTTAAGACCTCAAACTAAGAAACTACTATAAGAAAACACTGGGGAAGCTCTCTAGGACATTGAACTAGTCTAAGGTTTCTTGACTAATACCCTGCAAGCACAGGCAACCAAAGCAAAAGTGAACAAATGGGATCACATCAAGTTAAACAGCTCCTGCACAGCAAAGGAAACAGTAAAGTGAAGCGACAACATAGAGAATGGGAGAAATTATTTGCAAACTACCCATCTGACTAGGGGTTAATAACCAGAATATGTAAAAAGCTCAAGCAACTCTATAGGGAAAAAATCTAATAATCTGATTGGGCAAAAGACATGAATAGGTATTACTCAAAAGAATACATACAGATAGCAAATAGATATATGTTTATGCAAAGATGGCTCAATATTATTGATCATTGAAGAAATGCAAATGCAAATCAGATCTACGTGAAATGGCTTTTTTCTAAACAACAGGTAATAGCAAATGCAAGTGAGGATGTGGAGAAAGGAAATCCTTGTACCCTGTTGGTGGGACTGTAAGTTGGTACAGCCAGTATGGAGAACAGTTTGGAGGTTTCTCAAAAAACTAAATATTGAGCTACCATATGATCCAGTAATCCCACTCACTTTGTGACAAGTCTGAACAATGTCTCTTTCCTGTTGTCCTTACCTATAAAATGAGAAGGTAGGACCAGATGATTTAGAGTTCTTTCCAACTCTAACATGCTACCTGTTCTGTTTTTGATACTTTGTCCCTCCTGCCCCCAAGCTTAAAGGACCCCTTCATACACTCTGGAGAGATACTCTGTATTCTCATAGGTTCGGCTACTTCCTAGGTTATGATGATCCCCATATATACCCTTATGCTTTTTTTTTTTTCCCCCAAGTCAGGCCTCATGTGGAAACCACTTCATGAAAGAGATAAAACTTGACCTTGCCCCTGCTGAGGCCAGATGCTTGGTCTCCTTTTCCTCTCTGAGGCTGCTCAGGCTCTGAGGAACGATGAAGACATTTGTAGTATATAGCTAGGAGTTGATCTTTTTGGGTTCATGGCTGTAAAACGAGGTGCATGAGAGAAGGAAAGAGAATAGATTCTTTTAAAATTTCCCTTTCATCTCTGAAGTTATTCAATTTTGTGGCTAGAATTAAGCAGTCATGCCCTTAGAACAATAGTACCTTTCCCAGGTTTCCAAGAGATCACCTACATTGAGTCTTAAAAGATACATGTGATTTTGGGAACGCCTATTAGGCATAGTGTGGGAGTTTGGTTACCCCTTCTTATCAGGTAATCAATCCAGTTAAATGGACTTTTGAGAAAATTTCCACATTTGGAATGAGCATAGATATTAAAATACGTATTAGAGAGTTATGAGGGGGGGCATGGAGACATACAAATAAAACTTCGGAAGAAAACAGGTAGTTTAAGAAGCCAATTTGATTAAGAGATTTTGCCCTTGGTCTGTGTGTGTTTGTGTGTGTGTGTGCACACAGTGCATGTTAAGTTCATGTGTGCTTCTTTATTTCCAAGGTTCAAATGGTTGTCCTGATCCTGATTTAGTATTGAAGTTTGGTCCTGTGGACAGCACACTAGGCTTTCTTCCCTGGCACATCAGATTGACTGAGATTGTGTAAGTAATTAAAAGTATACTGACTTTGTTTCGATTCAGCAAGTATTTCTTGAGCTCAGCACTGTACTAGATCTGGTGGGGATTTCCAAAGAATTATAAAATTGCATCCTTTACCTCAGTTATTTCACAGTACCACTGGTAAAATAAGGTCATACATAAATGAGTTAGACACAAAAGCGCATATAACTGTGCAGATGTTTGGTATTGCCACTAACTATCTTAAAAGATCAGGAGTGAGAGGTAATTGTAAAAGGTGTGGCTTGATCTGAGGATAAATAAAGTGGTTTCCATATTTAGAGAAAAGGTGAGGCGGGGGGTAGGGGTGGGGGGAGAAATCCTGGGGGCATGTTTTAAAGAAATAAGAGCAGACAGTGTCAGCCAGCAAGTAGTATGAGATGAAATCAAATAGTTCCGAGATGTCAAGGCTCAGAAATCTTTAAATGCCAGCATAAGGAATGTGTATAGTGGTAGGCAGGCAATAGGAAGACCTGTTGAGCCTGCATATGATGTGGGAATGGTGATTTTGAAAGATTTGTTTAGCAGCTTATGCACTAGAGTGGATTGGATTTGGGAAAGGATTAGATAAAAAGACAAATGAAGAGGCCATAACTATAATTTAAGGGAGAATACATGGAAAAGAATGAAATTCTCTTATTTAGAACAGTTTAGGCAAACTTTTTTCTGTAAAGCACCAGATAGTACATATTTTAGGCTTTGCAGTCATTTATAACTGTTCCTCTCTATTGCAGCTATACGTAGCTATAGCTATACATAGCTGTGTATCTCTCTATAGCTATAGAGGAGCAGTGACAAGTGCTCTTCTGTTTAGTTATATCTTAAAAGATACCAATTATCTTTTAAGATAATTAGTGGCAGTTATCTGCTGGTATAGCTAAACAACCATGGATGATATGTAAACAAGGGTCCTGATCATGTTCTGATAAAACTTTATTTACAGAATCAAGTATCAGTCTCCTGGGCTGTATTTGCTGACCCCTGATTTAGAACAAAGGAGAGACATAGTAGCCTTAAAATATATTTAAATTCTGGGTCTTAGAAGGAGAATATTACAAACTCTCTCTCTCATGACAAGTGTTTACCAAGTATAATTGCAGGCCTAGCACTTTACTAATTGTAATAAAGTTAGAGAAGAGATGAAATGGCTCCTAAGTTTTTAAGCTTAAGTGACTAAGTAGTTATGATACTGAGAGGAAACCAGAAAGTGAAGGTAATATTCATTTTTGAGGGGAAGATGCAGATGATTTTGAGGCCATAGTCTATTTGGATGCATATGCTTAGTGTAGGACAGATAAGGTTGTAGAATTGATGCTTTGAGTGAGAAGTCAAGGCTAAAGATGTATGTTTGGGTATCATCATAACCTAGGAAGTGGTTGAACCTATGAGAATATAGAGTATCTCTCCAGAGTGTCTGAAGGGGTCCTTTAAGCTTGGGGGCAGGAGGGACAAAGTATCAAAAACAGAACAGGTAGCATGTTAAGAGTTGGAAAGAACTCTAAATCATCTGGTCCTACCTTCTCATTTTATAGGTAAGGAAAACAGGAAAGAAACATTGTTCAGGCTTGTCACAAAGTGAGTTAGAACCCAGATCTCCAGACTCAGAGTTTCTTTATGGTTGGTGTAAGTTTCTCTTACATGGTTTTCTCCAGAGGTTTTCAAGTCATTTCAGGTGGTCTCCAAGTATGGCAGCAGTGATGCTGTGTACCGTTGGGAGTGGTTTGGAGGGAAGAACAGATAGATCTTGGTTTGAATCTTGGCAATGCAGCACGATAACGTGACTTTGGAAAGTTATTTAAACTTCTGTATATTTGTACAAAGGGCATGATAATGTGGAGTTGAGGATTTAAATCTGACAATAGAGAAGATACGAAGCAAATAACAGGCTCTTCGTTTAACCTATGTACATGTCTGTGATAGCTATATCACATTATACTGAGGTTTGCTTTGTATTTGTGTACCCTCTGTGAGACTGAGCACTGTGATGGCAGGGAAAATGTTTTAATCATAATATAGAGAGGGAAAGGGCAGGACTCTGACAGAACAGACTGATAAATCGCAACAGAGCTTCTGAGGCACTGAGGGGTAGTGGCACTCTGTTTATTGAAGAACTATAGGAGATGAGGATGTTGATTGAAGGGGTAAGAGGAGGAAGACTTAGGAAAATGGAGAGTTGGAGGACATTTGAAGCAAGCTTTAGCAAGAATGCATTAAATGTGCTCTTTGAACATATTATTTCAGTGGCATGAATAAGACATAAGGTTGATAGCAGAGATTATTAAGAGATGATGAGGTGACTTGTTTCAGAATTTTTGGCAGTCATAGGAAGGATAAAGAAATGTATAGCTAAAGAGAACCACAGAGTCAGGCAGGAGTCCTTTCATGGTAGGTTTGTTCAGTCTTTTTTTTTGTGGTGCACACGACTGTCGGACTCAGAATGTGACTCTTCTATTCTGACCAGGTGTTTGACCCTGATACAGTTTAGAATTTCCAGGCCTCATTATAAAGCTGTATAAATTACAGATGTTTTTCATGTTACTTATTGAAAATTAATAATTACTTATAATTTATGTCATAAAGGGAACCTTCTGATTGTGCATTCAGCCTATCTTTAAAGTGCTTATTTTCACACTGTAATTACCCTTGAGTAATTGGAAATGGTGGAGGTAAGTGTTGATTTATAGGTTGCTCACAACATGACTACAATATATCATCATGTTTGGATGCTGTGTGGCTCTGCCCAACATTAAGCCTGACTTTCCTAAATTAAGTAGTACTGGCTTTACTCTGACCAAAAGGAGTTCTTCAAGTGGATTTAAATGAGATCCTTTATACATAGACCTCCACCTTTGCATTAATCTAAGCTTATGGTTTAACAAGTTAAGAATCTCTGATTACTAGTTGCTTTTCTCTTCTTGTAGAAAAGGCATATTAGTTTTTTACTTGAACTCTTTCACAATGAGCTGAATGATCTTAGTAGAAGTGGCTTGGCATATTCTGCTTATAATTTACCTTCAGAGCAGAGGGAATACCTATCTTCAATAAACACTCGTCAATAAACAGCAAGTGCCACTACCCCTCGGTGCCTCAGAGGCTCTCCGCTATTTCCCTGTCTGTTCTGTCAGGGCTCCATCCTTCCAGTCTCCATACTATGATTAAGACATTTTCTTGCCTGTCTTGGTCCTGTCTGGTAGAGGACAATTTGGTGTATTCTATTCTTAACCTGTTTTTGGTCCTTATCCTCTGGTTCCCTCCTACATTACATACAGTATATATCTAATTGCTTTTTTTCCCCCATGTTTTCTTTTCAGCTCTTTGCCTTCCCACCTAAACATCAGTTATGAGGACTTTTTCTCTGCCCTTCGTCAATATGCAGCCTGTGAACAGCGTCTGGGAAAGTAGTGGTCATAGGTTGCATAATTTGATTTTAGGCTTATGGAGGAAAGGACCCAAGTGACTCTGATGTTTACAAAGCACCCTGTACACACTAGTTCATAATCCTCATAATTTATCAGCAAATACAAAAAAGTGTCTTACTTGAGATTGAGTGAGTGTGTGTGTGCGCGCGCGTGTGCACGTGCACACATGTGCACGTTTGTATGTGTGGAAATAAACTTATAAATGGGGACGTATTGGAGAAGGAAATATATAGACCTACAACTTTGAGCAGATAGCAACGATGTTTTAGGAACTGGAATGTCACACTTAACGTTTTCAGCTCCAGCTACTTCCCTGTTTTTGTGGGGAGAAGAGGGCCTGATAGAACTTTTCAGGTTGTGTTTGATGGGAGGGGAATAATTTTTGTTCAGTCCTTCTTAGTGACCAAATTTTAATTTTTAAGAATAATATATTGACTTACTGAATTGAAGCATTCTGAGTTTAAAGGAGCTCCAGAGGAATGGAGTTCTGTGTTGCTCATGTGTTAAAAGCTTGCTCACCTTCAGAGAGAGCAGAGGGAATACCTATCTTCATATATCCGTCCATTTTCATCTCATTATTATAGTCAAACATTGTGACTTGAGAGTGTTGCTCTGGTGTCTGCATTCTGGGTTATGAAGATTATTTGAAAAATAACTCTTAATTGAAATATAGACTTTAAAAAATTTAAATATTGGATTAGGCAGTCGAAAAAAGCAAACAAGCATAAAAGGTGAATATGTTGTAATCTTAAAAGTAAAGATGGAGAACTCATTTTAAAAGGAAAGTAAGTTTTGTTTTCCTTTTTTGTTTGATGGGCAGCATGCCGTATTATAGCCAAAGTTGGTTTAAAAAATATTTTCATCAACTATTTTTATTTAAAATAAACATTTGAGGGAAGTTACTAAGGCAGCTTTTTTCCTCAAAAGTAACCTGTTACTCTTTGGAATAGCACATTTTAGGGCCGTGGTTAATACCTGAGACTTTTACTCAGTAATCCCTGATGATTACTGTGTATAAAAGGATTGAAGGCCTCTGTGGGGAATAAAATATTACCAAAGTCTATAAAAATAAATTTTACATGTTCTCTTTTATGACAGAGAGCAGCACTGGTTCTGTTATTTTTAAAATGAATAATTGACTTCTTGATAGGTGTCTAATATTTCTTCCCTCACTGCTGATTCTTAGATAGAAACCATTCTTTATATTTGATAGACTGTTTTCAGAAAACCCTTATCAACAAGTGTATAATAGTTATCTAAAACCGTACATTTAGAATGGAGCAGTTTAATACTAGATCTCAGAAGTTTGAAAAATAGCAAAGAAGACTGGATTTGAAAAGCATGGTCTACAATTCCATGTCAAATTCTGAAGCTATGAAGGATAAATGTTTCAACGCTGGATTATGAAACCCCATTTATGATTTTTAAAATACACTTGAAATAAAAATGATTAAACTAAATTTTGGTCCAGTGACATTACTTTGCACTGCATCGTCCATTATACATTGTGTAAGACTTTGTTTTTGTTTTAATTTATTACTGAGAGTTTTGTGTGAAGCCACAGCATATCTAATCAGAGAATTTGTTTCCTTATACTGTGATTATGTTATATTGAGGCATTTCTAGTGCAGCTTGAGACTGAATTTATGCCTTTTGTAAACATGATAGGTATAAATGTCTTATAAACATTCTGGAGTATGTATAGCTTTAATGAATGAAATTTAATAGACCTGATAAAAATGAAGGGATTTAATCTTTGTTAAAGTGAAGTTAGTCAAATACATTCCCTACTGGAATATAGCCCAAGCCACTAAAGGTTTAATATTTGCATTTTTGTACTTTTATTTTCTCATTCCATTAATAAGTATATACTTGAAAGTACATCTGTAGCCTGTGACTTGGGTTTCTTGAAGTTCTGGGAAGAGACCCTTACCACAAACTACTAGGATTCTGATTTCAATTATAGGCATTCCAGAACCTTCTCTGTATGAATTCACCTGCTAGTACAGTCTCCACAGCTTGGATGCCATTGGTTGTTCTATACTTCCTGCCAAAATCATCACAAGTTGTGCATCATCAAGGCTCCCTTTGCACCCCAAGAAAAACTGATAATTTTAAACAAAAGTATGTGTCTTTATTTATATTGGAAAATACTGTCTTTAAATTGTTTCTTCTTGACACTCTCCACAATGGAAATATTATGCCAAATTAAACTTATTTTATGGATGGCAGCTTGGAGCATAGCAGGAAGTTTGAGTATTTGAATTCCATTCCCAGCTTTCATTGTGTTTTGTTTCTTAAAACTATAATAATTGGTTGCTGTTACAAAGTTTAAAAGGTGGTTTTAATGTGAATTGCAAATTCTGGTATATTGTGACCAAGAATGCCTGTCTTTGAGAGGAAGGTGTTATAATATTAATGAACAGTGCCAAATACACTGTGCATATCTACAGTTTAATCTTTGAATGTATGTTACTGGATTAGCTCCTTCTGTGTGATGGTATCATGCATAGAGTCAATCAAATCCTTGTGATGTTTTGTATGGACTTTGACAACATGTAAATTATGTGTAAAGCAAGTTTTTATGATTAAGGAATCAAATTTATTGAATTTTATTATTGAAAGTTGAAACTTAACATGTATGAACAAAAATCAATAAAAATATGCTCTTTTCATGGACCTATAGTATTATGTGAATGCTACATTTATTCTGAACATTTAGGGGTTGCAAAAATGTAATAAGAAATGCATATGGCTAGATAGCAATACAGTTTTTTTTTAGATGGTATGCCTTTGATTGAAATAAATTATCACTTTTACCAGGTTAAACATATTCGAAATCTTATAATGTTACTTGCTTTTTGATAGATAATAGTGAAATAAATTCAACTTTGCCATTGCTAGAGTTGTCAAAATTCCACAGTAATTAAAATTTGGATTTTCACCAAATATGGAATTTCCAAATTAAAAACGTATGTGTGTACCCTTTTAAAAAGGAATTTGATAGTTCTTGTGAAACGAGGAAATTTAAAGGTCAGAGTTATGATTTGTCTTATGCTGCATAGACTGTTCACCTCCTAACTTGAAGGTCTCATCATAAGACAGTTGGTTTTTTGTGCATAGTTTTTATCTAAAAAGGTAAATAACTGGTTACTAGGAACTGCCTTTAGCAAAAATTAGTGTAGTAAAAGTTCAGGACAGTTTGAAATAAAACCCAGGAAACAAGATTACTGTGAGCAGTTCACCAAGGTCCTAATTGGTAGGACACAAACTATGATAAAATGGGTGGGAAAAGATAGTGCAAAAAGAATTTCTTAAGCTTTAAAAAATACACTTTTATTATAGGAAAAAGAGGATTCAGAGAAACAAAGGAATTTAACCTTATTGATTACATTTTTGGTGATCGCCCAGAATTTTTTTGTACTTATATTTTAAAAAATGTATTCTGTAACAGGTTAATAAAGAGATTTTTTTTTTTAACTATAAACTAGAAATTGAGAGTCTTGCTTTCTGTTTTGTATTTGATTATTGTGTCTGGATATAAATTACATCAGCACATGAAAATAAAATGTTTTTAAAAATTATAGTCCACATTCAGTTATCCATGATGAATATTTAATGTTAGTCCAAATTCTTCAAATAATTTTATGCTCAGCTCTCCATCATCTAGTGATTCAGGGACTATAAGTTAATTTTAGCATAACATATCCAGATGATTGCAACAAATAAAATTGAATGTACTCCGAGGTCAAACTATTTGCAATATCTGCTATTGACTGTTTATATCCCCTTTCATTGGTATTAGTAATTTAAGTTGCTGTTATTAAGACAAGAAAAAATCTGGTTTGGAAAAGGCAATCCTGGAAAAAAAAATTCAGAATATGGATAAACACTAACAGCATAGTTCTATATTTATATAGAGTAATATTTCCATTCTGATAAAGATTTATTTCAATTGGTATATCTTACGAATTTGGTTCTATGAATGCTTTATTTTAATAAATGTGTATTTTTCAGTTTTAATTATCAGTAACAGCTATACTTAATAACTGCCTTTATTTATTTATTTATTTATTTATTTATTTAATTTGAGATGTGCTCTCACTATACTGTCCGGGCTAGGCTTGAACTCAGGCTCAAGTAATCCTCCCTCTTCAGCTTCATGAGTAGCTGCGCTGACAGGTTGTGTGCCACCACGCCAAGCAAATTTGTTATTTTTACATGAAATAGAAGTAGATGTAGGCAATGATAACAGTAACCAACTGTTGTCACCATGTATTTTAATTAGATTTCAAACAATTAGAAAATTGGACATCAAGAACAATGTGGAAGCTACTTACCTGGGGATGTTTGACATGGCATTCATTTATATAGTGCAGTGTTTCTCATCTGGAGTGATTTTGCCCCCCAGAGGACATTTGACGACTGGAGACATTTTTGTCACAACTCAGAGAGGAGGTATACTAGGGTGTCTAGTGGGATGAGGCCAAGGATGCTGCTAAACATGCTGCCATTCACAGGACAGCCCTTTCAACAAAGAATTAGCCTCAAATGTCGGTAGTGCCAAGTCTCAGAATCTTTGGTCTAGTTTGATTTCTACAGTTTTGTCACTTAATTTGTGGGAGGTGGGGTGGTGCAGAATGTTGCCTAAAATACCCTATAGGTTAATTTTTTAAAACACCAGATTTATTTAGAATTCATTCTAGAGTCTAGAGATAAATTATATGTGCATATTTTAATTGTATGAAATAATAACATTTTCCCACTCATTAATTTTGTTCATTATGGTCACGTTTATCTTTGACATTTGACCTACCAGCTTTCCAAAGTCTGTCAGTTTATTGTCTTAATTTTACTAGAAAGAAAATGTAGTTTTAAGTTTATTAGCAAGAAAAGATAGTAATGTTTTATCCATGTACAAAGTTATGAGAAATCCCATGCTTCACATTACCTATTGTATTTATAAACATTAAATTAGCAGTTTCTCCCATTCATTCTGTGGGTAATTGTAATTGTGATTTTTACAGTTTAATCACTTACATTGTTCTTAAAAATGATTTTTTTTTTTTTTGAGACAAGGTCTCACTCTGTCACCCAGGCTGCAGTGCAGTGGTGCAATCTCTTACTCCCAGGCTCCCATCTCAGCCTGCTGAGTGGCTGGGACCACAGGTGCACATCACCACACTTGGCTATTTATTTTTGGAAGAGAAAGGGTCTTGCCATGTTGCCCAAGCTGGACTTGAACTCTTGAGCTCAAGCAATCTGCCTGCTTCAGCTTTCCAAAGTGTTGGGATTACTGGCATGAGCCACTGCACCTGGCCAAAAATGATCTCTAGAATACATGTTTGTAACGCATCCAAGGCTTGTTTTTGAGGTCACATCTCCAAGAATAATGACTAAATCACTGTTAAATTTCTTTGCCTGCTTTTAAATAATTCATCTGGTGGTCTTTTTAGCCTTCTCAAAGTGCAACATTGATTGAGGTGGTTTCAACCTTATGTGATTTCCAAAAATAAGTAATTAGAGTGTTCTTTATAAAAAGATTTTGCTTGCCCTGGAGTAAGATGACTTTTCTAGGGGATAATTAGAGGGAAATAAACCTGCTTTGGTTCAGGTACCTATGAGATGTAAATGTATATGAGAAATTGTCCTTATAACTCTGTCATTGACATTGGAGTGTGCAGTACACACCAAATGTAAATAATCCAGGAGATTAATAGGAATGAACAGAAAATCTCCTGGCAAATGATTTCATTAAATATTAATTTATGAGTTACTTGGAAACTGAAAGCTATCTATACATGAGTATGGAGTATGGAGAATACCAAACTGGTTACAGATCCAAACCCTATCAGATGTACTATAAGGTATCAGATGCCCGTTAGATGTTAAGACCAGCTTATCAATTGGTGATGCCTTTAATTATTTTAAAGGAAAGAATCAGTTTCCCTACTGCCTACTCTTCAGAGCACTGGAAGAAAAAAGCAAAGTTAACAAAATGAGCCTGTGTGTGTCCGAATATGGACTTTTGTCAATTTAAAAGGAGAAATAAATATTACACGTAAAACAGTACTACATAGCTACTAAACTGGTGATTATGTCCAATAATTGTCTATTTTTAAAAAATCTAATGCCCAAAAAAGATGAACATAGCTCTTGGTAGTTAGGCATGCTGCAAGGAAGCCTTCTCTAACTTGTGTCAGCATCATTTTTTTTCCTGTTCCCAAATTCCCTGTCCTGTGTGAGGGGAAAAAAAGGGTTATTCCTTTTACTCTTTATCGCAAGTAATAGGAGTAAATTTACTCCTATCACAAGCAATCTTCACATTGTACCTTTGATACCATTTCTTCCTCTTTTTCAGATTTTTTTTTTTTTTTCCCTTTCCTGTTTCTGTGCTATATTCTCCCCTCAGCTACAGGCAGGTTCAGGTTTTTAACCTAATGCCTTGAGTCATTAGGTTACATCCAACTAAAAAGCTTTTCCCTCCACTGTTAACTCTCCTGAGAACCTTTACCTGTTTCCTTGTTTCCTCAAGATTCCTGATCCTCTTACCCTGCGTCCATGTTACTTATCACTTTCTAACATATATGTGATTTACTTATTAAGCTTTTTTTTTTTTTAATTGTACTTTAAGTTCGGGGGTACATGTGCAGATCTTGCAGGATTGTTGCATAGGTACACACATGCCATGGTGGTTCGCTGTCTTCATCCCCCCGTCACGTAGTACATCAGCCATTTCTTCCAGTGTTATCCCTCCCCAACCTCGCTGCCCCTCCCCTAGCCTCCCACCTCCCAGCAGACCCCAGTGGGTGATGTTCCCCTCCCTGTGTCCATGTGTTCTCATTGTTCAACACCCGCCTATGAGTGGGACCATGTGGTGTTTGGTTTTCTGTTCTTGTATCAGTTTGCTGTGAATGATGGTTTCCAGATTCATCCATGTCCCTACAAAGGACATGAACTCATCGTTATTTTATGGCTGCATAGTATTCCATGGTGTATATGTGCCACATTTTCTTTGTCCTGTCTATCATTGATGGGCATTTGGGTTGGTTCCAGGTCTTTGCTATTGTAAGCAGTACCACAATGAACATACATGTGCATGTGTCTTTATAATAAAATGATTTATAATTCTTTGGGTATATACCCAGTAATGGGATTGCTGGGTCAAATGGAATTTCTATTTCTAGATCCTTGAGGAATCGCCACACATGGTACTGGTACCGAAACAGAGATATAGACCAATGGAGCAGAACAGTGGCCTCGGAGGCAACACCACACATCTACAACCATTTGATCTTTGACAAACCCGACAAAAACAAGCAAGGGAAAGGATTCCCTGTTTAATAAATGGTGTTGGGAAAACTGGCTAGCCATGTGCAGAAGGCAGAAACTGGACCCCTTCCTGACACCTTACACTAAAATTAACTCCAGATGGATTAAAGATTTAAACATAAGACCTAACACCATAAAAACCCTAGAAGAAAACCTAGAGAATACCATTCAGGACATAGGCATAGGCAAGGACTTCATGGCTAAAACACCAAAAGCAATGGCAACAAAAGCCAAAATAGACAAATGGCATCTAATTAAACTTAAGAATTTCAGCACAGCAAAAGAAAGAATCATTAAAGCGAACCAGCAACCAACAGAATGGGAAAAAGTATTTGCAATCTACCCATCTGACAAAGGGCTAATATCCAGAATCTACAAAGAACTGAAGCAGATTTACAAAAACCCATTCAAAAGTGGGCAAAGGATATGAACAGACACTTCAAAAGAAGACATTTATGAGACCAACAAACATGAAAAAATGCTCATCATCACTGGTCATTAGAGAAATGCAAATGAAAACCACATTGAGATACCATCTCACACCAGTTAGAATGGCAATCATTAAAAAATCTGGAGACGAGATACTGGAGAGGATGTGGAGAAACAGGAACTATTTTACATTGTTGGTGGGAGTGTAAATTAGTTCAATCATTGTGGAAGCTTATTTTTTAATAGCCTGCCTCTTACTAGAATGTGAACTCAAAGTCACGGCAGGAATTTTTTTAAAAATGGATTTAATTGACAAATAAAACTTAGGTATATGTATTGAATACAACATGATGTTTTGATATATGTATACATGTGGCTAAATTGAGCTAACATGCTTAACTCACGTTTTCTTGTGATGAGAACACTTATAATCTATTTTCAGTGATTTTCAAGAATACAATACAATCTTATGAACTATAATCACCATGTTGTACAATAGATCTCTTAAACCTAATTGACCTGTTTAACTGAAATTTTGTATTCTTTCACCAATAGCTCCCTCACCACCTCTACCCACCATCCTGCACCCAACCCCTGATAAGCACCGTTCCACTCTCCACTTCTTATGAGTTCAACTTTTTTAGATTCCACATATAAGATCATTTGGTATTGGTCTTCCTCTGCTTCGCTGATTTCATGACAATATCCTTTAGGTTCATCCATGTTGTTCCAAATATGAGGATTTTTGTCTTTTTAAAGGCAGAATGGTGTTGCATTATGTATATAGACCACATTTTCTTTATCCGTTCATTCATTGGACACTTAGGTTGATTCCATGTCTTGGCTATTGTGAATAATGTCACAATCAACATGGGAATGTATATGTCTCTGACATACTGACCTAATTTCCTTTGGATGAATACCCAGCAGTGGGATTGCTGGATCATGGTAGTTCTATTTTTAATTATTATTATTATATATATATTTTGAGACACCGTCTCACATTGTCTCCCAGGCTGGAGTGCAATGCTGTGATCTTGGCTCACTGCAACCTCCGCCTCCTGAGTTCAAGCAAGTCTCCTGCCTCAGCGTCCCGAGTAGCTGGGACTACAGGTGCCCACCACCATGCCCAGCTAATTTTTTGTAGAGATGGGGTTTCGCAGTGTTGACTAGGCTGGTCTTGAACTCCTGATCTCAGGTGATCTGCCCGCCTTGGCCTCCCAACGTGCTGGGATTACAGGCATGAGCCACCATGCCCGGCCCTATTTTTAATTTTTTAAAGAACCCTCAATGTTTTCTTTACTAATTTACCTTCCCTCAATAATCTAAAAAAAGTTGTTTTCTTCACACCTCTCTCCCAACACTTTTATTTTTTTTTTATGCTAACTATTCTAACAAGCATGAAGTTATATCATTGTGATTGTAATTTGCATTTCCCTGATGACTGGTGATCTTGAGTATTTTTTGATGTACCTGTTGGCCATTTGTATGTCTTTTAAGAAATATCTATTCAGGTCCTTTGCCCACATTAAAATCCAGTTATTTATTTTCTTGCTATTGAGATATTTGAGTTCTTTACATATTCAGGATATTGACCCTTTATCGGATACATGCTTTGCAGACATTTTCTCCCATTTCATAGGTTGTCTCTTCACTTTTGATTCTATGGCTGTTCAGAAGGTTTTTAGTTTGATGTAATCTTATTTGTTTTTGCTTTTGTTGCCTACGCTTTTGGAAACATATATAAAAAATCATTGCCCAGACCAATGTCATGAAGAGCTTCCCTCATGTTTTTCTCTTAAAAGTTTTACAGTTTCAGGTCTTATGTTTAAGTCTTCAATCCATTTTGAATTGATTTTTGTATATGGTGGGAGATGACGTTCTAATATTGTACATGTGGATATCCAGTTTTCCCAGCACCATTCATTAAAGATTGTTCTTTCTCCATTGTATGCCCTTGACACTTTGTCTGAAATTAACCAACCATAAATGTGTGGATTTATTTCTGGGCTTTCTGTTCTGTTCCATTGGCCTGTGTGTCTGTTTTTATGCTGCTACCATGCTGTTTTGATTACTTTATAGTATATTTTGAAGTTGGGTAACTTTATGTCTCCAACTTTGTTCTTTTTGCCCAAAATTGCACTGTCTTTTCAGAGTCTTTGTGGTTCTATATGAATTTTAGGATTTTTTTTTATTTATGTGAAAAATGTCATTAGAATTTTCATAGAGATTGCATTGAATCTGTATATCACTGGGCAGTGTGGACATTTAAAAAATGTTAATTATTCCAGTTCATTAACATGGAATACCTTTTTGTTTGTGTCATCTTCAATCTCTTTTATCAGTGTTTTATAGTTTTCACTTTACAGGTGTCTCACCTCTTTGGTTAAATTTATTCCTACATACTTTTTTGAGTATTGTAAATGGGATTTTTTTTTTTTAATTAGAATTTTGCGTTGGTGTTCTTAAGTGAGAGGTAAGTCTGAAGTTTTCTGTCCTTTGCAGTATAATTCAGGTTTGGAATCAATGTTATGTTTTCTTTATAAAAATTAATGGAAAGTATGTTCCTCTTTTAGAAGTATTTAAATAGCTTTCGTTCTTGATGATTTGGTAGAATTCCTCTCCGAAATCATTTAGGACCAGTGCTAGTTAGATTAGTTTTTGATTAGTTTTTACATTTCAAGTTTTGCTTTATATCTTGTCAATTTGGTAATAGGTATTTTCTGAGGAAATATCTGTTTCATCTAAGTTTTCAAATTTATTTGGAAAGATGTATATTACATTTAATATACATCTCTCATTTTTTTAAATATAGCATTTTTTTCAAAGTCATTTTCCCCTGTTTATTTCCTGTTTTGTGTATTTGTGTTCTCCTGTCATCTGTTCCCTCTTGACTGGTTGGTTAACTAGTGACCATTTATTTTGTTGATGAATGCTTTAAGAGTCAGATTATTTATTGATTCTGTTGTTTCATTTCTAAATAATTATTTGTACCTTATCTTTATTGTTGCATTTCCTCTTTCAGCTTCGTTACTATTTTTATAGCTTTTGAAATGAGTATTGAATTCAGTGCATTAATTCTTTAATTTTTATTGATATATAATCTCTAAATTTTCCACTAATCACTGCTTTAATTTTATACTATACATTCCAATATGTGATGTTTTAAGTATGATTTTTGAAAAAGAAATTTGGTGATTTTTTTTTTTTTTTTTACTCTGACCTGAGTTGTTTAATGGAAATTTTTTTTTTTTTTTTAAATTTCCAGGGTGAAATGACATTTTTGGTTTTAAAAATATTTCTAACTTTTAGTTTTACTATATTGTGACCAAAGAATGTTGATTGTATTTTATTTTTTAATTTTTGTGACGTAACATATACTAAATTTCTTTGAATGTTTCACATTGTTTGATGAAAAGATAAGATTCTTTGGCATCAGACTGTATTTTGGATATATTATATCTACATTATTAGTTATGTTTTTAGGCCTTTTATATACTTAGTGTATACTTTTTTCACTTGACCTGCCTTGGACTGATAATGATCTATTAGTATATTTCTGTTTATTGCTTCTTGCATCTGTAGTTTCTGCTTTATGAAGGTGACTGCTGTGTTATTTGGTACATAGATATTCAAAATGATTATATCTTCATTATGGCTATAATACTATAAAGTATCTTTATTTGTTTTGTTTAATGCTTTAAGGCCTGAATTCTCCTTTATCAGATATAAAGCTAACAACCTTGCTTTACTTTTGTTTGCAATTGCCTACTCTACTTTTCCTATTCCTTTACTTTTTGGCTTTTTTTTTGGAAACCAGGCAAATTGGTTTTAGGCCAGTCCACATTTATTGATACAACTTACTGGTGAGTATTTACAGCACAGGTAGCCTGAGACTTCCAGATTCATGTTAGAGCTGCTACTTGCTACAAATCTGTAGCAGTGCTAAATATTTTACTTTTTTTCTTTTTTACTTTTTTTTTTTTTTTTTTTAAAGACGGGGTTTCACCATATTGGTCAGGCTGGTCTTGAACTCCCAACCTCAGATGATCTGCCCGCCTTGGCCTCCAAAGTGCTTGGATTACTAGGCGTGAGCCACTGCTCCTGGCCCTAAATATGTAACTTTTGTAAACACATTTTACAATACTGATGATCTGTCTAACCTTCATTTTCTTAAATTTTATAAGCAAGAAATATTTGCCAGCTTTATCAAAAGAATATATGGCCATCCCAAGTTAATATTTTTCAAAATGGGCACAATTACTTAAGAGAAAATATGTTTTTGAGTAGGAATATTATGCTTTTATTATACAAGCAAGCTCAAGTGGTCAGGCAGTACATTGATCAAGTCTGCTAGAACAGCATTCATTGGGAGAAAACTACCAAAGACAAAATAAGTAATATCTAGGGGATGCCATTGTCCATCCCTCTAGAAAATGCATAGAGATTTTAACAGGGATTGGTATTCTATTCAGAAAGAAGAATACTTAGATTTTTGGCCTTCTAAGCTGTGTGACTGAGAAGGCAATGGCATCCTGCTGGTTGATCAGGGACCAGGGGGAACCTGACCCTTTCTTGATAGCTCAGACTTTGTGGCTAGGAGGTGTGTATTAGGGGATGGAGGCTGGTTTTTTTTCTTCCTTGCTGTAATCACGGGGCTACATCCAAGTGATGTGGCAATCTGGTAGTAGGATTCACCTGCCTCTTTCCTGGCATGACAAAGACACTGCAATCCAAGATTCAGGGTTAATTGAGAATGACTGCCTTAAGTGCTAGTCATAGTGAGTTTCTATGTAGCTTTGCAAATTCCAGCTCCCTCTCTGGGAAACTAGACTCAGGCAAGTTAACAATTAACATTCAATTTCTATTACAGAAACGTCATTATGTTAGTTAATTTTTTATCTCAGAAGCAATGTATGTTTATATAAAGTCACTTATATTTTTGATATGGTTGTCATCAATAGGTAATTGTGTCATTATTTCAATCTGGTCAGTTGTGAGAAAGTTCTTTTTGATTTTGTCATTTAAATTTGGATGTTGTTACTATGGGAAAATGGAAAAATACAACTTCTCTTTTAAAAAGCAGTAAGTAGCTTGGATATGAAGGTTGCTTCACTTGAGGAGAAAACATGTTAGTGAAAATAATTTTCTGGACATGACATGCTTCTACAAAGTTGTTACACATAGTTTTTATTGTACTTCAGTTTTTCTAACAAATGGCAGCAGGTGAAGCATTTTTAATATATTGTTAAGCTATAAACTGATTCACAATCAGAAATAAGACAGAAATAAACTTCTGTTGGGGTCTGGGATGGATGGATTTTTAACTTATTTTTTCATATATTTGAAAGTCAAATACAGATAACTAAAAAAAGGAGAGAGACATTGATTATACTCTTTCCTTTCTATGTTTTATGCTTCCTAAGTTTTGAATAATTTGTAATATTTTAGTAAGGAATGCCTATATAGTAAACTTCATATTGAAAAAGGCAGGATTCTGTATTTTATCTGTGTGGTATATATTTTATTCTACTTACATAAAATTTATGTACTTTTTGAATTTTAAGTATTTGATATGAATTTTGTATTTTTTTGGACAGAAACATCAAGTGTGTTTGGTATTTTCATTGGCATTTCCTTTTTCCTTTTTTATTGCACCATTTTCCACACCCGTAAAAATGGCATGCTTATGGTGGATGCTTGATGAATATTAGGTAAATAAATGACTGCAGTATGTCCTCCCTGAGGCAACCTTAATCCCTATTTGAATATGTCTGTTGGAATCAAATTTGTGATCTCATAGAAAGAATGAATACTCTGCAATTCAGCATGATCTGATGTGACCATTAATTTTATATGTCAACTTGACTGGGCTACAGGGTGCCCAGATACTTGGTCAAATGTTATTCTGGGTGTGTCTGTGAAGGTGTTTTTGGAAGATGAACATTTAAATAGGTAGACTGAGAAAGCAGATTGACCTTCCTAATGTTCATGGGTCTCATCCAGTCAGTTGAAAGTTTGAATAGGGCAAAATGGCTGATCCTCCAGGTGTGTAAGAGGAAGCTCCTCCTGCTTGACTACCTTGATCTGGGACATTGGGTTTTTTTCTGCCTTTGAACTTGAACTGAAACATTGGCTCTTCCTGAGTTTTAAGGCTGCAGGCCTTTAGACTGGAACTTACACCATTGCTCTCCTGTCTCCAGCTTGCCAACAGCAGATCTCGAGACTTGTCAACCTCCATAATCGCATCAACAAATTCCTTATTATAAATCAATCTGTCTCCCTCCCTCAGTCCCCACAGCCTATTTTCATTTTGTTTCTTTGGAAAACCCTAAGATACTTGGCTACCATTCTGTTTATAAACATAATTTAAAATATTACTGCTTATTTTCTTGAACATAATTTCTCTTTAAACCAGTCTTATTTTACTGGGTACTTTAGGAATATACAGTAATAGATTATGATGGTATAGTAGGTTCAGTAATGGTCATCCAGACATCAAATCCTAATCCCGAGAATTTGTAAATGTTACCTAATACTGGAAAAGGGGTCTTTGCAGATCTAATTAATGGTCTTGAGGAAAGGGGATTACTCTGGATTATCTGGGAAGGCCCTAAATACCATCACAAATGGTCTTAAAATAGACAAAGGGAGATAACATGAACACACAGAAAAGAAGACATACAGATGAGGAGGAGGCAGTGTGACTGTGAGGCAGACTGGAGTGATGCAGCCACAAGCCAAAGAATAACTAATGGCATCAGTAGCTGGAAGAAGCAAGAAATAGATTGTCCCCTAGAGTCTTAGGAAGGAATGTGGCCTGTTAATTCAAAGTTCAGACCTCCAGAACTGTGAGTTAATAAATTTTTGTTGTTTTAAGTCACCAATTTTGTGACAATTTGTTACAACAGTCACAGGAAACTAATACAGATGGAAAAAATAGCAGTTACTTAGGTGATCATTAAAATTACTATTGTAATAGAAAATGGCCTCATTGGTTAGAGTGTCTTTGTGTGTGTGTGTGTGTGTGTGTGTGTGTGTGTGTGTGTGTGTGAAAAATTTACAGATAACCATTATACTTTACTATGTAATTATTTTGCAGCCTGTTGCTGTTTGCATACTCTGAATTGATTCAAATTATTGTGCTGTATAGACTTTTCGAGGCTCAGTTTGGATTTCTGAGATAAATTAGGTATGGATTACCCTGAAATATTACTGAACTGCAGTCACTTGGTAAAACTTACTTTTCAAACAATTAGTAGTAATAAGATGGATGCCAGTCTCATGTTACTGTGTCAAACAATTCAAAGGTGTAGTGGACAATCAGTGTTTGGATGGCTGGCTGTCCTCCAAATATTCCCTCCTGTTTGAATAGTCCACCATTGGTATACTCTTCATGGAAGATAGGATACTACCCCTAAATATAGTAGCTAAAATGTTTTTCTTTTCCTCTTCCTTCTGGAGCCAGGAATTGGTCATGGGATCAGGGTTCAGTTAATCAAACACTCCCACCCAGAACTTTGCATCTTTAGTGACTAACTTATGCATTGGAGGAGTTAGGCAGAATTGATGGTGGCAGGGACAGCTGTTTCTGCCCTTCAGCACTGCCTTTGTTGGCCCATATTCCAAGTTTGGTTTGTCAATATCCCATCAATAATGTGAGCTCTCAACATCCTTCCAATAAATTCCATTTTTACTTGAAAGGTAACAAATTCTGCTTGATACTTAGGATAAACTGATATGACATTTTTGTTGCATGAATAATGTGGCATATATAGGAAGTTAATAGATAAACTTCTTATTGAAGGTTTACTTCATGCTAGTCATTGTTTTAAGCATTTTAGACATTTATTTAATCCTCATAACAACCTTATGAGGAAGGTACCATTAAAATTCCCATTTTGCAGATAAGGAAATGGGGGCATTTGCAAAATCGAAAATAAAAGGCAGCCGATACTTTGTTACTCTGTAGTGCTTTTGACTTCAATCATTATTAGTAAGTCAGTGCTGTAAGACTGCCTTTTTAAGTGCAGCCAGGTCCAGACAGCTCAGCCACTGCAAGCTTCATGTATCCTTTACCTGCCGCTTAAGTGTGGATCTCAAAATAGCACCACATACAGATGGTGCAGCTGGCCTAGCAGATGTAGAGTGAAGCTATCTGCAAAAATTCAGAAATGAATCTGTAGTTTAATTTGTTACAGATATATAAAAATAATGAGTGCACTATTTTAATGTATAACTTTTTTTAAGGAACAGCTTCCTCATCTAGAGAATCATTTGGGATTAATTAAGGCAATCTGAATTTTGCAGTTCAACTGAAAACCATAAGGAGAATCCCAATACAGAAGTATATACCAAAAATAACTTTTAAAGAAGTCAGTATGGGCTAGGTTTTGCAGTCAAACTGGCAAATAGTTTTTTAGGCTTTTCTGCCCTAGTGCCATCCTTTGACCTAGTGATATTTTACATTTGCTGCAGTGGGCTAAAGACATCATATAGGTAGAATGGATTGCCTGAAGCATAATTCTGTGTTTCTGGGATCCTCCTGTTTCTTTAGTATTACATACATCTGCCTCAGTCTCTTTTGTTCTTTGATTTTCTATTCATTCTCATATTGCCTCTTACCTCTTTCTTTCCCTTGGCAGCTTATCCCATTAGGTTTCTTTCAGCTATCTAGTGGTGCATAAGCTATCAAAATTTGCTAGCTTAAAACAATAATTTTTTAATTTATTTCTCATTATTCTGTGAGGCAGGAATTCAAAGAGGGAACAGCAGAGATGACTAATGTCTGCCCCATATCATGTCTACTACAATGTCCAAAATGGTTTCATCACTTCCATGTCTGGTACCTGCCCTTAGAAGTCTCTAATGGTAGGAGTTGGCTTGAGTGATTCTGCTGAGGTTGTATATTTAGGGCCTTTAGTCTAACTGTTGGCTGGGATCCTCAATTCTTCATGCAATCTAATGACCTCTCCCTCTCCACGTGATGTCTCCAATGAAGTAACCAGATTTCTTATGTAGCAGCTTAGGATTTTCAAGAATAAAAAGCAGAAGCTGCCAGGGCTTCTGTCTTCTGTTGGTCAAAAGAGGTCACTGGGCCAGGTCATTCAAGGAGAAGAGACTATAGAAGGACTTTGGGAGTCACAAAAGAACCAGGGCACCACATTGTGTAATGGCAGCATCACAACCATGTTTGTGTTCAAAGATTGTGTACATGATGGACATTTGATAAAAGCATTTTCTCCATTCTCCTTGCATTAGGCTAGATCCTTATTTCAGTGACCTATATACAGATGTAAAAACAATTATCTTGCATATCATTGTTATTACTGCTTCTTTAAGTCAGATTTGTAATAATTTTGGTCAGAGTTTAACACAGAATTTAGAAAGCAGTGAGCTACGCTTCAAAATAAAGTTAAGACCAGAACAAAGTGAGAATACATTTCTGAGTAAAAGAATTGGGAGATCCTATGGGTTGATTTTTTAAAAAATCAACATCCTTAAGATATTACTGATGAAATATAATTTAAGATATAACTAGCATAAACGTAATGCATGAATCTTGGGTTCTTTCTCTGAGTTTTGACAATTTCATATACTTGTGTAAACATTATTCAAAACAAGACATAAATCATTTTTGTCACCTCAGAAGGTGTTCTCATGCCCCTTTCCAGGTAGCTCCTTATCACACCCAGAAGCAGTCATGGCTCTCATTTCAACTACCACTGATTAGCAATTGTATGGGTATAGTAAATTTTGTTTTTCTATGTGCCTGTTTCCACAGGCTTTTTGGTAACTTCCAGTTTTAGGCTACTTTAAATAAATTTCTGTATAAAAGCTTGCTGGGATATTGATAAGAATTGTATTAACTCTAGAGATCAATTTGGAGAAAATAAAAGCCAACAATTTTGAGTCTTTCAGTCAACATAGAATGGTTTATATCTCTAGGTTTTCATTTTTCTCAGCTGTGTTTTGTGTTTTATATTGTAGTGGTTTCCACATTTCTCATGATGTTTATTTTTAGATACTTGATGTTTCTTGATATCCTGTCACATTGCTAATTTCACTTATTAGTTGAGAAGTCATTTTTTAGATGCCATAGCTTATATGCAGTCATGCCACTTGTAACTAAGGATCGTTTAGCTTCTTCCTCTCCTGTCTTCATGCTGCTTACTTCTTTTTCTTGCCTTATCAAACTAGCTAGGACTTCCAGTACAATGTTGGAGATAGTACACATCCTTGCCCTTTTGCCAAGGACAAGAGAAATATTGTAATATTACACCATTAAAATATGATGTTGGTTGTTTTTATCAGATTGACAAGGTTATCCTCTGTTTCTTGTTGCTATAAGTTTTTATTTTTAAAATCATGAATGGGTATTGTCTTTTACCAATTTTTTTTCTCTGTGGAAATGATTTTATGACTTTTCTTCTTTACTATTTTAATGTGATGAATTACATTGATTTTTTTAAACTGTTAAACCAATCTTAAATTCTTAGGATTAAACTTTACTTGTTTGTCATGTGTTATAGTTTTTATTGCTGTATTTGGCTTGCTAACTTTTGTTGAGGAGTTTAAAAATATTTGTTCAGGAGGTGCATTGGTCTGTGCTTTTATTGCACTGTATTTACTTCTAGTATGAATATTATGCTGCCTTGCTTCATAAAACAAGTTGGAAAGTGTTTCTATAAAAGAATAATAACTCTCTTATAAAACAGTTTAAGACTGGCATTATTTTTCCTTAAATGTCTGATGGCATTCATTGGTGAAGCCATTTGGACCTCTAATTTTCTTTGTGGTAATGGTTTTGATTACAAACTCAATTTCTTTTATAGATGTAGGTTTACTAAATATATTTGCGTTCTCTTGAATGAGCTTTGGCAGCTTGTGTTTTTTGCCTTGCTTGCTGGATTTTACTGGCATACAGTTGTTTATAATATCCTTTATCATTCTTCTAATATCTTTCAGATCATAGTGATATCCTCCTTTATTTGTGAAACTGATAATTTATGTTCCCTTGTTCTATAATCTTTGACCCTTGTGTTAGTTAGAAGTGTGTGGCTTAATTTCTTAATGTTTAGAAATTTTCTGGGTATTGTATTGTTACCCATTTCTAATTTTATTCTTGTGGGGTGAGAGAATTACTCTGTTTGATTTTTATTATTTGAAATTCATTGAGACTTTTTTTTTGCCTTGACACATGGTGTATCTTGGTGTTTGTTCCATGTACACTTAAACTGAACAGATATTCTGTAGTTGTTGGGTATTATGTTCTATAAATGACAGGTCCAGTAATATTATTTAAATCTATGTGTTTGTTGATTTTTGTCTCTGTCTTCTTTAGGTAGTGAGAGAAGGTATTAAAATTTCTAACTACAGTTATATATTTGTTGATTTCTTTAGTTTTGATAATTTTGATTAATGTATTTTTAGGTTCTGTTATGAAATGATTACATATGTAGTATTGTTATATCTTAAAAATTGTCCCTTTTACCATTATCAAATATCCTACTTTATAGTAATACTTCTTGTCTCAAAGTCTGCTTGGTCTGATATAACACAGTCACAAACACTTTCTTATGCTTGGTGTTTGCTTAGTATAGCTTCTTGCACATTTTAAGACTTTAATGTGTTTCTTTGCTATATTTTTGAGTATTACATATTTATCATATCTAATAAACTGCCTTTTAACTGGAACGTTTAGTCCATTTTTACTTGATATGGTTGAGTTTAATTCTACCATCTTGCTACTTTAAAAATTATATATTTTTTGTTTACCTCTTTCTCCATTCTTGCCGTCTTAGGTATTTTCAATGTTCAGTTGCTTTTCTCCTCTATTGTATTTTTTCAGAAAAAAACTAAAATGTATTTTTATTTTAAATACACTGTATTTTTTAAAGCAGCTTTAGGTTCACAGCAAAATTGAGCAAAAAGAGCAGAGTTCCTGTGTTAGTCTGTTTTGCATTGCTATAAAAGAATACCTGAGACTAGATAATTTATAAAGAAGAGAGGTTTGTTTAGCTCATGATTCTGTAGGCTGTACAAGAAGTGTAGTGCCAACATCTGCTTCTGGTGAGGTCCCAGGAAGCTTACAATCATGGCAGAAGGCAAAGGAGAAGCCAGTGAATGACATGTCAGAGAGAGGGAGCAAGAGAGAGAGGGAGGAGGTACCAGGCTCTTTTTAAACAACCGGCTTTAATGTTAACTCATTACCACAGGGAGGGTACTTAGTCATGCACGAGGGATCCACCCCAATGACCCTAGTACCTCCTGCAAGGCCCACCTCCAACACTGGAGGTCACATTTTAATATGAGATGTGGAGGGAACGGAACATTCAAACTTTATCAGGTCCTCTTTACCGTCATACTTCCTCACACACATAACTGCCCCAATATCAACATCCCACACCAAAGTGGTACATTTATTACAATCATGGAACCTACAGTGACACAACATTTACACCCAAAGTCCATAGTTTATATTAGGGTTCCCTCTTGGTGTACATTCTATGGATTTTGACAAACGTATAATGACATGTATCCATCATTATAATATCATACAGAGTATTTTCACTGCCTAAAAATCACCTATGCTTCACTTAGTGATTCTATGCTTCTCCATTTTACTGTGTCCATACTTTTGTTTTTTCCAAAATGTCAGGTAGTTGGAATCATTTAGTATGTAGTCTTTTTAGATCGGCTTCTTTTACTTAGTAATATGCATTTATGTTTCCTCCATGTCTTATGATGGCTTCGTAGCTAACTTTTTTTTTTTTTGCACTGAATAATTGGATAATATTCTGTTGTCTGAATATACCACACTGTATTTATTCATTCACCTACCATCTTAGGTGGCTAGTGCTGCCATAACAAAATAACACAGGCTACATGGCTTAAACAACAGAAATTTATTTTCTCAAAGTTATGCAGGCTGGAAGTTCAAGATCAAGGTCCAGCAGGTCCTGTTTCTGCTGAGGACTTTCTTCTTGGCTTGCAGATAGCCACCTTCTCACTGCATCCTCACTGGCCTTTTTGCTGAGTAGGTGTGGAGTGGCCAGGGAGAGATCTCTTCTTATAGAGCCGCCAATTGTGTTGGACCTTATTTAACCTTAACTACCTCCTAAAGGCTCAATCTCCAAATACAGTCACATTTGGGATTAGGGCTTTAATATGTGAATTTGGAGCAGGGGTTGGGAGGAGTGGTGGAAACAATTGAATCCATAGAATCTATTGAAGGGCATCTTGGTTGTTTCTAAGTTTTGTCAACGCCATAAATATCTGTGTGCCAGATTTTTGTGGACATAAATTTTCAACTCCTTTGGGTAAATACCATTGAGTGTGACTGCTGGATTATGTGGTAAAAGTATGTTTAAGAAACTGCCAAACTCTCTTCCAAAGTGACTGTACAATTTTGTATTCTCACAAGCAATGAAAGTTCCTGTTGTTCCACATCTTCACCAGCATTATTATCAATATTCTGGATTTTGGCCAAATAGTTGTATAGTGATATCTCATAGTTTTAACTTGAATTCCTCTAATGATATGTGATGTGTAGCATCTTATCATATGCTTGTTTGCCATCTGTTTTTATCATCTTTGATGAGAAGACCGTTTAGGACTTTTGTCCATTTTTAAATTGGGAAATGGTGTTTTAATGCAATATTTAATTTTACAGACTAGTGAAGTTTTGAAATAAACTGTGAATCTACACATTTAAAAAGCATTGGAACAATTTGTGAAATTTATAAATATGGTCCTTAGAGTTTTGAAGAATTTGACACTTTTTTTTTTTTTTTTTTTTTTTTGTCTGCAGAGTTTTTTAGGTCATTCAAATCCACATGAAAATGGCTTTGGCTTAGGTAAATCCATTTTCTATATAAATATGAGGTTCTTAGGTTTTTTGATTTTTGAGGAATAACACACATATTGAGGAAAAACAAGAGAGCATCCTTTTCTTATATCTTTAACAGCAAGGCAGCGTTGCCCAGAACTCCTTTCCACCTCTGCTTATCCCATTCCACCACTGCATTCTTTGGCTTGGAATGTGTCACACATCTCAAAGCAGTCACATAAAGGAGAATAACATCTTCGTAATTGGCTTAGACCAGTAAGGACCTAGTCTTGGGCTTGGGGATGGGGCTGTCCTCCTCTGAATTATATAGCCATGTGGAAGAGGTGGCTGTCGGAACAAAATCAAAGTACTATTGTTAGGAAAACATATTGGTGGTGGACAACAATGTTGGCGAAGCCCCATTCCCACAAGTAGGTTTACTTACTCTGACCTTGGAAGCTAAAAAATCTGGTACTAAGGGAAAGTTGCCACACAAGGGATGTGTACCAACCTGAGGGAGAGAATCATGTAGCAAAAAAGTAAGATGGAGAGAGCATGGGGCAGTGAACCCCAGGTAGAGACGGGCTCAAAAGAGGATTCAGGCAGAAATAGGGGTCATTAAACTGATCCCAAAGGAAGGAATGCAAACTTCAAAGGTCTGCTTGGCTGGCTGCAAATTTTGCCTTGGGCCATCAAACTCAAATGTTTATATAACTCACAAATAAACCAACAGCTCTAGGCAATTACAGCACAGTTATAAGTTGAGGATCAGGACTATGAGCTGTTTCTTAAAATAATTAAGTCAGGGGGGATCTCACCTCTCTGGACATTTATGGAGTCTTATTTACTGCACAAAGGCATTGCATATGTATGTGGGGGTAAAGAGCAGGATCAGCTATATAATTTGCAAGACCCAGTGCAAAATGAAAATTCAGAGCCCCCTGTTAAAAAAATTATTAAGAATTTCAAGATGTTCACAGCAGAACATTAAACAAAATATGGAACCTTTCTAAGCATGGGAACCCTGTACAACTATACAAATTACACAGCCATAAAGTCATTTCTGTGGGGAGGATTGCTCTCTGTAAAGTCTGAAGAGGCACTGAGTGGCTTTCATACACCCCTTTAATAAACCCCCATATGTATTTTGATACGGCAACCTCATTGCAGCCATGTAACAACTAGAGTGGTATCAGAGCACACTGTGGGGAATCAGAAGAAGCAGTTTCTAGCTGCAATGCTACAACTGAGAGCAAGTTATTTTTTTTTCAGATCTCAGTTTGCTCATTTCTTAGAATTGATCTATACTAGTAGTTTTCAAACCTTTTATTTTAAATTAGTAGAACCCCCTTTCCATTAAAATTTTTACTTGGAGTCTGCTGTGGTCTGAATATTTGTGTCTTCACAAAATTTATGTTGAAACCTAATCTCCAATGTGATACTGTTAGGAGGCAGAAACTTCGGGAGGTGATTTGCTCATGAGGGTGGGACCCTCATGAATGGGATTTGTGTTCTTACAGAGGCTGAAGAAACCATAATTCTTCCACCATGTGAGGATGTAGTAAAGTACAAGTGGATCCTCACCAGACACAAAATCTTCCACGATCTATATCCTTCCCAGCCCCTAGTACTATAAGACGTAAATTTATATTTAATCCACCCAATTTATGAAATGTTGTTATAGCAGCATGAATGGACTGATACAGGATGGAATGATTAGAGTCTTAAATATAAAAGAGACAAAAGAGAAAGTATCTAATTAAAATCTCTTCTCTTCCTTGGCTTGTAGGTGGTCACCTTCTTGTTCTACCCTCACATGGCCATCCCTCTGGGCATGTGCACCACTGGGGTCTCTCCATTTGTCCATATTTCCTCTTACAAGGACAATAGTCAAATTGGATTAAGGCCCCACCCTAAGGGCCTCATTTTAACTTAATTACTTCTTTAAAGACCCTCATGTTCACATACAGTCACATTCTGAGGTACAAGGGTTGAGAGCTTCAACATGCGAATTTGTGGGGGACACAGTACACAATTCAGCCGATTAATTTTCCCCAAGCCCCAGTCACAGAGTAGGTCTGGGGAAGTACCTTGGGATCTCACTTTAAACTACTACGGTGAGCATCAAATACACAGGATTATATTCCAGTGTATTGTATTTTCTGATTTCTATGTATAATCGAAGTCAAAGACTGCCTTGTACATGTATGCAATCTCAGTCATTTTTATAGTACCCATCAAAGATGTTTAGGAAACAGTCTATTTTGTTTTAGTTATTACTCTGTTCTCTCTGGGTTTTTCCTATTTATTTTTTGTTTTTAAAAAATTTATTGTTATACTTTAAGTTCTGGCATACATGTGCAGAATATGCAGATTTGTTACATAGGTATACATGTGCCATGGTGGTTGGCTGCATCCATCATCCTCTACATTAGGTATTTCTCCTAATGCTATCCCTACTCAACCTTCCCACCCCCCACTGACCCTCCCCTAGACACCCCAACAGACCACAGTGTGTGATGCTCCCCTCCCTGTGTCCATGTTTTCTCATTGTTTGACATATGCCTATGAGTGAAAACATGCAGTGTTGGATTTTCCATTCTTGTGTCAGTTTGCTGAGAATGATGGTTTCCAGCTTCATCCATGTCCCTACAAAGGACATAAATGCATCCTTTTTATGGCTGCATAGTATTCCATGGTGTATGTGTGCCACATTTTCTTTATTCAGACTATCATTGATGGGCATTTGGGTTGGTTCCAAGTCTTTGCTATTGTGAACAGTGCTGCAGTAAACATACATGTGCATGTGTCTTTATAATGGAATGCTTTGTAATCTTTTGGATATTCACCCAGTAATGGGATTGCTAGGTCAAATGGTATTCCTATTTCTAGAACCTTGAGGATTCACCACACTGTCTTCCACAGTGGCTGAACTAATTTACACTCCCATCAACAGGGTAAAAGTGTTCCTATTTCTCCACATCCTCTCCAGCATCTGTTGTCTGAGATGGAGTCTCGCCGTGTTGCCCAGGCTGGAATGCAGTGGCACGATCTCGGCTCACTACAACCTCTGTCTCCCAGATTCAAGTGATTCTCCTGCCTCAGCCTCCCAAGTAGCTGGGATTATAGGTGTGCTATCACACCCAGCTAATTTTTGTATTTTTAGTAGATACTGGTTTTGCCATGTTGGCCAGGCTGGACTTGAACTACTGACCTCAGGTGATCTGCCCACCTCAGCCTCCCAAAGTGCTGGAATTAGAGGCATGAATTACCTCACCAGGCCTATTTATTCTGTATATTTGATTCATGGATATTTTGTTTTTGCACTCTCATACCCTTCCAGGGGCCATAATCTTCTCAAATCTGTAACTTTGATGAGGACCAACCCACCTGGTCCCTGCTCCAGAACTTCTTTATTCTCCAATTTTGTTTCCCTGCAGGGCTCTGGAATCTAGATCACTCTGGGGGAAAATTTCAGTACTAATCCATGTGGGCAAACTTGCTGCTTCTCTCATTTCAGCCTTGTGTCTCTGTCTTGGTAATTGGGTTTCTATCCCAGGGTCTGGATCCATGTGACACACACTAGCTCCACATTGGTCTCTTGATAATTAGCTGATGTCTAACTTCCTGCTTTGTTAGCCTGCCCATTCTCTAAGCCTGGGAACTTTTGTGCCTTGTTCTTGTCATCCTCCCAGTGACATCAGCATAATCTAGATCAAGAATTATTAAAGTTTTTCTGTTAAGGACCTGAAAATAAATACTTTAGGCTCTGCCACCCATGTGGACTCTGTCAAGACTACTCAGCTCTAACTGTGTAGAACAGAAGCAGCCAGAAATGACATGTAAACAAATGAACATGGCTGTGTTTCAATAAAACTGTATGTACAAAAACAGCCAGCAGCTGCATGCTGCTGACCTGAGTGCTATAGTTGACAAACTTGATCTCAATGGAGTGTTATCAAATTATTCTGTGGAATTTCATGGGCTACTTTCAAGAAGCATCAGAAGAAACAAAATCCGTTGAAACTTATTTCTTGGATTTCTAGCCTCCAGAACTATGAAAAAATAAATTTCTGTTGTTTAAGCCATCCAGTCTCTGGTATTACTATGGTAGCCCTACCACATGAATAGATCAGGTGTGATATTTGAATATCTACACAGGTAATTCTGACACACTGAGTTGACAACCACTTGGTTAGAGTTAAGATGCAAACCGAGGAGGAATATAAGGAAAAAGTGCTGAAGAATGTGTAGAGGAAATGTTGCCTTATAAATATAAAAGAGATGAGCTTTGTGTTGCCTGTGAGTTTCCCCATGTCTGTTATTTTAGTTCTCAGCCCTGGAGCAGCCATGGTTGTACTGTCCACATACAGCTCTTCATTTGGTGGCTACCATCTGTAATCCCAGCACTTTGAGAGGCTGAGGCAGGCAGACAGCCAGAGGTCAGGAGTTTGAGACCAGCCTGGTCATCATGGTGAAACCCCATCTCTACTAAAAATAAAAAAATTAGCCAGGTATGGTGGCAGGCACCTATAATCCCAACTACTTGGGGAGCTGAGGCAGGAGAATCACTTGAATCTGGGAGGTGGAGGGAGGTTGCAGTGAGCTGAGATTGTGCCATTGTACTCCAGCCTGGGCGACAAGAGTGAGACTTCATCTAAATAAAAATAAAAATAAATAAAGCCCTTCATTTGCCATCTTAGTGCTGTTTCTGTTGTTTTGAGTTGAGTCAGAATAGTCTTCATCTTGTTCTTGGGAAGTTTTGCTCCCAATCAATGGGAAGCTAGGACATTTTCCTATCATGTACTCTTTATTGCCTCCCTCTCCTCTTGTCATGTTGGAAACTGTGCAAGAGACGGAAGCCAAGAACTAAGGCTTTTCTTACCATTAAACAGACTATTTTTAAACTAGACAAAATAAGGGGCATTTTTGGGGGATGGAGTAATCTCGTTGCTATCTATGGCTTGTTTTTATAAATCCAATTTCTCAAAAAGAGTTCCAGCATTAGCAGATTTTAATGAAGTAGTTATTAAGCATATTTGGCTCTGATGAAGGCAAATTTATTTCCTAATGATCTTTGTCTGACTGAAAAGAGAAAGTCTTGAATATGTTAGTCTGTGTGGGGAATATTAATGTTTTCTTAATTTTTCCAGTGATAGCGAATCAAAATGGCTCTTGGCAAATCAGTTAACTGAAACAATATCTAAGGACACTGAACTGCTGTCTCTTATTACTTAACATGATACATATTCAACTAAAATTACAGTATCCCATTTTCTTAGTGCTTTGAATGGAAAAGTTTTAGAAAATAACCATTTGATTTAAAACTCTTAGCTCTTTTTAAAACAAGGCATCACATTCTTTTAACGGTTAGATTTTAGGGAATAATATCACCAATATGTCAGAGTAGGGGATGCCAGCCTTCATCCTCCCACAAAAAATAACAATTAGCTATCCACAAAGGAAAATAGCTCTGGAGAGCTCTGGCATCCATTTGAGTAGCTGCAGCAACACAGCAAAAACCAAATAATAATTGCACAAAAGGCATAGGAACAAGTTTCATTTTGCCTGCACCATCTCATCCCCTGAAGCTGACACTGCTCAGTGCCAAGAGGGAACTACCCAGCATACAAGTTCCTCTTACAGGAAAAGAAGAGCAGAATGAGCCGGGTGCAGTGGCTCATGCCTGTAATCCCAGCACTTTGGGAGGCCAAGGCAGGTGAATCATGAGGTCAGAAGTTTGTGACCAGCCTGACCAAGATGGTGAAACCTTGTCTCTACTAAAAACACAAAAATTAGCTAGGCACAGTGGCATGCACCTTTAATCCCAGCTACTTAGGAGGCTGAGGCAGGAGAATTGCTTGAACCCAGGAAGCAGAGGTTGCAGTGAGCAGAGATTGCACCACTGCACTCCAGCCTGGGTGACAGAGAAGAAAAAGAAAGAGGAAACAGAAGAAGCAGCAGAAGCAGAAGAAAAAGAAGCAGAAGAAGCAGAAGCAGAAGAAGAAGGAAGGAGAGGAAGAAAGATGACCAACTTCCCCAGTCTTTTGGGGGCATTGTCCTAAGGACCTGCTTTGATTTCACCTCACCTAGATCTCTGGGGAGACCAGCATAGCTGAGACATCTAAGGAGGACTAAAAAGTTAACATGATGTGTATTCTACTGAAAAACAACTGACACACAGCATGGACACTGCATGCACATGCTTGCAAATGACCTGGGCTCCTGCATCAAGCCATGATATGCAATGCTGTATGTATGCCCATGGCTGATCCTGCAAGCATGTGTGTTTACACAGCTGACCCCAACCCCACTGCCAGCTAGCCCCAACCCCCTCACCACCATGCACATGCCTTCAGTTGTTCCTTGCAGTTGAGCTCATGCCTACCAGTAGGCCCAACCCATGTAACCACACTTGCATGTATAGCTAATCCCTAAAGCCACACATGTGTACACTTCAAGTCCTGATGTCCACCACTGTTTACCTTTGTCCCTTGCTACTGAACCCAGAGGCACTGCTGAGTACCCTAACAACTTTCTTACTGGTGACACGGTATGCTCCAGGGTCCACTCACCCCACTGATAAAGGTCTTTTCTTAACCACAGCCAGTCAATTAAATTTGGAAAATGCTTTCAAAGGCAGAGACATCAGTCTGTTTACCTACATATCAAACCAGCACTGAGAAGGATCACAAGGAACCAGGGAAACAAGACACCAACCAAGAAACACAATAAAACTTCCAGTAACAGATGCCAAATAAATGGAGATCCATGAGTTGCCTGACAAGTAATTCAAAATAATTGTCCTAAAGAAGTTCAGCAGGTTACAAGTGAACATAAATAAATAATCTAATGAAATCAGGAAAACAATATGAGAACAAAATGAGGTGTTTAAAAACGAGATAGAAAACAGAAACAGAGAGAGCCAAACAGAAATTTTGGAACTAAAGAATACAGTGACTGAACTAGAGAATGCAATAAAAAGTTTCAATAGCAGACTCAATCAAGCCAAAGAATCTGAACTTGAAGAAAGGTCATTTTAAATTATCAAGGCATAAAAGAAAAAGTGAAAAAGAATAAAAGGGAATGAAGAAAGCCTATGAGATTTTTGAGACCCCATCAAAAGAGCTAACATTTGCATTATGGAATCTTCAGAAGGAGAAGACAGAAAAGGAAAAAGAAAACTTTAAAGAAATAATAGCTAAAAATTGTCCAAGTTTGGGAAGAGATATGGAAATCCAAGTACATGACGCTCAGTGGTGGCCCCCGAAGACTTCACTGACACATATTTTAATCAAACTATCAAAAACAAAGACAAAAGAGAGAAATTTGAAATCAGCAAGAGAAAAAGGCTCATCAAATACAAGAAAATTTCTATGAGGCCATCAGCGTTGTTGTTCTTACTCAAGATTGCTTTGGCTATTCAGGATATTTTGTGGTTTTGTATAAATTATAGGATTGCTTTTTTTCCATTTCTATAAAAAAATACCACTGAAATTTTTACTGTGATTGCATTGAATCTGTATTTCACTTTGTGTACTGTGGATATTTTTAGAATATTAATTCCTCCAATCCATAAACAAATAATATCTTTCCTTATACTTACATCTTAATTTTTTTATCAGTGTGTTATAATTTTCAGTGTACAGATCTTTCACTTCATTGGTTAAATTTATTTCTAAGTATTCTTTTTTATGCTATTGTAAATACGATTGTTTCTTAATATCCTTTTCAGCTAGCTCATTGTTAATGTATAGAAATACAACTGATTGGCCAGGCATGGTGGGTGATGGCTGTAATCCCAGCACTTTGGGAGGCTGAGGAGGGTGGATCACAAGGTTAGGAGATCAAGACCATCATGCTAAGATGGTAAAACCCCATCTCTACTAAAAATTAAAAAAAATTAACTGGGCATGGAGGTGTAGTCCCTCAGGAGGCTGAAGCTGGAGAATCGTTTGAACCCAGGAGGCAGAGGTTGCAGTGAGCTGAGGTCACGCCATTGCACTCCAGCCTGGGTGACAGAACGAGACACTGTCTCAAAAAAAAAAAAAAAAAAAAAAAAAACAAAAAAAAAAAAAAACTTATTTTTATATGTTGATTTTCTGTCTGTAGATCTCATAGTTTTTCATAAAATCTTTAGAAATTTCTATATATTAAGATAATGACACCTGTAAACACATACCGCTTTATATCTTTTCTGATCACAACTCCTCACCAGCAAGGAACCAAAGCTGGATGGAAAATGAATTTGACGAATCGACAGAAGTAGGTCTCACAAAGTGGGTAATAAACTTCTTCAAGCTAAAGGAGCATGTTCTAACCCAAAGTAAGGAAGCTAAGATACTTAACAAAAGGTTAGAGAAATTGCTAACTAAAATAACCAGTTTAGAGAAGAACATAAATGACCTGATGGAGCTGAAAAACACAACACGAGAACTTCATGAAGCATACACAAGTATGAATAGCTGAATTTATCAAGTGGAAGAAAGGATATCAGAGATTGAAGATCACCTTATTGAAATAAAGTGTGAAGACAAGATTAGAGAAAAAGAGAATGTAAAGGAATGAACAAAGCCTTCAAGAAATCTAGGACTATGTAAAAGGACCAAATCTACATTAGATTGGTGTGCCTGAAACTGATGGGGAGAATAGAACCAAGGTGGAAAACACTCTTTAGGATATTATCCAGGAGAGCCACCCCAACCTAGCAAGGCAAGCCAACATTCAAATTCGAAGATACTCCTCATGAAGAGCAACCCCAAGACACATAATTGGCAGATTCACCAAGGTTGAAATGAAGGAAAAAATGTTAAGGGCAGCCAGAGCAAAAGGATGGGTAACCCACAAAGGAAACCCCATCAGACTAACAGTGGATCTCTCTGCAGAAACTCTATAAGCCAGGAGAGTGGGGGCCAATATTCAACATTCTTAAAGAAAAGAATTTTCAACTCAGAATTTCATTTCCAGCCAAACTAAGCTTCATAAGTGAAGGAGAATTAAAATCCTTCACAGATAAGAAAATACTGAGGGATGCTGTCACCACCAGGCCTACCTTACAAGAACTACTAAAGGAATCATTAAATATGGAAAGTAAAAATGGGTACCAGCCACTGCAAAAACACACCAAATTGTAAAGAACATTGACACTATGAAGATACTGCATCAACTAACAAGCAAAATAACCAGCTAGTGTCATAACAACAGGGTCAAATTCACACATAATATTAACCTTAAACATAACAGGATAAATGGTCCAATTAAAAGGCACAGACTGGCAAACTGGATAAACAGTCAAGACTTATCGGTGTGCTATATTCAAGAGATGCATCTCACATGAAAGAACACACATAGGCTCAAAATAAAGGGGTAGAGGAATATTTACTAAGCAATTTCAAAGCAAGGGGTTGCAATCCTAGTCTCTGAGAAAACAGACTTTAAACCAACAAAGATCACAACAGACAAAGAGGGACATTACATAATGGTAAAGGGATCAATGCAACAAGAAAAGCTAACTATCCTAAATATATATCCACCACATACAGCAGTGCCCAGATTCATAAAGCAAGTTCTTAGAGACCTACAAAGAGACTTAGACTCCCACATGATAGTAGTAGGATACTTTAACACCCCACTGTCAATATTAAACAGATCAATGAGACAGAAAATTAACAAGAATATTCAGAACTTGAACTCAGCTTTGGACCAAGCAGACCTAATAGACATCTGCAGCACTCTCCACCACAAATCCACAGAATATACATTCTTCTCAGTACTACATCACATCTATTCTAAAATTGACCACATAATAGAAGTAAAACACTCCTCAGCAAATACAAAACATGGAAATCATAACAAAAATTCTCTAAGTTGATAGTGCAAGCATTTTAGAACTCAACATTTAGAAAGTCACTCAAAACCACACAATTACATGGAAACTGAACAACCTGCTCTTGAATGACTACTGGATAAATAATGAAATTAAGGCAGAAATAAATAAGTTATTTGAAACCAATGAGAACAAAGACACAATGTATCAGAATCTCTGGGACACAGCTAAAGCAGTGTTTAGATGGAAATTTATAGCACTAAATGCCCACAGGAGAAAGTGGGAAATATCTAAAATCAACACCCTAACATCACAATGAAAAGAACTAGAGAAGCAAGAGCAAACAAATTCAAAAGCTATCAGAAGGCAAGAAATAAGATCAGAACTGAAGGAGAAAGAGACACGAGAAACCCTTAAAAAAATTCAATGAATCCAGGATATATATTTTTTTAAGATTAACAAAATAGGGGATCCAAGATGCCCTAATAGCTACAGCTCTGGAGTGCAGTTCCCAGCAAGAACAATGCAGACGGTGAGTGATCACTGCATTTCCAAATCAGTTATTACTGCCCACGGACCAGGAGATTCCCAGGATGAAAAGCGCCATGAGTTTCCAGCATGACTGTTTCAGCCAGTGCTGTGGGTCCTTGCAGAAAAACTCACATAAATCTGGGCGGCCATTTCAACTGGTGCCTGGAAGGCCTGGGAGACAGAGCCGCCCATTCAACTGAAAAAAAGGGGGCTGAAACAGGGAGCCGGGTGATCTGGCACAGCAGTTCCCACCCCCACAAAGACCGGCAATCTGAAATGCTCTGAATTGAGTTTCACAGCAAGTGCAGCTGGACCCAGGATGGTCCAGCTCTATGGGGGGAAGGGTGTCCGCTATTATCGAGGCAGTCCACCACTACCGAGGCAGTCCGCCATTACCGAGGCAGTCCGCCTTTACTGACGTGGTCCGCAATTACTGAGGCAGACTGCCATTACCAAGGCACTTCTAACTGTACCCCTATACACAAAACCACAAGGAAGTTCACACAAACACCTGGGCAGAGCCCATGGCAGCTCAGCATTACCTCTACTGGCAGACTGTGACTAGACTACCTCCTAGCTGGGCAGGGCATCTCTGAAAAAATGCAGCAGCACATCAGGAACTTATAAATAAAGCCCCATCTTCCCAGGACAGAGCATATGGAAAAAAAGTAAGTTATGAGTTCTGCTGCAGCAGACTTAAATGTACCTGCCAGGCAGCTCTGAATAAAACAACAGAGCTCACAGCTCAGCACTTGATCTCCTATAAGGGTCAGACTATCTCCTGAAGCAGCTCCCTGACCCACGTATATCCAAAGAGACACCTCATAAAGGAGAACTCAGGCTGACATCTGGCAGGTATCCTTCTGGGATGAAGATAACAGAAGAAGAAACTGACAGAAACCCTTACAGTTCTGCAGCCGCCACAGGTGATCCCCAGGCAAGCAGGGTCTGGAGTGGACCTCCAGCAGAGGGGCCTGACTGTTAGAAGGAAAACTAAAAAACAGAAAGAAATAAATTTATCATAAATAATAAGGATGTCCACTCAGAGACCCCATCCTAAAGTCACCAATTACAATGACCACAGGTAGATAAATCTACAAAGATGGGAAGGAACGAGTGCAAAAAGGATGAAAACACCAAAAACCAGAATGCCTTTCCTCCTCCAAGGGATCACAATTCCTCTCCAGCAAAGGAACAAATCACATTAAAAAAAGGTTTGATGAAATGATAATGAGAATAAACAGCTTAGAGAAGAATATAAATGACCTGATGGAGCTAAAAAACACATAAGAACTTTGCAAAGCATACACAAGTTTCAATAGCCAAATCGACCAAGCAGAAGAAAGGATATCAGAGAGTGAAGATCAACTTAATGAAATAAAAAGGGCAGGCAAGAATAGAGAAAAAAGAGTGAAAAGAAATGAACAAAGCCTCCAAGAAATATGGGATTATGTGAAAAGGCCTAATCTACGTTTGAAAGGTGTACGTGAATATGACAGAGAGAAATAATCTAATCTGGAAAAACTCTTCAGGATATTATCCAGAAGAACTTCCCCAACCTAGCAAGGCAGTCCAACATTCATGTCTAGGAAATACAGAGAACACCATAAAGATATTCCACAAGAAGGGCAACCACAAGGCACATAACTGTCCGATTCACTGGCGTTGAAGTGAAGGAAAAAAATGCAAAATGTAGTCAGAGAGACAGGTCGGGTTACCCACAAACGGAATCCTATAAGACTCGTAGCGGATCTCCTGGCAGAAACCCTACAAATGAAGAGAATGGGGCCAATGTTCAACATAGTTAAAGAAAAGAACTTTCAACCTAGAATTTCATATCCAGCCAAACTAAGCTTCATAAGTGAAGGGGAGATAAAAGCCTTTATGAACAAGCAATTGCTGACAGATTACATCACCACCAGGCCTGCCTTACAAGATCCTTAAAGAAGCATTAAACAGAAAGGAACAACAAGTATCAGCCACTCCAAAAACGCACCAAATGGTAAAGACCATCACAATGAAGAAACTGCGTCAACTAATGGGCAAAACAACTAGCTAGCATCAAAATGGGAGGATCAAATTCACACATAACAATATTAACCTTAAATATAAATGAGCTAAATGCCCCAATAAAAAGACACAAATTGGAAAATTGGATAAAAAGTCAAAACCTATTGGTGTGCTGTATTCAGGAAAACCATCTCACGTGCAAGGACACACAGAGGTTCAAAATAAACTGATGGAGGAAGACTTACCAAGCAAATGGAGACTAAAAAAAAAGCAGTAGTTGCAATCCTAGTCTCTGCTAAAATAGACTTTAAACCAATAAAGATGAAAAGAGACAAAGAAGGGCATTAGATAATAGCAAAAGGATCAATGCAACAAGAAGAGCTAACTATGCTAAACATATATGCACCCAATACAGGAGCACCCAGATATATAAAGCAAGTTCTTAATGACCTACAAAGAGACTTAGACTCCCACAAAATAATAGTGGGAGACTTTAACACTCCACTGGCAATATTAGACAGATCAATGAAACAAAATTAATGAGGATATCCAGGACTTGATCTCAGATCTGGACCAAGCAGACCTAATAGACATCTCCAGAACTCTCCACCCAAAATCCACAGAATATACATTCTTCTCAGCACCACATCACACCACTGTAAAATTGACTACATAATTGGAAGTAAATCACTCCTCAGCAAATGCAAAAGAACAGAAATCATAACAAACAGTCTCTCAGACCACAGTGCAATCAAATTAGAACTCAGGATTAATAAAATGACTCAGAACTGCACAACTTCATGGAAACTGAACAGCTGGCTCTTGAATGTCGACTGGATAAACAATGAAATGAAGGCAGAAATAATGATGTTGTTCAAAACCAATGAAAATGAAGACACGAACAAAAGACACAATGTACCAGAATTTCTGGGACACATTTAAAGCACTGTCTAGAGGAAAATTTATAGCAATAAATGCCCACATGAGAAGCAAGGAAAGATCTAAAATTGACACCCTATTATCAAAATTGAAAGAGCTAAAGGAGCAAGATCAAAAAATCTCAAAAGCTAGCAGAAGACAAGAAATAACTAAGATCAGAGCAGAACTGAAGGAGATAGAGACACAAAAAAACCCTTCAAAAAATGAATAAATTCAGGAGCTGTTTTTTTTTTTTTTGAAAAATATCAACAAAAAAGACAGACCACAAGCTAGATTAGTAAAAAAGAAAAGAGACAAAAATCAAATAGATGCAATAAAAAATGATAAAATGTATATCACCATTGATTTCACAGAAATACCAACTACCATCAGAGATTACTACAAACAACTCTATGCACATAAACCAGTAAACTGGAAGAAATGGATAAATTCCTAGACACTTGCACCCTACCAAAACTAAACCAGGATGAAGTTGACACCCTGAATAGACCAATAACAAGGGCTGAAGTTGAGGCAGCAATTAGTAGCCAAGCAAAAAAAGCCCAGGTACAGATAGGTTCACAGCAGAATTCTACCAGCATACAAAGAAGAGCTGGTACCACTCCTTCTGAAACTATTCCAAACAATACAAAAAGAGGCAATCCTTCCCAAATAATTTTATGAGACCAACATCATCCTCATACTAAAACCCGGCAGAGACTCAACAACAACAACAACAACAAAAACTTCAGACCAATGTCCATGATGAACATAGATGCAAAAATCTTCAATAAAATACAGGCAAACTGATGGCAACAGCACATCAAAAAGCTGACGTATCACAATCAAATAGGCTTCATCCTGGGATACAAGCCTGGTTCAACATATGCAAATCTGTAAACCTAATCCACCACATAAACAGAACCAAAGACAAAAACCACATGATTATCTTAATAGATGCACAGAAGGCCTTCGACAAAATTCAACCACCTCTTTTTTTTTTTTTTTTTTTTTTTTTTTTGAGACGGAGTTTCGCTCTTGTTACCCAGGCTGGAGTGCAATGGCGCGATCTCGGCTCACTGCAACCTCCGCCTCCCGGGTTCAGGCAATTCTCCTGCCCCAGCCTCCTGAGTCGCTGGGATTACAGGCACACGCCACCATGCCCAGCTAATTTTTTGTATTTTTAGTAGAGACGGGGTTTCATCATGTTGACCAGGATGGTCTCGATCTCTTGACCTCGTGATCCACCCGCCTCGGCCTCCCAAAGTGCTGGGATTACAGGCTTGAGCCACCGCGCCCGGCCTCAACAGCACTTTATGCTAAGAACTATCCATAAACTAGGTATCAATAGAACGTATCTCAAAATAAATGCTATTTATGACAAAGCCACAGCCAATATCGTACTGAATGGGCCAAAACTGGAAGCATTCTTTTTGAAATATGGCACTAGACAAGGATGCCCTCTCTCACTGCTCCTATTCAATATAGTATTAGAAGTTCTAGCCAGAGCAATCAGGCAAGAAAAAGAAATAAAATGTATTCAATTAGGAAAGGAGGAGGTCAAATTGTCTATTTGCAAATGACATGATTGTATCTTTAGAAGACCCCATCGTCTCAGCCCAGAAGTTGCTTATTCTTAAACTGATAAGCAACTTCAGCAGTCTTAGGATAGAAAATCAATGTGCAGAAATCATAAGCATTCCTATACACCAATAACAGACTAACAGAGAGCCAAATCCTTAAACTGTTAAGCAACTTCTGCAAAGCCTCAGGATACAAAATCAATGTGCAGAAATCACAAGCATTCCTATACACCAATAACAGACTAACAGAGAGCCATATCAAGAGTAAACTCCTATTCACAATTGCTACAAAGAGAATAAATACCATTAACAAAGGATGTAAAGGACCTCTTCAAGGAGAACTATGAATCACTGCTTTTTTAAGAGAGTCCCCAATCCTGTTTCTCCTCACTGGGTAGGACCTCAAAACTGGACTCTCTAGCCACCTCCTATGGGTGTGTTCATGCCATCAACAAATGAGAACCTCCATGGGACAGAGCTCCCAGAGAAGGAGCAGACCACCATCTTTGCTATTTGCAGACTTCACTATTGATACCTCTAGATACTAGAAAATATCTGGAGGTGACTAGGGACTGGAGCAGGCCCTCAACATACCACAGCTGCCTTACAGAATAGTGACCAGATTCTTATGTGGGTTCCTGTTTCCGTATCTCCTCACCAAGCATATCTCCTAGGCCTGGGCCTTTAGCCACTCCCCACCAGAGTTATCGAATCAGTGGCAGCTCTGCAACTCCTTGGACAGAGCCCCCAGGGGCAACTGAAAGCCTCTCTGCCACTTCCTCTGCAGTGGAACTGCCCTTGCTACCCTCGGACTAACAAAGGAGCAAAGACCTTAAGTGCCTTATCCATAACTCCAACAAGCTGCAGCCAACCCAGGGAGAGATGGCCAGCCTCTCTCCCATAGGTCCTTCTGTATCTGCCACAAGCACTCATCACCAGACGGGGAACCTCCAGCATGGGCCCACAGCACAGACCCTCCATCCTGAGCTGATTGCACTGAGTGATGGCTAACCTAGGAGTGGAGCCCCCAGGAGATAAGCAAAAGACCCTTGGTAATAGCCACTACTAAGGTCCCTTCTTGTGATGCTTCCAAGTTGGGGGAAGAAGCATAAACACTGAGATCACCCCAGAGATACAGTGGGCAGCTCAGGAATGCCATGCCATGATCTACAGCCATCACTCAAGGGGAAGAGGAACCCACAATTTTAGAGCATTGAAGGGGAATATGGCTAAATCTTTGAGGAAACATAGAGGAGCCCCGCAACTGAGAAAGTCTACCAACTGACCAATATGCCTAAGTACCACCTACTAGATCACAGAACATACATTCTGCTCATTGCCACATGGCACATACTCTAAAATCAGCCACATACCAAAACTCTAACACCAAAAATACTTCACTAACATGCCCCCACCCTTGAAACCAAAAATAAGAAGTCAGCTTCAAATAAAGACCCTGCATAAAGCCTCAGTCCTGTGAAAACATCCAGAAAAGAACTCTATTGACTGTAGTCAATCTACACAAACACAGACATAAGAAAGAACCAACAGAAGAACTCCAATCACTCGAATGGCCAGAGGGTCACAAGTACCCCAAATGACTGCACCAGTTCTCCAACAAGTGATCGTAACCAAGCTGAGCTGGGTGAAATGACAGAAATATAATTCAGAATATGGATAGGAACAATAATCATCAAGATTCAGGAGAATGACAAAACCCAATCTAAGGAAACTAAGAATCAAAATAAAAATGCAGGAGCTCAAGGATAAAATAACCAGTCTAGAAAAAAACGTAACAGATCTGACAGAGCTAAATAACACAGTACAAAAATTTAAAAATGCAATCACAAGTATTAACAGCAGAACAAACCAAGCTATGGAAAGAATCTCAGAATTTGAAGACTGGCTCTCTGAAATAAGATATTCAGATAACAATAAAGAAAAAAGAATGAACAAAACTTCCATGAGGCATGGAATTGTAAAGAGGCCAAGTCTATGAATCACTGGCATCCCTGAAAGGCAGTGGGAGAAAGCAAACAACTGTAAAACGTATTTCAGGTACCATCCATAAAAGCTTCCCCAACTTTGCTGCAGAGCCAACAATCAAATTCAGGAAATACAAAGAACTCCTGCAAGATTCTATACAAGAAGATCATCCCCACATAATCATTAGATTTTCCAAGGTCGAAAAAAGAAAGAATGTTAAAGGCAACTGGAGAGAAGGGGCAAGTCACCTAAAAAGGGAACCCTATCAGGCTAACAGTGGACCTCTTAACTGAAACCCTACATCACAGAAGAGATTAAGGGCCTATATCCAACATTCTTTAAGAAAAAAAAAATATTTAACCAAGAGTTTCATATTCTGCCAAACTAAGCTTCCTATAAAAATGAGAAATAGAATCCTTTTCAGATAAGCAAATGTTGAGGGAGTTTATTATGATCAGACCCACCTTACAGGAGATCTTGAAAGGAGCACTAAATATAGAAAGGAAAGACCACTATCAGCTAACACAAAAACGCATTTAAATACACAGATCAGTGACACTATAAAGCAACTATACAAAAAGTCAGCATAATAACGAGCTGACAACATAATAATCTCAAATGTATATCAGCTAAATGCACCAATTAAAAGGCATAGAGTAGCAAGCTGGGAAAACAAGCAAGACCTAATGGTATACTGTCTTCAAGACGCTCATCTCACTTGTAATGACACCCATAGGCCCAAAATAAAGGGATGAAGGAAAATTTACGAAGCAAATGGAAAACAGAAAACAGCAGGGGTTACAATCCTAATTGCAGACAAACAGTTTAAACCAACAAAGATCAAAAAAGATAAAGAAGGATATAACATAATGGTAAAGGGTTCAATTCAATAAGAAGACCTAACAATTCTAAATATATATGTACCCAACATGGAGGCACCAAGATTCATAAAGCAAGTGCTTAAAGACCTACAAAGAGACATAGACTCCCACACAATAATAGTGGGAGATTTCAACTGTCCACTGACAATATTAGGCAGATCATTGAGACAAAATTAACAAAGATATTCAGAACCTGAAGTCAACATTCAACTGAATGGATCTGATAGACCTCTACAGAACTCTCCATTCAAAACCAACAGAACAGACATTCTGCTCATTGCTACATACTCTAAAATCAACCACATAATTGGACATAAAACAATCCCCAGCAAATGAAAAAGATCAAAAATTATATAAAACACTCTCTTGGACGATGACATAATAAAAATAGAAGTCAAGACTCAGAAAATTACTCAAAACTGCAATTACAGAGAAATTAACATGCTTCTGAATGACTTTTTAGTAAATATTGAAAGTAAGGCAAAAATCAGTGTTATTAAGCAAAAATGGAAAAGTTCTTTGAAACTATGAGAACATAAATACAACACACTAGAATCATTGGGACACAGCTAAGGCAGTGTTAGGAGGAAAATTTGTAGTACTAAATGACCACATGAAAAAGTTAGATTTCAAATTAACAATCTAGTATCACGACAGAAACAGAGAAGCAAGAACAAAGCAACCTCAAGGCTAGGAGAAAACAAGAAATATCCAGTATCAGAGATGAACTTAAGGGAATCAAGATATGAAAAAACATTCAAAAGACCAATTAATCCAGGAATTATTTTTAAAAATTAATAAGATAGGATGCTAGCTAGACTAATAAAGAAGAAAAGAGAGAAGATTCAAATACAGAGAACTAGAAATGATGAAGAGAAAGTTATTACCCCAGAGAATTAAAAATAACCATCAGAAAGTTCCTATGAACGCTTCTATGCACAAAAACTAGAAACCTAGAAAAGGTGGATAAATTCTGGATACATACACCTCCCCCCAAAGACTAAACTAGGAAGAAATTGATTCCCTGAACAAACTAATAATGACCTCTGAAATTGAATCAATAATATATAATCTACCAATTAAAAAACAACAGATTCTGATGGAATTCATAGCCCAATTCTACCAGATGTGCAAAGAACGGTTGATACCATTCCTAATGAAACTATTCAGAAAAACTGAGAAGGAACTCCTCCTCAATCCATTCTGAGACCAGCATCATCCTGATACCAAAACCTGGCAGAGACACAACAAAAAGAAAAAACTTCAGGCCAATATTCTTGATGAATATCAATGCAAAAATACTGAATGAAATACTTACAAACCAAATCCACCAGCACATATAAAAAGCTAATACACCATAATCAGGAGGCTTTATCCCTGGGACGCAAGTTTTGTTCAATGTATGCAAATCAATAAATGTGATTACAAAACAGAATTAAAGGCAAAAACCACATGATTTTCTCAATAGATGCAGGGAAGTTTATATCAATAAATACCTAAAACATCAAAATAGTAGAAAGACTTCAAATAAACAACATAATGATATACCTCAAAATACTAGAAAAGGAAGAAAAACACAAAACTCCAAATTAATAAAAGGAAAGAAATAATAAATATCAGAGTAGAAATAAATGAAGTTGAAACTAACAGAAATATACAAAAGATCAACAGGACAAAATTTGGTTTCTTGAAAAAATAAAGCTGACTAATCTTTAGCTAGACTAAGAAAAAGAGAAGACAAATAAATAAAAGCAGAGATGAAAAAGGAGACACTACAATGAAAGCCAGAGGTGATAAAGAGACATTACAATGAATTCAAAAGATCATTAGACTATTATGAACACTTGTACTCCAACAAATTGGAAAACTCAGAAGAAATAGATACATTGCTAGACATAAACAATCTAATAAGATTGAATCACGAGGCAACAGAAAACGTGAACTGACCAATAATAAGCAATGAGAGTGAAACAATAAGTATCCCATCATAGAAAAGCTCAAGACCTGATGTCTGCATGGCTAAATTCTATGAAGCATTTAAAAAATAAATATTGCTGAGCACAGTGGCTCACGCCTCTAATTCTAGCACTTTGGGAGGCTGAGGCAGGCGGATTACTTGAGGTCAGGAGTTCAAGACCAGTCTTACCAACATGGAGAAATCATATCTCTACTAAAAACACAAAAATTAGCTGGGTGTGGTGGCACACACCTGTAATCCCAGCTACTTGGGTGGTTGAAGTACAAGAATTGTCTGAACCCAGGAGGCAGAGGTTGAAGTGAGCCGAGATTGTGCCACTGCACTCCAGCCTGGGCTACAGAGCAAGACTCTGTCTCAAAAAAAAAAAAAAAAAAAAAAAAAAGCGAGGCATGAGGCTCACACCTGTAATCCCAGCACTTTGTGAGGCCGAGGCAGGCGGATTACAAGGGTCAGTAGTTCAAGACCAGCCTGGCCAATATGGTGAAATCCCATCTCTACTAAAAATACAAAAGTTAGCTGGGTGTGATGGTGGCCACCTGTAATCCCAGCTACTCGGGAGGCTGAAGCAGAAGAATCACTTAAACCCGAGGGACAGAGGTTGCAGTGCGCTCCAGCCTGGATGACAGAGCAAGACTCCAACTCAAAAAAAAAAAAAAAAAAAAAAAAGGAAGAAGAAGAAGAAGAATGAATACCAATTCTGATCAAACTTCCAAAAAATCAAATAGGAGGCAATACTCTTTCAAACCATTCTGCAAGGCCAGTATTACCCTTATAAGGTCTTCACCCCAGACAAGAACACACACACACACACGCACAAGCACAGGAACACACACAACTATAGGCTAATATTCCCAATAAAGATACATTTGCAAATTGTCAACAAAATACTAAAACTGAATTCAACAACACATCAAAAATATCATTCACCATGATTAAGTAGGATTCATCCCAAGGATGCCAGAAGGTTTTCCATACACAAATCAATAAGCAGAACTAAGAACAAAAACCATATAATCATTAACAGAATCAAGGAAAAAAGCCCTTATGATCATTTCAATAGATGCTGAAAGAACATTTGATAAAATTCAACATCCCTTTATGATAAAAACACTCAGCAAACTGAGTATAGAAGAAACATACCTCAAAATAATAAAGGTTATATATGACAGACTAACAGCTAACATCATACTGAATGAGGAATAATTGAAAACCTTTTCTCTAAGATCTGGAACAAGATAAGGATGTTCACTTTCACCACTTTTATTCAGCATAGTACTGGAAGTCCTTGCTAGAGCAGTTAGGCAAGAGAAATAAAGGAACATACAAATTGCAAAGGAAAGGTCAAACTATCATTCACAGACAACATGATCTTATATTTAGAAAATCCTGAAGACTCTACCAAAAAACTGTTAGAACTGAAAAACATATTCAGTAAAGTTGCCATATACAAAATCAACATACAAAAATCAGTGGCATTGTACTATATATGCCAATGATATATTTTAAATAGTCATTACCACTCAAAGCTCATAGTGAATTGTAATCCCTAATGCAAGAGGTGGGGCCAGGTGGGAGTTGTTTGTGATAGCGAGTTATCACAAGATCTCATCATTTAAAAGTATGTGGCACCTTCCCCACTATTCTCTCTCATTTGCTTCTGCTTTTGCTATGTGATGTGCCTACTCCTGCTTCAACTCTGACATGAGTAAAAGCTCCCCATGGCCTTCCTAGAAGCAGATGGTGCTGTTTCCTGAACAGCCTGCACATACATAAGCCAATCAGACCTCTTTTCTTATAAATTATCCAGTCTGAGGTATTTCTTTATAGCAATGCAAATTCAGCCAAATACAGCCAATAGCAAATAATCTGAAGAACATATCAAAAAAAGCAGCTCTGCATGGTGGTTTATGCTTATAATCCCAGCACTTTGGGAGGCCAAGACAAGGAATTTCTTGAGGCCAGGAGTGTAAAACCAGCCTGGACAACATAGTGAGACGCTTTCTCTACAAAACATACAAAAATTAACTGAGCATGGTGACATGTAACTGTAGTGCCAGCTACTCAAGAGGGTGAGGCAGGAAGATTTCTTGAGCCTAGGAGTTCAAAGCTTCAGTGAGGTGTGATCACACAACTGCACTCTAGCCAGGGCAACAGAGCAAGAACCTGTCTAAAAAACAAACAAACAAAAAACAGAAAAAAAAATCAAAAAAGCAATGCCATTTAAAATACTTAAAAAGAAAAAGAAAATACCAAGGAATCAATTTAACCAAAGGGGTAACATCTCTACAAGGAAAACCATAAAACAACTGATGACAAAAATTGAAGAGACTCCCCCCCACAATGAAACAGAAAAAAAAGTTCCATGCTACCTAAAACAATCTACAGATTCAATTCCTGTGAAAATACAAATGACATTCTTTACCAAAATAGAAATAACAATCCTAAAACTTGTATAGAACCACAAAAGACCCTGAATAGCTCAGGCAATCTTGAGCTAAAAGAATAAAGCTGGAACCATCACACTACTGAACTTCAAAATATACTACAAAGCTATAGTAACCAAAGCAGCATGGTAGTAGCATAAAAACAGACACATAGAACAATGGAACAGAATAAATAAGCCAGAAATAAATCCACACATTTACACCCCACTCATTTTTGACAAATGTGTCAAGAACATACATTGGGGAAAGGAGAGTCTCTTCAATAAATGGTGCTGGGTGAATTGGATATCCATATGCAGAAGACTAAAACTAGACCACCATCTCTTACCATACACAAAAATAAAATCAAAATAAGAATCTTAAATATGAAACAATAAAACAACTAGAATAAAACATTGGAGAAATGCTTCAGGACATTGGTCTCGGCAACAAATTTTTGGGTAACACTTCAAAAGCACATACAACAAAAGCATAAACAGACAAATGGGATTACACAAAGCTAAAAAGCTTCTGCCCAGCAAATGAAACAACCAAGAGAGCGAAGAAACAGCATACAGAATGAAAGAAAATATTTACAATCTTTCCATCTGACAAGGCATTAGTAACCTAGTAACAAAAGGAATTCAAACAATTTATAGCATAAAATAAACAATCTGATTTTAAAATGGCCAATGATTTTAATAGACATTTCACAATAGAAGACATATAAATGGTTAACAAATATATTAAAAAATGCTCAACATCAGTAATCATTAGGGAAATGCAAACCAAAACTGCAATGAGATGTCATCCCACTGCAGTTAAATGGCTATTATAAAAAAGATGAAAAAATAAAACAGCAAATGCTGACAATGATGTAGAAAAAGGGAATGCTAGTACACTGTTGGTGGGAATGTAAATTAGTGCAGCCACTATGGACAAAAACATGGAGGATCCTCAAAAAACAGAAAGTAGATCTGTCATATGATCCAGGAGTCCCCTACTGGGTATATATTCAAAAGAAAGGAAATCAGTTTATTGAATAGACATCTGCCCTCTGATGTTTATTGCAGCACTATTTACAATAGCCAAAACCTGGAACCAACCAAATATCTTGTTCATCAACAGATGAATGGATAAAGAAAATATACATAGACAACAAAATTATTTAGCCATAAAAAAGAATGAAATTCTGTCATATGCAGCAACATGGATGAAACTGGAGGACACTTTATTTAGTGAAATAAGCCAGGCACAGAAAGACAACTATCTCATGTTCTCACTCATATGTGGGAGCTAAAAAAGTTGTTTTCATGGAGGTAGATGGACAATAGAATAATCATTATCAGAGTTTTGGGAAAAGTTGGGGAGGTTGAAGAAAAGTTTATTAATGGATACAAAAATAATGTTAGAAGAAATAAGTTCTAGTGTTTTATAGCACAGTAGGGTGACTACAGTTAACAATATTGCATATTTTCAAATAGGTAGAAGATATTTGGAAAGTTTCCAGCACATAGAAATAATGAATGTTTGAGGTGATGGATATCCTAATTACTCAGATTTAATCATTACACATTATACGCCTGTATCAAAATACTACATGTACACTATAAATATGTACAATTATTATGTATCAATAAAAACAGTATTTTAAAAATAAATCTTGGTGCCAAAATTCGTAACAGAAAATTATAATTCTGTATGTGAGCATAATGTTCATTATTTCAGTATTTCTGCACAAAGGACTTTTCTGACTGGTTGCAAGCTTTCATTCAAAGTAGAGTTATATACATTTTATTTATTTTTCTTGTTTTGTTTTTATGGCTAGACACATGATTTAGGGACAATTTACTTGGAGAAATCACATATCTGTTACATATGCCCCATGAAATAGGGAGGACTGCATTCTTTCATCAGAGTACAGAAACTGATTAAACATATACATTCCTACCTCATAGGAGAGGCGAGCTTTCTTTGGTGTATACTGAGAATATTCAAGTATGGAGCTCTGGAGTGAAGGATTCATTGTACTTCTCAGCTACTGGATGAAGATTCTCGTATGGACACAGTACATCTTCAAGCAACTCTTTGATTGGGCTGCTGGAATGCTCAGAACCAAATTAATGTTTTGCTTCTATTGAGCATTTTTATAAATCTTCATATTATAATTTTTAGCCTTATTTTTCATTAAACTCAATTTCTTTTGACTATATCACTTGGGCTTTCTTGCCAACAGTCTTGAGTTCTGTCAGTGGGAGACTAAAGAAGGACATTACACTGGTGTAAAGAAAAATGGGACATTTAGTCCCTGCTCCTTCCTTACTTGGGCCTGCACTAGTGCTGGTGGTAGCATACATCCACATTTGTACCTCCTGTTGAGAGGGAGGCCAATCCCCCACAACTCTAGCTTTCACTGGATTCTGATAGCTCTATTCTCCCTTGCTCCTTCAGGTCTGGGAGTGGTGCTGGCTTTCTGCTCTTGCCACTGTCTGGCAATATCCTTTACTAGTTTCCCTTATTGATTAGGGAATAACCAACAAAGGAAAACCAATTAGTCCTGGCTTTCTGCTCTTGCCAGTGTCTGAGTTCAATATCCCTTATTGGTTTCCTTAGCCCTCTGCACACATGGGAGTAGCAGCGCGGTAATCTTTTCATTAATGCTTTTTGAGTTTTCTGAGTTGGACTCAGTTTCCTATTAGGTACCTGACTGATATCTACCCTTCTTCAAAGACATTTTACTGCTCTCTATTGAAACCTGTCATAAGCAATTGTATACATGTATCTCCAGTGTGAACCGTACCACTTAGATGTGGGTGGGAATAAGCACTACAAAGCACAGCAAAATGAGAGTGACAGAGTTTTAACTTAATAATGAATCCATCCTCCATACTTCTATAAAGGAACACTGAAGCCTCTCCACTTAGCCTCAGAGTGTCTCCTGAGTATGCTTCTTCACTCTCAAAGTTTCTCTCTTTAGTCCTTTCTCTCGTCCTCACTCAGCAGCTTCTTTCAGTTTTTCTCATTGAATATTTTGTCTCTCCCTTGGGAAACTCCACCCTTCTTCACCAAGTAGAGTTGTCTGAACCCTAGTCCTTTCATTGGTCTTGTAAGTTTTCCACCTCAGATTCAGCTGGAAGAAAATGTTAGTGTTGTTGGTTTTGTTTTTTTTTTCCCTTCTCCAAAAAATATGCTGACGCTGAAGAGAGGAGAATTGAGTTCTGCTCCCACTAGTATGGGGTCGGAGTTGCAGATGGACATGGATAGTGAACACCTTTATTCTAGCTTGGTTTTCCACAAAGTATGGCTGTGACCAGCTACTTCTCAATTACGGTAAGTGTATCATCGTGAAGAAAATTAATTTTGTTCTGGAGACAACATTGTGTATTCTCGCTTAGTGATTATATTTTTTCTATTAACAGTATTTTAATCCTATTCCTTGCACACACACACACACATACACACACACCCCGTAATATTGTTGTATTAAGGTAGCATTATTTTCTTATATTTTCATGATATAGAACCCTACCTTCAGTGAGGTTGCTGAATAACCTGGGCTGGGTGGTGCCATGTTCAAGTAGATTTTCCTGATTGCCAATCTTAAATAGCCGCCTTCTAATGCAATCACAGATTGTACTAATTCAGTGTAAAATACTCTCAAAGTATCTTGATGCATATATAGATTAAGTTATGGTTCTCAGCTGGGACCAATTTTGCTTCACAGATGACATTTGACGGTTGGAAACATTTTGGAATGTAACTGAGGGGAAGAGGTTGTTACTAGAGGACAGAGGCCAGGAATGGTCCTAAACATCCTACAATGCACAGGACAGACCCACACAACAAAGAATTATCCAGTTCAAAACTCCCCCCAGGCAGCTTTCATCCATGTTTTGATTAAGGAGGTAAAATCACTAAGACTTACTTTTGGACATGTCCTTATGGGATTTTGCTCTGATTTGAAGCAGAATCACCTTCTGTGGATAAAAGGTCAATGTGTTCTCATTTTCCAAAATTTTCCCTTACAATAACCCACACACACATACTGATTCAATCAGAGGGAATCAAGATAAATAGGAAGAAGCTTCAAAATCTCAGCCTGACAGAGGGTGTATGTTGAAGGTTAGGGGTCAATTTGCCCCCTTCATCTCGGAGACAAGGACACATTTTTGGACAGTACTGGTACTAGAAAGGATTCCTTCCTTCTCTTCCGTCTTCACTCATATCTGGCCTCCCTGGCAGGGCTTCCATATAAAATATAGGATGTCCTGTTGTCTTAGCTCAGGCTGCCATAACAAAATACCACAGATTAGGTGGCTTAAACATTTATTTCTCAGTGTTGGAGGGTGGGAAGTCCAAAAGCAGTGATTTGGTTCCTGGTGAGGGCTGTCCTTCTGGCTACCAGCTGCCCACCTTATCACCATGTCTTCACATGGCCTTTCCTTGGTGTGTGCCTATAGAGAGACCTCTTAATATAAAGCCACCAATCTACTTAGATTAGGAACCCACCCTTATGACCTTATTTAACTTAAACTACCATCTAAAAGCTCTGTCTTCAAGGATAGTCACAGTAGGGGTTAGAGTTTCAACATATGAATTTTAGGGAGAATACATTTCAGTCCATAGCACCAGTTAAATTTGAACTTCAGATAAACAACAAATAATTTATTGGGTACATACTTATATTAAACATTATTCATTGTTAATCCAACATGTAAAATTTAATTGGACGTCCTGTATTTTTATTGGCTAACTCTGGCAACCCTTCTCCCTGGACCATTAGCTGGCATTGGCAACACAGACCCTGTTCTAGGATCAAAAACACAGGAGGAATGTCATTGATTCTAGAGTCACATTTCTACAGGATAGGTCTGATTTTGCCTAAAAAACGTAACCCCTTCCCGTTGCTTGTCTGTGATTTGAAGAAACTTTTCTTTACTAACGCCAACCAGTGTGTGCTTGTTACAAGTTTAACTATGCCCTTTCTAGAATGTGAAAAGAATAAATGTTACCATTTACAGTTAGAGTATTTATTTTATTTTTTTCTATATGATGCAGATGTTGAAAAATTTGGAAAGTAAAGGGAATTTTTTGTTAGGACTTTTATAATTTTCATTCTCAAATTTAATAACAATATTATTTATTGATGATGAATAAATCATCATTTTATTACCTCATTTTTAATATAGCATTTTGCTCATACTCTGGCATAAATTTTCCTATATTATCATTTACCTCAGGGACCTTATTAAGATATTATTATTCAATTTTCTACCACTTTCAAAAAAAATCATAGAAATACCAAAAGAAATACTCGAGGTCTTTGTCCATGGTGTAACTGTGTTTTGGTTATGCTTATATTTTCCCATTCAGTGACAAATATGTTTTAAGACATATAATGAACAGGAAATTTGATTAGCATAACTAAGACCCTCTTACTTGCTTTCTGAACTTCATACTTTGACAAAAGTAACATAATTGCTTGGCAGTTTGTATTAGTTGCATGTTGCTATATAACAAATTATCTCAAATCTTGAAGCAATAGCATTTCTGTCTCACAGTTTTCCACAGGTCAAGAATCTGTGTACAGTTTATCTGGGTCCTCTGCTCCAGAGTCTCAGAAGTTTCAGAGTTGGCCAGGGCTATGGTCTTACGGTATAAGTGAGAAAGGAGCCTTTCTAAGCTTCTTCGTGTGGTTGTGGCAGGATTCAGTTCCTCAAAGGTTGTTGGACTGAGGGCCTCAGTTCCTCACTAGCTGTTAGCCAGAAGCTACTCTCAGTTTCTCACCACATGGGCCTCTCCGTGTGATAGCTCAGAACATGACTGCTGGTTTCTATTTGAGAAGTCAAGTGATAGGGCCAGAGAGAGAGTGCCAGCATGACCAAAATAATCTTTTGTAACCTAACCATGGAGTTGACATGCTAAGACTTTTGCTGTATTTTATTTGTTAGAAGGAAGCCTCTAGGTCCAGCCTTTAGCAGAAACTAATGTTAGGGGCTGAAACTGAAGCCATCTTTAAGATGCTACTTTAATTTCTGGCCTTTGTCTTTCTTTCATTTATTTTTATTATTATACTTTAAGTTCTAGGGTACAAGTGTAGAACATGCAGGTTTGTTACATAGGTATACACGTGCTGTGGTGGTACCTAATGTAGATGATGGGGCGATGGATACATTTGCTTTTCAAAAAGTCTGACTCATTGAAGTAATTAATATAAATTAACATGAAGGATAGAGGAGAATAGAGGGGAAACAATTTTCAAGTTAAGGAGAGAGGGTGGGAAAGATTTCCTCAGGAGTAAAGAGGCTGGAAGTCTGACAACCTGTTGAGAGCAATTGCCCTAGGGGTAAGTGAGATGAGGAACCACAGCTGATTCTACCTGGATGTAAAGGCAATAAATGGATATTTCTTACACACCTGTATAAATTTGTACACTGAGAGTCTTTGTTGTTTTTGATATTTGCAACATTTATTCACTTTAGGAGTTGATGTATGATTAAAAGGGGACTAGCACCAATGTTTTAAACTAATTCCATAGTCATTTTATGGATTTAAATCTTAATGTGTTTGATTTAAATGGGTTGTAGAATTTGGCAAGGCCTTTTAAGTTATGTTAGAAAGAATTTGTCCCAGAACAATTATGATGCTTCCACCAGACTTAATATTCCTCTTTATAATTATTTTCTAATATATGAAATGCTGTAAAAGGACCAGAACAAATAAGTTTTCGCTCATTTAATTTGCTATTTTTAGTGATCACGATATGGTGTTTATTAGGCCCAGGAGATGAAAATATTACATATTCAAATTTGAGATAAAATCTTAATAAACAACAAAAATTATGATATCTCCCAGGCTATATTCTCAGTTCTACTGCTCCTTCCTTTTGAAAAATATTCTAACATTTTGGTCTAACCTCTTGATTCCTCTGCCTTGGACCTCTCAGCAATCCCTCCATTCCCAATGCTGTGATTCTGGTCAGAGCATGTCTCTCTCTGCAGGTCTCCTGCTAGAGTCTTCCAACAGCTTCCCACGGATGCCCCTCGAACATGTCCTCTATACAGCAAAAGAGTGATCTAAAAACAAATGAACAAACAGAAGAAGTCAGACCATACCCCTCCCTCTGCAGAACCCATCCAAAGCTTCTCATTCAACTTTGAATAAAACACAGACTCTTTAGATCTCTTCAACCCCCCTGTTCAATGTCAGCTACACTCCCTGCTCACTCTACTCCACTTTTGCTCTGGTCCTTATACTTAACTAAACTCTAGAGCCTAAGTCAGGTGAGTCAAATGTACCAATAAACAAAAACAGGCAGGGTGCAGTGGCTTACACCATAATCCCAGCGCTTTGGGAGGCCAAGCAGGGCATATCATCTGAGGTCAGGAGTTCGAGACCAGCCTGGCTAAGATGGTGAAACCTGGCCTCTACTAAAAATACAACAATTAGCTGGGCATGGTGGTACGTGCCTGTAGTCCCAGCTACTCGGGAGGTTGAGGCAGGAGAATCACTTGAGTCTGGGAGGTGGAGGCTGCAGTGAGCTGAGATCATGCAACTGCACTTCAGCCTGGGAGACAGAGCAAGACTCCGTCTCAAAACAAACAAAGAACCACACACACAAATAACATAAAGCAAATCTGCTTGAGGTAATCAAAGTGCTCACACTGATTATATGTTATTAGATTAGCTATTGCCTGGATGGAGTCAGATTCTATCTCGTGTTTGATTCTAGTTTCTTCTGTCAAATGACTAAATGACTGATGATAATTGAGGACTTCCTGTGGCAAGCAAATTAACATAGCCTTCTCTATCATTACTCTCCAAAGCAAGTGAAGATGACCTGTTTAGCTGTTCAGCTGGTCTTTTTCTCAGAGCTCAAAGACTCGTATTTCTTTATTTGATAAAGTTTAGCAGTAATATCTGTGGGTCAGAAATGTCATGGTATTTAGATACTGACTGATGGATATGTGGGCTTGAGGCAAGTTTATTTGTTATTAAATTCTCTCTTCTTCAGCTCACCAATCTTCATGAGCAGACATGCCCCACTTGTCAAATTTGACTTATGCATCGACAACTTTGGAAGCCCCCAGTTGGCTATTTCCTTAGAAAAAAAGATGCATTTTGTTGATTAAACAATACACCATTACAATGGGTAAGTGTGAAAGAGATGGAAAAGATGGAGTTACTAATCATTCTTCATGCTCTTCAAAAATGCAATTTCTATTTCAGCAAAGCAAATCATTTCTCTTTGCTTTTTTTTGTTTGTTTTGTTTAGTTTTTTAAAGTAAACTCTAAATGCTCCTCACCTGTGGGTCATACCCGAAAGCCTCAGTCTATGACGTGGGATGCCGTACATTCCTTCTGTGTGGAATTCTTTCTCCCAGTTGTTTCTGCATGGTAGACAGAGTTGAGGCCAAGCTGAGATCACTTCTGGAGATTTTATGTTATGACTCTTGGAGTTGTCTCAGAGCACATCTTGACTAAAGGACTTCAAGTTCTCAAATGAAAAATAAGACTATGTATCAGCCATAGAAACATGTATTAAGAGATGATAAAAGCAAACAAAAATAGTATATTAAAAGCTCTTATCACTTCTTCCAGAGTGCCAAAGAAATGCCTATTAAGCATCAACTGACATACCAAACTGTAAAGACCATTGACACAATGAAGAAACTGCATAAACTAATGGGCAAAACAACTAGCTAGCATCAAAATGGCAGGATCAAATTCATACATAACAATATTAACCTTAAATGTAAATGGGCTAAATGCCCCAATCACAAGGCACAGATTGGAAAATTGGATACAAAGTGAAGACCCATTGGTGTGCTGTATTCAGGAAAACCATCTCACATACAAGGACACACATAGGTTCAAAATAAAGGGATGGAGGAAGATTTACCAAGCAAATGCAGAGCAGAAAAAAGCAGGAGTTGCAATCCTAGTCTCTGATAAAATCGACTTTAAACCAATAAAGATGAAAAGAGACAAAGAAGGTCATTACATAATGGTAAAAGGATCAATGCAACAAGAAGAGCTAACGATCCTAAATATATACACACCCAATACAGGAGCACCCAAATATATAAAGCAAGTTCTTAATGACCTGCAAAGAGACTTAGACTCCCACACAATAATAGTGGGAGACTTTAACACTCCACTGGCAATATTAGACAGATCAATGAGACAAAAAATTAACAAGGCTATCCAGGGCTTGAACTCAGATCTGGACCAAGTGGATCTAGTAGACATCTACAGAACTCTCCACCCAAAATCCGCAGAATATACATTCTTCTCAGCACCACGTCGCACCTACTCTAAAATTGACCACATAATTGGAAGTAAATCACTCCTCAGCAAATGCAAAAGAACGGAAATCATAACAAACAGTCTCTCAGACCACAGTGCAATCAAATTAGAACTCAGGATTAAGCAAATAACTCAGAACTGCACAACTCAATGGAAACTGAAAAACTGGCTCCTGAATGTCAACTGGATAAACAATGAAATGAAGGCAGAAATAAAGATGTTCTTCGAAACCACCGAGAACAAAAGACACAATGTACCAGAATCTCTGGAACACATTTAAAGCAGTTTCTAGAGGGAAATTTACAGCAATAAATCCCCACATGAGAAATGACGAAAGATCTAAAATTGACATCCTATCATCAAAATTGAAAGAGCTAGAGGAACAAGATCAAAAAAACTCAAAAGCTAGCAGAAGACAAGAAATAACTAAGATCAGAGCAGAACTGAGGGAGATAGAGACACAAAAAACTCTTCAAAAAATCAATAAATTCAGAAGGTGGTTTTGGAAAAGATCAACAAAATAGACAGATCACTAGCTGGATTAATAAAAAAGAAAAGGGAAGTAGCAAATAGATGCAATAATAAACAATATGAGGATATTACCACTGATTCCACAGAAATACAAACTACCATCAGGGAGTACTACAAACAACTCTATGCACACAAATCAGTAAACCTGGAAGAAATGGATAAATTCCTGGAGACCTGCACCCTCCCAAGCCTAAACTAGAAAGAAGTGGAAACCCTGAATAGACCAATAACAAGGGCCAAAGTTGAGGAAGCAATTAATAGCCTACCAACTAAAAAAAGCCCAGGTCCAGATAGGTTCACAGCAGAATTCTACCAGACATACAAAGAGGAGCTGGAACCACTCCTTCTGAAACTATTCCAAACAATCCAAAAAGATGACATCCTTCCCAAACCATTTTTGAGTCCAATGTCATACTGATACCAAAACCCGGCAGAGATTCAAAACAACAACAAAAAACTTCAGGCCAATATCCATGATGAACATCAATTCAAAAATCTTCAATAAAATACTGGCAAACAGATTGCAATGGCACATCAAAAAGCTTATCCATCATGATCAAGTATGTTTCATCCAGGGATGCAAGGATGGTTCAACATATGCAAGTCTATAAACGTAATCCACCACATAAACAGAACCGAAGACAAAAACCACATGATTATCTCAATAGATGCAGAGAAGGCCTTCGACAAAATTCAGCAGCTCTTTATGCTAAAAACTCTCAATAAACTAGATATCAATGGAATGTATCTCAAAATGAAAAAAGCTATCTATGACAAACCCATAGCCAATATCATACTGAATGAGCAAAAACTGGAAGCATTCCCTTGAAATCTGGCACTAGACAAGGATGACCTTTCTCACTGATCCTATTCAACATAGTATTGGAAATTCTAACCAGAGCAGTCAGGCAAGAGAAAGAAATAAAGGGTATTCAATTAGGAAAGGAGGAAGTCAAATTGTCTCTATTTGCAGATGACATGATTGTATATTTAGAAGACCCCATCGTCTCAGCCCAATATCTCCTGAAACTGATAAGCAATTTCAGCAAAGTCTCAGGATACAAAGTCAATGTGCAGAAATCACAAGCATTCCTATACACCAATAACAGACTAACAGAGAGCCAAATCAAGAGCGAACTCCCATTCACAATTGCTACAAAGAGAATAAAATACCTAGGAATACAACTAATATAGGATGTAAAGGACCTCTTCAAGGAGAACTACAAACCACTGCTCAAGGATGTAAGAGAGGACACAAACAGATGGAAAAACATACTGTGCTCATGGTTAGGAAGAATCAATATTATGAAAATGACCATACTGCCCAAAATAATTTATAGATTCAACACTATCCACATCAAGCTACCAATGTCCCTCTTCACAGAACTGGAAAAAAACACCTTAAATTTCATATGGAACCAAAAGAGAGCCCACATAGCCAAGACAATCCTAAGCAAAAAGAACAAAGCTGGAGGCATCATGCTACCTGACTTGAAACTATACTACAAGGCTACAGTAATCAAAACAGCATGGTACTGGTACCAAAACACAGATATACACCAATGTAACAGAACAGAGGCCTCAGAGGCAACACAACACATCTAGAACCATCTGATCATTGACAAATCTGACAAAAGCAATGGGGTAAGGATTCCCTGTTTAATAAATGGTGTTGGGAAAACTGGCTAGCCACATGCAGAAAACAGAAACTGGACCACTTCCTGACACCTTACACTAAAATTAACTCCAAATGAATTAAATACTTAAACATAAGATCTAACACCATAAAAACCCTAGAAGCAAACCTAGGCAAAACCATTCAGGACATAGGCATAGGCAAGGACTTCATGACTAAAACACCGAAAGCATTGGCAACAAAAGCCAAAATAGACAAATGGATCTAATTAAACTCCAGAGCTTCTGTACAGCAAAAGAAACAATAATTAGAGTGAACCGGCAACCAACAGCATGGGAAAAAATATTTGCAATCTACCCATCTGACAAAGGGCTAATATCCAGAATCTACAAAGAACTAAAGTACATTTACAAGAAAAAACAAACCCATTCAAAAGTGGGCAAAGGATATGAACAGACTCTTTTCAAAAGAAGACATTCGTGAGGCCAACAAACATATGAAAAAATGCTCATCACTGGTCATTAGAGAAATGCAAATCAAAATCACATTGAGATACCATCTCACGCCAGTTAGAATGGCAATCATTAAAAAATTTGGAGACAACAGATGCTGGAGAGGATGTGGAGAAATAGGAACACTTTTACACTGTTGGTGGGAGTGTAAATTAGTCCAACCATTGTGGAAGACAGTGTGGCGATTCCTCAAGAACCTGGATATAGAAATTCCATTTGACCCAGCAATCCCATTACTGGGTATATATCCAAAAGATTATAAATTGTTTTATTATAAAGACACACGTGCACGTATGTTCATTGCAGCACTGTTTACAATAGCAAAGACCTGGAACCAACCCAAATGCCCATTGATGATAGACCGGACAAGGAAAATGTGGCACATATACACCATGAAATACTTTGCAGCCATCAAGAACGATGAGTTCATGTCCTTTGTAGGGACATGGATGAATCTGGAAACCATCATTCTCAGCAAACTGACACAAGAACGGAAAATCCAACACTGCATGTTTTCACTCATAGGCATATGTCAAACAATGAGAAAACATGGACACAGGGAGGGGAGCATCACACACTGTGGTCTGTTGGGGTGTCTAGGGGAGGGACAGTGGGGGGTGGGAAGGTTGGGGAGGGATAACATGGGGAAAAATGCCAGCTCTAGGTGACAGGGGGATGGAGGCAGCAAACCACATTGGCATGTATGTACCTATGCAACAGTCCTGCATGATCTGCACATATACCCCAGAACCTAAAGTACAATTAAATGTGTCCATGTGTATGTATATATATATGTATATATATGTGTGTGTGTGTGTATATATATGTATATATAGCATCCACTGTGTGCTCAGCAGTTTATTAGGATGAACAAATTATTTATTTGGGATTGAACAATAACATATATACTACAATGAAGAATATGAAATATACAGCATAATAAAAGGCAAAAATCAGAGACTGTAGGAGACAAGAGGGTGGGGATCAAGAGAACTGAGATGATCAGCAAAGCCTTCAAGGTTTTTCAGTAATGAGAATGATTTGCCTAGGAGCCAAAGTCTTATTCACCATCCTTACAAATCTATGTGACAGCTTCCCTGTTAATTTTTTTCCAGTTAACATTTCATCCTCTCAGAAGTATGTGACCCTTTAGGCCACAGCTGACTCCTTCTAGAGAGGCTTAAGTCCTGATTCCCCTATTTACCTGGGGACTCCAGATGTTTGCAATGTAAGGCTTATAGAACCACCCAATACCATTTCTGTCTTCAAATATGGGCTCAGGTTTCCTTGGAAGCAACATAATTATTTCTTACCAGCACGCATTTAAAACCTGCACAGGACTGATTACAGGATTTACCTGTCTCTTCTGTCCACATACCCCAGGATAGGGGCTGAAGGACTCCTAACACCACTTGTAAATCCAAGCACTCATGCAAAAATCCTTCCTCTTTGGACCTTCAGGTTTTTAATCTTTTTCTTCTTCATAGTTGTCATCCACAGAACTCCTGGCCACCTTTTCATACTCAGTAATGACAGTGGGCTCTGCATCCCTGTCATCCTCTTCATCCCAAACACCACCATCATTCTTGAAATAAGCCTAGGCTTTGAAATATAAAAGAAGTTGGTTTGAGATTCAGCTCTGCTGTGTACCAGTTGTGTGACCATGGGCAAGTTACATAATTTCTCTGACCCTTAGTTTCCTCGTACTTAAAACATAATAATAGTACTTCAAAAAGGCTGTGCAGTTATGAACATAATATGCCCACTGCAATGTCGATTCATAGGCAGTGATAAATTATTGCTTATGAAGATTGCTATGAGTAATAGCAGCTAATGCTGACTCATGGACAGTGATAAATAAATATTGCTTATGAAGATTGCTATGAGTAACAGCATACCCACCACCCTCGTTCATGGTTCATTGATCTTCTCAACTCTACCATCTCATCCTATGCAGCACCACCTTCAGCTTTGGGCTGCATCTCCACAACCTGAATTGTTCCTCCTGCAAAATCTTAAACATCTACATTTTTATGCCACCTTTTTCTATTATTCTGGCCCTCTTATTTCTATACTCACTATACACTTGTTCTTCAATTTTTCTTTATCTTCAATTCCTCTTTGTTCTCCTTTCTCTGTTTCTCAAAAAAATATAGACATCATAATGTTATTTAATTTAAAACAGTCTTTGAGAACTCTCTTGCTTTTTGGTCTTTCTTCTGCATCTTTCTGGTAAAATCTTATTCTTAAATCAAACCTGGTGAGTAATTCCTCTGTTTTCATAACCAGTTTCATACCCAGTTTCCAGAGAGCTACTAGAAAAAAATACATTTCAATGAGAATCTGTAAGTTTACAGTTTCCAACCTGGCTCTGATGAACTGCCTCTGCATGCGTCACCTCATCGTTTGGATCTTCAACACACTCATGGAGTTCCCTACGTATCACCTCTCTCGAAGCTTCCAGCTGAGCCGCTTGACATCTACATCATAAGAGGAACTTTTTAAACTTTCTGTTACTTCCTCTCTCTTAGCCCTTTCCTAGCTCCTCCCCCTCCGATGTTATAGATGCACATGCTCTTATAGTAGAAAGTTCTATATCCCATGCTTCCCTGTTTCCTCAGGGTTGTCATTCCACTGTTTTATCTCAATCCTCTTCTGTTGTTTTGCCCTTTTTTCACTTACTTGCCCTTTCTCTCAGAATATAAATGTGTTCACAATCTTCCCTTCTTCATACACTCACCCTCTTCACTGTTGACTAGACTCTGACACATTCCTCCTGGTGTTTCCTCATATGAATCCCTGCCAGGATTTCTCAGCTGTTACTGTTTCTTTGTCTCCTCTTTCCCATTCCCCTTCCCCTCCCTCCACTTCTCCTTTGTTTTCAGGATTTTATCCTCAACCACTCCCTCCCTATTGTTAGTCTGGATCCTCTCATACAAGGGTGATAGCCACAATATTTAACAACAGGCAGAGTTGGGTACTGACAAATCAGAATGGATATTGGTCATAAGCAATTCATAGCCATGCCATGGTGTACCAGCTGAGCATTAGCGTTGATACCTTGGCATCAGCCTCCCCTGTGGTTTACATCTGTACTGCCATCTCAACTCTGTTTCTGTAAATCAAAGTGAACACACACACAGGAATGTATCACAAGCACCATACATTTAACATCTCTAAAACGGAGCACTTATTTTCCTCTTTTCTCTTCTGCAAATGTTTCTTCTTTTGTACGCCCTCTACTGCTATTGATAGGGAACTGGCACCCCACTCTATTCTGAGCACTACTGTATCACCACTGTGACCTCAGGTCCATTTTCTGTTTTTACTGTGGGAAGAACACAAATCTAAAGCTGTAAATTCCCTGCTAAAAATGCTATAATAGCTTCCTACTGCTTTTAGAATAAAATCCAAGATTCTTAAGAAATATAAGGCTCTTCAGGATTTGGTCTCTGCCTCCCTCTTTAACCTGGCCTCTCAGAACTTTGCTTGCCACCCTTAATCTTTTGTGCCCTCCACTTAATCCTGGTTGGATATCTGCCTCCAAAAGTCATGCTAATGACTTTCGCCATGCGCTTTTTTACAGCCTCTCTACTACCTGGCCCATTGTTATCACCCCCGACTCATCCTAACTTGGTTAGAATAGCTCCTGCTTCAAAAAGCTTCATCAGCTGTATCATTTTCAAAGGAGAACTCATTGACCTCCCCACTCTCCAGTCTGAGTTAAGTCTGCCCCCTCCCCCGCTCCCATTGCCTCATGACTACCTCTTCCATTTTACTTACCAGAAATTTTTGAATCTGTCCATTAACTCTCTAGCTGTTCACTGCAATGTAACATCCTTGAAGGCAGAGACTATGAGTCTTGAGCTGAATTAGTGCTTAGCATACAATAGGAGTCAATGGGAGCTTGTGGATTGAAAGACTGACTTCATCAAGCAGGAAGATCATAGATGATGAACACATGCACACTGGGTCTGCTCATTGTTGGTATGGGTTCTGTTTATCATTTGAAAAAAACTTGAAATTAGCGATGCAGATGACACTGCCTGGTCTTTGTTTGGAGGAACTATCAAGACACAGGGAAACTGTCCCTCAGGAATTTCTGAGCATCTGCAACTGATTAGAGGGCTCTGTGAGCACCTGCTGCCTTCCCCGGTGTACCCGGTGTACCTGTGGGGGCTTAATGAAACTTGACTACTGACTGCACCTTTCTCTGTGCTTTGCCAAAACAAGTTCACATGTTTTAAGTAAGCTGTATTTGCCACTCTCCTCCCTTCTACATTTTTTCTTTCATAGAGTAAGAAAAGCAGCAAAACGGATGTAGGTAACATTCTTCACATCATCTTGTTGTATATTTTGGAGACACTTTTTCAAATCCTGCCTATTTTTAATAATTAATTTTTTTAATGTTTCTCTGTTGTAATTTTATTATATCCAAAGCGTATTCTAGACACAAATTGTGATTTGGCTTGTGATACTGGATCCTCAATTGCCTGCATCTGTTTAATTTAAAATTCTATGGCAGGATGCTGTGTTATTAGAGACTCAAACCACCATGTCTCTGTGCCCTGGGGTAGTGGTGAACATGTTGGGGGAAGCACAAGTCTTGAGTGGTAAAAGAAAAGGTAGTCTTCAGTCCCCAGATCAGGTCAAGTAATTTGGAGCTGATTAACTGCACAGTAGTAAAAGACTCTTCCTTTCAGAATCATCATCTTTTAAATTAGTGCTCAAGTTGTGGTTAAACATCCCTTCATTTGCCCTTCCCATTCTCACCTTTCATTGCCCACTCAAAAAGATTTTTAAAAAGCAGGAAAAATTAATTTTCTAAATTCTTGGAACAAAATAATTTTAAGCTATTATATTAGATCAGTTTTTCCTTCTTGTGCAAATATTTTTGATGGTAATCTGGATTTTGCTTATTATTGAAATACAAAGTAACTTTTCTTCTAGCATATGATCTTTGCTGGGGTTTCCTGAACCTATCTGTCTCATCATTTTCATTTTATTTTTTCACAGCTTGGCCTAGTGTTATGTTAAAAATACCCAAATGGCAAGGCAGGTGTTTATTAATTTCATATTATCATTAAGAAATGGAAGGGAATTAGCATTTATTGATCATACATGATGTGCTAGAGACAGTGCTATAAGCCTTACATATGCTACCTAATTTAATTCTTACCACGATCTAGTGATGAAGAGGTTATGTTCACCATTTTAGATGAATACATGGGAGTTCAGAGAGCTTAAGTAATTTGCATAATGGAACACAGAACATAGGAAAACCAGGATTTAAATCTGATTCTGGTTAATTTCAGAAGTCCACTATTATTCTGCTACACAAAGCTACACCCTAGTGTGATGGAAGAGTACCATAAAGTTTAGTATTTAATTTCTCTTTTGCTTCTTATTGATTTTTCTTTTAAACATTTTATTGTGTTCATAATGGCTTCTCTATGTCTCCTGCAGACTGCGGTGGATGGTACTGCTGTGTGTGCATGCACATACATGGATATCCATTAGACATTAGAGATAGATCCATTAGACATTAGAGATAGTTTCATTTATGTATTAAGATATTTAGCCAATAGCATTTTCTAATGAGAATTTTTCCCTTTTCTACATCCTCAATTGGGAGTTTTATAAAATAGTCTATAATCTACAAAACCAAAATGTGCAGCAACAAATGACTTCTCTGTACAAATTTGGGAGCACTTTATGTGGTCTAAATTCTTTTGCTCTTCTTTATCTGCCTCCACCTCCTTCCAACTTATTTTCCTCTACTCATGGTGTTTCCTTTCAATTTGCTCTCAGTTTATACTGATTTCTAACAGCTGATCCCACCCCTTTTTCTCCTCCTCTTTTCCTCAGCCAGCTTATCTCCCTTCCAGGAAAACTTCCTCTAGCTCCCTCCCTCTCTGATCTCTTTTAGTTAGGACTGCACAGCTGAAACAGTAAGTCAAAGGTTAAGTGAATGTTAGCGATCACTGTACAACAAAATTAAAAGAACAAGGACACTGGTTTATGAGGGTTTTTTGTTTGTTCATTTTTTTGAGATGGTTTCACCCCTGTCACCCAGGCTGGAGTACAGTGGTGCCTTCATAGCTCACTATAGTCTTGACCTCCAGGGCTCAAGTGACCTCAACCTTTTGAGTAGCTGGGATTACATGCCACCATGCCCAGCCAATTTTTTTTTTTTTTTTTTTGAGATGGAGTTTCACTCTTGTTGCCCAGGCTGGAGTGCAATGGCTCAATCTCTGCTTACCGCAACCTCTACCTTCCAGGTTCAAGCTATTCTCCTGCCTCAGCCTCCTGAGTAGCTGGGATTACAGGCATGCACCACCACACACGGCTAATTTTGTATTTTTAGTAGAGATGGGTTTCTCCACGTTGGTCAGGCTGGTCTCAAACTCCTGATCTCAGCTGATCCGCCTGTCTTGGCCTCCCAAACTGCTGGGATTACAGGCATGAGCCACTGCACCTGGCTACCCTGCCAATTTTTTACATTTTTGATAGAGATGTGGTTTTGCCATGTTGCCCAGGCTGGTCTCAAACACCTGGGCTCAAGTGATCTGTCTGCCTTGGCCTCCCCAAGTGTTGAGATTACAAGCATGAACCACCACACCTGGCCATGAAGTTATTTCATTTTAAAGCTCATCCACAGGGGTTGGACAATGCTGGCATATGGTGGCTCCTCAACGAATATTTTCAGGTCATTGACCAAGGCTTCCTATAAGGTTATACAAACATGGGGGCTACACAAAATGGTGTGTTTTAACTGTTGTTGGTTCCTATGTCATATACTTTGAAAGTGACTGACCCAGGGAATAGGTGCCTCTACCAGGCACACCTAGAGTAGGGATCTTTGGTGAGGAAAGGATCCTTAGAAAAAGGGGCCAACATTATTTAGTGCCAAGTTAACTGATGATGTGATATAGATCACAGGCAGGGTCTCACTTTACTCCACAGTCTTTGTAACCTTATTGTCCTTCTGTCTTAATACCCCTGCCTTGGTCTCATTATATTTGCTTTGTGCCATCCACCCCAATCCCACTGTTTTCCATCTTTTTGTTGCTGAAGCTCTTTAAGGCCTGTGCATGCGTTCAGAACATCCCATACTTCTGCTAGCAAAGCACTTATAACCATTTAAATTATGTGTGTGGCTGGAGAGTATCTCAGAGCCTCCCTGGGAGACTATTATATGCTCATTGCTTCAGAGAAAAGCTGTGAAGGGCAAAAACCAAAGGTTTCTTGTTTTTTGTCTTCCAAATTTTTAGTCTTTAAGGTCAGGAAAGAAAAGACTTATTGGTTTAACTAACATTTTTGGAGGGACAAGGCCTTGCCCCTTGCGGCAGAGTCTGCTATTGTGCTCACCAAAACCTGTTTCCATTTTGTCTTGGACACAGAGTTAGATGACACCGTCTGGACTCCATTGTAGTCATATAAGATCCTAACCAAGTGCGAACCATGGAATATTGACCGAAGTGATGTGTGCCTCCTCCATACCTGGCCCATAAAACCCTCCAGATCAGCCCTTCCCTCCTCAGCTTTCCTCCTCTGCTGCCTGTATGGCACGGACTCTAGGGACTTAGAGGATAGTGGAACCACAAAATGAAAAGAAAGTGGGCCCTTGAATCACCACATGAGAGGTTTCCTGCTGAATACTTTCAGTGAACTGTTAAATAAGGGCATGGGGGATGTAGCAGAGAGACTTGATACAGATTTGTGGAATCTGAGAATAGATGTGGAACTCCAGTTTGGTGGCAGAATTTTATCAAAGGAAAAAGAGATGTAAAGTGAATCTAGGGCCCAACACACAGCAGAATCATTTCTACCTCTGTAGGCACAGCACAGACACAGTATCCAGAAATGCTGGACCCATGTAGATGGGTCAGGACCATTTCTCAGAGATGACCTCACAAACTGATTTCAAGCATTATATAGAATGCTGAATGTCTCAGCAGATGCAGAGTAGGTAGATAGTCTCAAGTGGCTTTAAGGGACAGGGTTGCTCTTCCTCATCTCTCCCTGCCCACTTCTCAACGTTTTCTAAGACCTACCTCCAGAATTATATGGAACTCATGGAAAGAGAAGTCTCCAGTGATCTGAGAGAGGGTTTCTGCTACTCTAGTAGAATGGGAGCTTGAAATAGAAAGTAAGATGAATTACAGAAAAATTTAGAAATGTGTACACTTTTCACCACTGAGTATGAGAACTGAAATTTATCTTCTCTCTCCTCCTTTGCTTGTATGTCTTTCCTGCTGTACTGCGAGCTTCATGACAGGGCCTATCCAGTTCACCAAGGTGTCCCCAGGTCCCAGCACATGGCAGACACCTAATAACTATTTATAAATGTGTGAACAAATGAGCAGACTGTGGGTGGGAGAGTGGTTCCATTTCCACCTATCAATAGTGGTTATAGAAAATAAGTTCACATCAGTAAGAGTTGGAGAACCACATTGCGAGAGGCTTCCATTGGGGATTTTGTTCTTTCCTTCTAATGGCCAAAAAATTAAATGTCACTGAATCTATTTCCTTGGAGATATCATCAGCTACTGGGTCTTAAAATTAAAATTACCAATGACAGAACACTGTCACCTTTGTGAAAGACTTATTTTCATCCATGTTTAACTCTTTAGGGTACTAAGCTTGGAAGACAATAAGCAGATGTGTGGTGGCAGCCTTCCACTGCAGTATTTGTTTTTATGAAAAAACAAGCTGATACATTTTACATGCTGTGTCTCTATACTTTGATTTCAATCATAATGAGCACAAGCAAGTATTAATAGCATTTTTATATGAGATGGAAATGCTACACTTGTTAATGACTTGAGAGTGGTTATTTTGATGTACTATGAAAGATAATTTTATTACTAGCTTTTCATTTTACATGATGATTATCATAATCACAAAATAATTATTAATATCATTCTGGTGGAGACTGTTTATTTAGTGCTTACTTAATCTGTTGTTTTTAAATTATTATTATTATTATTATTATTTAAAGACACAGACTTTTCCTCTGTTACCCTGACTGGAGTACAGTGGCCACATCATAGTTCATTGCAGCCTTGAACTCCTGGGCTCAAGTGATCTTCCCACCTTGGTTTCTCAGAACACCGGGATTATAGGCATGAGTCACTGTGCCTGGTCTTAATTACTTTTGGTTTTGAATGTATGCTTAGAGAAGGAGGAGGTGTTATTTCCCCTATCCCTCTTGGGACCACGCCTTGAGAGGTGTATGGAGGCAGCAGAAACTCCCAAAGCGATCTAGAGAGATCAGAGTATCGCAGGCTAGTGCCTCTCCTGAGCATAGGCTGGGGAGATGCCAAGACAAAGAGAAGCTCTGAATTAATAATACGAATGGGTTGAATTGTTGTTTTCAAAGAATATGTCTAGGTAGAACCTCAGAATATAACCTTACTTGGAATAAAGGTCTTTACAGAAGTAATTAAGCTACGAATCTTGGGATGAGATCACGTGAATTTGGTTGAACACTAAATCCAGTGACAAGGGTTCTTTTAAGAGATAGAAGGAGAGCGATACAGAGAGAAGGCCATGTGAAGATGGAAGCAGAAATTGGAGTTCTACAGCCCTAAGTCAAAAAATGCCAAATGTTGTTGGTACCCACCCAAAGCTTGGAGAGAGGCATGGAACAGATTCTCCCTCAGAGCCTGCAGAAGGAACCAACTTTGCAAACACTTTGATTTCAGATTTCTGGCCTCCAGGACTGTAAGAGAACAAATTTCTGCTGTTTAAGTGATCTAGTTTGTGATGATTTGTTGTAGCAGCCCTAAGAAACTACTACAAGAATGGAGTCAACAAGAGTTGCAGTGCTAGGCAAGGGGGCCTACAGGCAGCCTCACAGAGTCTCATCCTGCACACTGCACAGAAGGCAGCAAGGCTTCCCAGCCCAAGGGATGCAGAGAGCGGGAGTGGCCCAAAAGAGCCTTTAGGTCAGGATAAGAAAGGATCAGAGCATAAACACCTTGGGTTTGGGACAATAGCTTGGTCACCCTGTTCTCAGTGACAGATGCCAGCATGTTGCAAGAGCAGTTCAGCCACTTCTCAGGGAAACTGGGAAGGGCCCCAGTATAGCAGGCAGCTAAGAGGGATGAGGAACATCATGGAGGAAATCATTAGACCCTTGGTGTATAGCATGTAGCCCACGGACCTTTCTGCCCACTGACAAGTTAGGGCATGAGCTGCCTCTGATGTTTTGTTACTCAGGAAGAAAAGAAAAGATTGGGAGAGGAAAGAAAGCCTGGAAATCAAATATTTACCTCAAAGAGAACAGGTACTTCCCTAAAAGAAACTATTTTATACTGAAAGGGAAAGTTACTTTCAACTGGTATGTTTAACTTAACTCCAGTATTAGCCACATAGAAGGCTCAAGGAAAAAGTGAAGTATAGGAAATATTCTGTTTTTGTACATCTGAGTTGCTTGTGCAAATTCAAAAGTTCTATACTTCGTCTCCATTTTTTGTGGTATGAGGCCTTTCTCAGGCGACTCTTCTGCCATTCGTGACAAGATTCCCTGGTGGTTCCAAACACCTTCCCTCAAGTCTTCCAGATTGCTCAGATATAGTGAAAGTCTAGAGGGAACCCACTGTAAACTCCAGATGAGACTTTGTGTAATGCATAAGATTGTTCAACAGGGGTGAGCTTCTTCATTTTCTTTCCTTTCTCCAAATTTATTTTATCATGAAAACTTTAAAATATGCAAAATATTTGAGAAAAATGTTAAATGAACACTCTTATACTCCTCACTCAGATCCAACAATACATTTTAGGGCTAACATTTTGTTATTATCTTAGTCTCTCTCTGTATCTATCTATTTCTAGATATAATTATTTCTCTATATAGATATATAGGTAGAGGACAGATAGATACTCTTTAAATGACAGGCAATAAATAACATATATTTAAAGTGCAGAAGTTTATGACATTTGACATATGTGTGCACCCATGAAACCATCACTGGAATCAAGATAATAAACATAACCACCTAACCACAACTTTCACCTGAAAATTTCCTTCTGCCCCTTAGACCTTCCTCCTTGCCTCCTCTCCCTTCCCACCATTCATCCCAAGACAACTTCAGATCTGCTTCCTGTCACTATAATTTGTACTTTCTAGAATTTTATATAAATGAATCCATACACTATAAACTCTTTTTTAGGAGTGACGTCTTTCACTTAGCATAATTATTTTGATATGCATCCAGGTTGTTGCATATGTTCATAGTTTATTTCTTTTATTGTTGAATCGTTTACTATTGTGTGTAAATCATAATTTGTTTATCCATTCACCTGTTGATGGAAATTTTGGTTGTTTCCAACAAGCCAACCTACTATGAACATTTCTTTACAAGTCTGTGTGTGGAGATGTTTTCCTTTCTTTTGGGTACATATTTGTGAGTGGAATATAACATGTACATAAGTGTAACATTTTAGGAAACTGCCAAACTGTTTTCTAAAACAGCTCTACCAAGTTATATTTACACTGGTAATGTGTGAGAGTTCAGCTGTTTCAGATTCTTGCTAACACTTGTGTTCAACGTTTATAATTTTAGCCATGCTTATAGGTGTGTAGGGAATTCTCCTTATGGTTTTAGTCTGGATTTCCCTAATGCCTAATGATATTGAGCATCTTTTTGTATGCTTATTTCCTCCATATATCTTCTTTGGTGAAATATCTGTTCAAAACTTCTGCCCTCTTTTAAAATTAGGTTTATTGTCTTATTAGTAAACTGTCAACGTTCTCTTTATATTCTAGAAAAAACATTATCTACTGTATATATGCCTTACAAATATTTTCTCCAGGTGTGTGGCCTGTCTTTTCATTTTTTATAACAGAGTCTTTTGGAGAACAAAGGGTATAATTTAATAATGGTGAGGTATCAAGTATTTGCTTTTTTTAAAAAAAAAAATCTGTTTTGCACACATTGACAGTAAAGAAAGCAAAGTGTAGTTAGATAGGCACATAAGTTTTAGAGCCAGACAGGTCTGAGTGAATCTAACTTCACCACTTACAGGTTAACCTTACATGATCTTAGTTGTCTCATCAGAATAAGGGTAAAATGTCAGCGACAGCCTCGTAAGATTCTTGTACAGAATTTGTGTGTGTGTGTGTGTGTGTGTGTGTGTGTGTGTGTGTGTGAGAGAGAGAGAGAGAGAGAGAGAGAGATCTGAAGCACTTAAATTAGTGACTGGCATATGATAAGTATTCAATCTTTAAAAAATAGCTATTACCTTCCTGAATTTGTATCATGGTTTTTCCTGTATGTGTACCATTAGGAACATGGAGGTGCAAATTGTCAATTTAACCAAGTCCATCAAACTTTGATGACACTATCTGGATCAGGGTAGGGGCCCATCTGTGTCACTGGATGCTATACCTTCTTCTCCTGGCACACAAACCTAGAGGAATGCTTTCAGGACTAGATAAGAAAATGGGTACTTATTCCTAACAGCCACAGTGATGGTTGGTTGTTCACTCAGGAGAGCATGAGTGAAGCACATTTGAATAACACAAGAGTACTCTAGTTTCATCCACAGGCCTCCCATAGTAGGTAAATGTGGTCACTACTATTTTAAAGAGGACTACAAAAGGCTGCTGATGAATGTGATTCACTTTCTCAGCAGAGTGTAAAGTTAAGATGGGAGCAAATTTTCAGGAAAGTCTTCCTTAAACTGGGGCTGTTTCTGGGAATATGCCTACAGACCCAGCAATGATTCTTAGGAGGGAACCTGTAGAAGAAGATTTTGAACACAAGGATGGGTAAAGGGCTAACTGGTCCATTAATATGGGAATCTTATTTTCTATGTCACATTGCTGATAGATAGCCTGCCCAACAGTTCTTTTTTCTCCTTCTTGCTAATAAAATCTAATTTTATTTGGATGCCAGCTTGCCCAGCCTCAAGGGATAAATCATGATTGAACTAAGTCAATTATAATAATTCTGTTCCCTTTTGTCAGTGATTGGCTTAGAGGTCTAGCCAATGAGCCGTAAGTAGTCAGCTGACGGATTCTAGGAAAGATCTTTCTTTATACTGTGGGTGACTTGGGCAGGGAGAACGCTCTCTTTTAGTTCCAACCCATCCTTCCTGCTTTGAATCTTTTCATGATTAGTTGTGATGTTGAAGTTGCTGCAGCCATCTTGCAACTGTAAGAGAGAGTCACAGAGATGCACACATAGATTTCTTACTTCACTGAGCCATAGACTCCACCCCAGAGGTACCTACCTCCAGACTTCTTGTTAAACAAGACAGAAATCAAGAGGTTATTCCATTATTTCTGTTTTAACCCCAATTCAGTCCAGGTGCAGGTTGGTCTTAGAGTCTGAGAAGATAATTTAGTACAAGATCTAATTGATAATTTTTAGTCAAGTGTTGCCGTCAGATTCTTCTCATTGTAATCTCTACACTAGACTGTTCTTTAATATATGCCAAAGGAGTCTGACTCCGCTGATAGATGTCTCCTGTCTCAGAATCAACCTGGTACTGAGAAAGATTGTGCAGCACGTGGCTGCTCCTGGTCCTGGCATATCTCTGATACACTTATTCACACAGTTGTGTTCAGGCAGCAGATCTTTCCTTATTGAAAGAGTCTCTGGTTATATTATTGCTATTGGTTGTAAATAAGGTCATACTTGCTGTTATAGCCTGAATAATTGATTCTACAAATTAACCAACAAACAAAAACTCAGTATTTTCCAGATGGTTGTTTCTTTAGTCTTTATATTGGCTCTTGACAATGTTTCTTGGCTAGACTATTCTTTTTCTTTTAAACTTGTTCTTTTTCTTTCAATCTGCTACATGCTTAACACCAAAATATGTTTTGCTTGTCCTAATGGCTAATTACTTGAAGTGGGAAAAAAATCTCCAATACAGACTTATTAACAACATAGGCTTGGAAGTTACCACCCACATGTGGAGCCACTCATCTTCAATGTAAATATTTTATATAATTACATGAAACCAAGGAAACTTAAACCATGTCTTTTGGGAGAAGAGGAAGCAGGCTTCCTGTAGAAAGACTCTAGCGACCTTATTTAACCACCATGAAGACCTTTTTATATGTTTGTAGCTCTGGCATACTTTAAAGAGAAAAATGGGGAGTGAAATTTCTGAAATTTTTGCTCAAATAACTTGACTAGATGTACATATTTATGAACTTAAAAAGTTATTATAAGCAGCAATATTCCACAAAACATAATACTTGTACACAATTCAGTTTCAATAACAACCCGTAAACTTGTAAAGAGATAGACTCCCCACCACCCACCTTTTTAAGAGATATCTCAGCTTTGTTTTGACTATAAAAGCAATATATGCTTCATGAAAAAAATTCAAACTACACATTTACATATTCATATTTTTAATGTGGAAGTCTTCTGTAAGCTCATCTTCCCAAAAGAAATCACTGCTATTTAGTGCACAGACTTTGTTTCTTATGTATACATAGTATATTTATATAAATAGTATCTTACTCAACATACTATTTTATAAACTGCTTTTGTCACTTACAATATATATCTTGAACATCTTTCCAAGTCAAAGTTATATACTTCATCTTTTAAAAGAGATGCATAATAGTCTGTGCATAACAAATTAAGAAAGCTTTTCATTTACTGTTTTAAACAATTCCAGAAGAAACATTTATGTATCTGCATCCTTGTGTACTTGTCTGATTATTTTTCTTTATTCTAAGAGGTGAAATTACTTTATTAACTGATGGTGCTTTAAAATCTTAATACATATTGAGAAATTTCTTTAGAAAATTTCTATCAGGCTAGGCATGATGGCTTAGGCTTAGAATCCCAGCACTTTGGGATGCTAAGGTGGGAGGATCACTTGAGCCCAGGAGGTTGAGGCTGCAGTGAGCCATGATCCCACCACTGCACTGGAGTGTGGGAAACAGAGTGAGGCTCTGTCTCTAAAAAAAAAAAAAAAAAAGGGGAAAGAAAAAAGAAAAAGAAAGTTGGTATCAATTTGTATTCTTGTACACAATGAATGAGAGAACCCAGTCTTCCGAATGTCCTTGCTGTTGCTGAGCAATAACAATCTTTTGAATGTTTGTCAATCCAAAAGATAAAAATAATACCACTGATGCTTGGTTCTATATTTAATTAATGATTAGTGAGATTGAAGATCTTTTCCCTGTTTTTTGACCACTTATTTATTAATCACTTGAGCATATCCTTTGCCCATTTTCAATAGGAAGGTTAATCTTTTACACACTGATTTGTAAGAGCTTTCATATGTTAAAGGTGCCAATTGTTTATTTTTATATATTTGTAAATGTTGCTATCTTGATGATAACTTATCCAATTTATTAAGGTTTAGCTACTCACAGAGTCCCAGTCTTCCTGGGGAAAGCAAGCTGAGTTGAGGTAGGTGCTACCTTCTCTTTGTTTCTCTACCACTTTGGATGTGCATCTCCTAAAGTACTTATAACTCAGTACTTTGAGTATTTTTCAAACTAAGTCTTAGATCTGTAGCTGTTGGAAGGCAGGGACAGTACTTGTTCATCTGTGTACACTAGTACCTAATATGACACTCCTAAAATGCAGTCATTAAAAGTAGTAACAAAAGCATTGCTCTTTAGCTTTCTTCTATCTCTTCCAAAGTGCAACCCAGGCTGAATCTACTTACAGTAGGACACGCAGTTTTGTCTTAACAGTAGGAAATGCAGTCTAGTCCAGTTTTGAGCACTTACACTGTGCTAATATTATGCCAGAAGCAGGTATTGGGCTATTATGATAAACTAACCTAAGTTATGTGGCTTATTAATAATAGTTGATAAGCCTGCAGTTCTAGAGGCTGGAAGTCCAAGATCAAGGTACTGACAGATTTACTGTCTATTGAGGGCCCACTCTTGGTCTATAGAGGCTGTCTTTTCACTGTGATCTCACATGGTAAAAAGGGCAAGAGACCTCTCTTGGGCTCTTTTATAAGGTCATGAATCCTATTTATGAGGACTCCACTCTTTATAATCTAATCATGTCCTAAAGGCTCCATCTTAATACCATTACCTTTGGGATTAGAATTTCAGCATATGAATTTTGGGGGAGCACAAACATTTAAACATAGCAGCAGATTATGCCCAAAAGGGAAGGACAGAAGACCCTTGGTCATTTAACTGTTTTTCAATTCAGAGTAAAGTGATCTCTCCCTAACATTTGGAATGTAAGAGCCAAAATGTTAAAGCCACTGTCTGCATATATGGTGCTGTATATGAATAGAGAAAAAATTTTAATATGACTGATGTGGAGCTTTAGCTTAACAACATCTCAAAAATGGATGATGTAGCTAGGACAATGTCTATATTTTGAAACAATTAATTTTTTCTTCATATATTTCCAGATGCAAAACCATCTAGCTTGTGTAGATTAGTTTTGCAGTTTATCCTCTTTTTTGTGATTATGCTGATAACTGAAAATTTTAAAGAGCTGTTGCTAAGCAACATGACTTGAAGCATGTAATGACAGTCTCCTTTAACAACTAAAATGTAAAAACCTACTTCATTATCAACCAACCTACTTTTAATGTTTGGGTGATCGCATCCTTAATTAAAAATTCTGTGCAGTCGTTTAAAATGGATCTAACAATCTAACAGAAGGCTTAAGGGAAGTCTTGAGATAAAAGCATTCATATGTTTATATAGCGAGAAAGAGACAAAATTTTGGTTCTCAACATTGGATTCTCTGTCATTATCTGGGTGACTTTGAGCATGTCTCTTGTGTGTCCAAGACTTCACTGAGAGTTACAGCCAATATGGTAAGACAAATACATGAAATGAAGTACAAGAATGTGGAAAAGAAAACATTTTCTACAAAGATTATACTCTATTGTATATGTTGAAAATGCAAATGACCTTACAGACAAATTGTTAAGTATAATAAAAGAGTTCAGCAAGCTTGCTGTACAAAGATCAACATTAAAAAGAGTTTGTATTGTGACCAAGAATCATATGAAAAAAAGCTCAACATCACTGATAATTTCAGGAATGAAAATCAAAACCACAATGAGATACCATCACACACCAGTCATAATGGGTGTTAATACAAAGTCAAAAAATAACAGATGCTGGTGAGGTTGCAGAGAAAAAGGAATGCTTATACACTGCTGGTGAAAGTGTAAATCAGTTTAATGATTGTGTAAGACCCCGTGATGATTCTTTAAAGGCCTAAAAGTGGCAATATCATTTGTCCCAGCAATCTCGTGACTGGGTATATACCCAAAGGAATATAAATCATTCTATTATAAAGACACATGCATGCATACATTTACTGCAGCACTATTCACAATAACAAAGACATGGAATCAACTCAAGTACCTATCAATGATAGACTGGGGAAAGAAAATGTAATACGTATATACCATGGAATACTATGCAGCCACAAAAAATACATGAGATTATATCCACAGGAACATGGATGGAGCTGGAGACCATCATCTTTAGCAAACTAACGCAGGAACAGAAAACAAAATACCCCATGTTCTCACTTGTAAGTGGGAGCAAAATAATGAGAACACGTGGACACATAGAGGGGAACAACAGACACTGGGGCCTCTTGGAGGGTAGAGAGTGTGAGGAGGGAGAGGATCAGAAAGAATAGCTAATAGATTCTAGGTTTAATATCTGGGTGACAAAATAATCTGTACAACAAACTCCCATGAGAATAATTCAATAATCAAAATAATTCCATAATCTCATATATATAAGATTGGCAAAAATGGAAAAGCTTAAAAATAGCAAGTTTTGGAAGCCTTAGGAGAAATAGGAATTCTCCTTTTTGGTCTCTGGAGCCCAGCAGGAAAGCTTACTTTTTAAGAGCATGGACTCTGGAGAAAACATTCCTCTCTTGCTACCTGTGTGACAGTCAAGCTATTTCAAATACTTGTGCCTCAACTTCCACATCTGTGAAACACAAATGACAATGATAGCCAAAACTTACCTATAGCTTACTTGATACCCAGCCAGGTCCTGTTCTAAGGTACCTCAAAGTGTTTGTGTGAAGATTAAATGTAAAGCTTTAAACACACTGTCCTGCAGAATTAACACTATACAAATGTTAGATATTTTTACTTGATTTAGTAAAGGTAAGGCTGTTCATATACTTCAATCCAATGATTCCCCTTTGAAGTACAAACTCCTGAAAAACTCTTGCACCCGAGTGCAAGACCTATACAGGCTTATGTATTATAGTATTGCCTATTACAGCCAAAACTAAGAGTACTCAATTGACCATCAGTAGGAAAATAAATTAATTGTGGTATATTCATTCAAACTTATAAGAGCTCCATGGTTATATGTAACAATAGGGACAAATGTTTAAAAAAGAACATAATGGAAAAGCAACATACAGAGTGACATACATGGTAAGATTCCATTTATTTAAAAGCTTAAGCACATGCAAAAGAGTATGATGTGTTTATGGACAAATATTAACATGGAAAATTTATATAAACAGATATGAAGGATCTCACCAACCTCAAGAAAACAGTTACATGTGGGTAAAAGAGGGGCAACAGGAATCTGGAGAATGAGGAGTCCAGGCTGATGGAACATAGCCATATTCCATTGTACCATCTGAAACACAAAACCTCTGTTGCTGTGGAAGCCAACAAGCAAAACAAGAGAAGCACTAACAGGTTTCCACCACTTCAGCTTGGAAATGACACAGGGCATTTCTGCTCACATTTCATTGGCTAGATCTAGGCATCTGGCCACACCCACCTGAAGGGCATCATTTTAGTAAACAGTAGTAATGTCTCCCACACTTGGCCTGTGGTCTAAGTAGACAGAGCACATTCAACTCCAGAACAAATGACCTCACATTGTCATTTTTTGCTCTTGATCTGAAACTCCTGAATAATTCAGCCTCCTTGGGTCCCTCAATCTTTGGACTTTCAGTGATTAGATCTGCCATCAAATACCTTGAATGCCTTGATAGAGACCAACTGCTTGTTTTTCAGAGCCACCAGATGAAAGCAGAGGTTACCAGAATTTTATCCAACAGTGTCAGAAAAAGTCTGGAGAGTTCTACATCTTTTGATGGTTTTGTATTAGTTTCTAGAAAATTTTGAATTAAAAAAAATGAAAGTAATCATTGCAGTTATTCTTTTAAAAGAATTCAAGATTTACTTCTTAGTCACATAATAAATCTCTTTGATTAGAGAGTCTCTGAATGAGGTGCATGCTGTAGATCATCCATGAGCTTGGGAGACTTTGAAAGGCTCATTTATCAAAGCCAGCAGTTTTGGCAAACTGTGAGCCTCAGCTTTAATTAGCATCATGTTGCTTTCTTCAGTTTGGATTTTGCATAAGTTAAAGCAGCCAGGGAAATATTTTACTAAAATCCACCTGTTCACTCAGCATCACCTACCCCTTTGGTTTTCCATAAATAGCTCAGGGTAAAGAGCTGACAGTCTATTTGTTTCCATACTCGCAGCTTGGGTTATTCAACTGAACATATGGAAAGACAGTGTTTGGGGCTTTGTGGCTCTTCTTGAGCCAGGGAAGTGAATACCTGAGGTTTTCTTAATACCTTCCTTGATACCTTTCCATTTGGCTCTCAGGTTTGGAGCTGGCCTTGTAATTAAATCAGAGCTCTAGCTGGCTTTAATGTTACCCTGTCATCTTTTACCTTTTTTCTGAATATCCTTAGAAAACAACTCTCTCATAAGTCACTCTCAGAGCTGCCTAAACTCTTTATTTAGGCACCTGGTTAATTTGCTTTTTAATTACCTATAGGTGTTAAATAATTTGGCTCTATCATGAAATTAATGTCTGTAAACAGAACTGAAATAGAACAAAAATTATTCCGATAACATAGGATATAACTGTATTTTATAGTTAGTTTCCCCTATTATTGATATATTCTTCACTCACATCCACCCAAATAGTGTCTGAGATTTGAGAGGAGAGGCAGAAGAGTACAAATAGGGTGTGCCAATTATGATGGTTCTTACCATTCACCATCACAGGAAATAGCTTAATCCTTTATGGCAGTTTAGGTGAATTCTTTTCTTCATTGATTCTGGAAATGGATATCTGACTATAAACAGACCCCCTATCTCACAAAGCTTATTGATCACATTTGAACCAGTTGAACACTTTCAATGCCTTCCAGGATAAAAAGGGAAGTGGGTCCTTTCTTTTCATATTTCATATTCTTCTCTCCAGTATAACTGAAGCAAACGGAGCATAAATATATCCACCCTAAGTAAGCAGAGTGTGCTGGACACAGGATACCTCCCCCAACTGCCCACCTAGACCCTCCAGCTGCTCCTTCAGGCTTTGCCTCGGCTGTCATGAGTGGCCTCACTCAAGGGCTCAGCCTTGTCAAGATGGGGCTATAAAGGCTTGATCATTTTGGTGTGATGTGGGTCAACTCTGATGGGCAATATTTGCTTCTGAGCCCCGCCAGGACTGGCCAAAGCTTTGTTAATACCTGCACCAAAGACTTTTGCTTTCTCTCAATACTACTTTTATCTCCCTTCCATAGGTGTTGGTCCTTAATAATTCCTTGTATGCCAAACTCTGTTTCGGCTTCTGCTTTTGGACAACCCAACATGCAACAGAAAGCAAGTGGAAAGTGGAAAGTATTTCTTCAGCCAGCCACATATGTTAAGTACAGCTGTGACTTCTCCACGTTGAAGAGTTGTGGCCCAGATGGGTGAGAAGGTGCAGCACCTGGCAGAGCCATAAAATTGTAGATTCCAAAGATGCTGAAAACCAAGGATGTAGAAGCTAGGAAAGTCCTTTGAGGTCATCGAGTCCAGCTCTTACAAAGAGGCTGAAGTTGGAAATTAGAGAATTGTCTCAAGATAGTGGTGGTTCTGCTGACATAGTAACATAAGGATACGAAGGGACTAACTCCTCCTTTCATGGAGAGGGGCTGCAGGAGACCACCTGGGGGCTGGACTGGGGTCTCCTGCAGCATGTGGAGCAGTGGGGCAAAGGGAAGCTGGACATCAGCCTGGGTTCCAGAGTAGAAGGCAGTGGTTTAGGAGGTAACTGCATCCCAGCCATGATAGGACAAAGGGGTGCATTTTTTCATGGTGGACTTGAGAGAGGGCTGGCCTGGAACACTTAAAAAGGATTTGGCACAGGAAGGCTACCTGGAGAGGAGTTCAAAGCAGAACAAAAAGATTGTCTGTGGAGCTGGATTACTGAGTCAGAGCCAAAGGGGAGCTTTAAGAAGCTACTGGGAAGGTATAACCTGCGTAGGGGATTTCTAGGTGTTAGCCCAATCAGGGAGTTCTCCAAGAACTCGCAGAGACCCCACCCCAGAGACAAAGTCAGTTTTAAGCATCAGTGTGGCCAGAGTGAGCAGATGCTGGCTTAGTGCAGGCAAGGAGGGCCTCCCTTGCATACTTTTCTTTCCAAACTGTCAATCTCTGAGAGAGGAAGCCATAGGGGTAGGCCTCTAGTGGGGAGTGGGAGGAATAGGTAGACTAAACAGAGAAGCAGACAATCAAGCTCCTCTTCCAGATCAAGGCCTACACCAGCCAGTAGCTAGGGGGAGCTAGGTGCTAGGAGATGCTTGTTTGGAGCTTAAAAAACTTAACATTACACTGTACCTCATCTATTATTTACCTAAGCATGACTGTTTTTATGACTCAAAGTTACTAGAAGGCATTTATCCTTTAGGAGAAAGGCTGTGAAACCTGCCCAGAATCTTATTCAAGGAGAAACATGAGGCACAGATTATGCAAGAAAGGGAACTGACAACCGAATTTGCAGAGGCAGTACTGACAAAGGAAAAGTCACTGTATAAATCCACAGAACTGTGCAGTGGCTAATTGTACAGATTGTGGCTCCAGATGACCTGGGTTCACATCCTACATTTATTAAGACTGACCTGGGGCATGTTGCTTAATTTCTCTGTCTCTCTTTCCTCATCTGTCAAAGGGAAATAAGAATATCACCTACGTCATAGGGTTATTATAAAAATTAAACTAGCTAATACATAACAAGCACCTAGAACAGAGCCAGACACCATAACAAATGCTTTTAATATTAGTTATTATGAGTCCAGCTCTTTCAGTACCTGTTATGTAAGCACATATGAGGGTCCCAAGGATGACCATTCCTGAGTTAACGGTAAGCCAAAAATCAGGTTTCAAGTGGATTTCCTCCCCTGTTGAACTAGGAAAGATTGGTCTGTGCTCTGTAGTCCAGAAGATGCAAGCTTATTATCTTACTATTGACAGCTCTGCAGATTTCTCTTCTCTCTTGGAAAAAATGTGATTATGAACAGCTGGCTTTGTAGACAATAGCATAACTCCTTAGCAGGCACTGAAAAATGCTGTTTTATATTAAACGAGAAAAACTTATAGTTTTCCCCAAAGTCTCTGCACCAGGGCTTAATGTTGGAGGAGGATTTCCTGTGCATATCAGCAGGAGGCACTTTTCCTATGCAAATCTGGGAAAGTTGGCACATGCGATTCTGTATTCAGCACATTGTGCTCCAAAGTATTATTATTGTTTAGTATTATTCGAAAAAGATATCTTCTCTGTTTGTTGATTCACATAGTTTGTGAATCTCATTGTCAGTTAATAAAAACTCTTTTTCTGTTCCTTGCCAAGGACTTCAATCTATACATGTATAAGGAGTGAAAACCCAGATTTTTTTCATTCCTTAGAGAATGAGATGTGTGATGTTCAGAATCTGTCTAGTGGCTTCTAAGTAAGCAGCATTTAAAACAAGAAATTTAAAGAGAATTTGACATTTAATTTCTGTATCATTGAGTCATGTCACTTGTTCTTAACTGTTATCTAAATACGTAGCATTTAAAATTAACACTCCATTTTATACCACATACAGTTGAGTTAAATAACAATCACATATGAACAAGAAAATCAAGGCTGTATTCTTTAGTTTTGTGTTCTCAGTTTATTTGTTTCTGTTTGTATTTATTTCTCCTCTTGTGACATAAGTGATCTGAAGCATGATTTTTTCCAGGAGTTTAAAAATCACTGAGGCTATATCAATATGATATCTTTTCTATATGAATATGATCAACTTATAAATACAGAACAGATACAATCTTGCCAATGTGGAACAGACAGACACACACTTAACAGAAGGTGTATAGTTTGGGTTTTTTATGTATTTTTATCTCTGTGATAAATGTTGAGCTTTTAAAAAATGTGACTGAGATTAATGACTTGTTCCATCTACCCCCAATAGCCTTGAAATGAAGATCCAGATTGAATGAGTTTAGTTAGTTCTGTTCCCCCAAAACTGCTGCAACTTCATTGGAAACCTCTGAAGGAAATCTGGCCCACATAGGTTTATATCCTAGATGGGCCTGTGTTCTTTAATTAACTTTCAGAACAACCACTGATTTTGCTTAGATAGGTTTGTTTTGCCTAGATAGGTTTGTGTTTTTTTAGCCAACTTTCAATTGCAGTGACTGGACCACCCTGCAAGGTTAATTTTCCGGCAGTTTCCTTCATATTTTGCCATGTACTTACTGGGAGAAGCAACTTGTCCAAAGTTCTTTTTGTGGCAGGCCAATGTTTGCAGTAGAGTAGTGGCTGAGGATTCAATGCCTCTCTATTAGTTGCATAAGACGCAATTGACTTCTACACACAAAGGAAAAACATGAGCATATGTGTTTTTTAAAATGTGAATTCAAGGAAACAGGTTTTCTAAAACTCCAAGTCTTATACATATTAAGTGTTAAACTCCACAAGCAAAGCTCTTACCTGTCATGCATATTCTAGGTAGGAGAAAGAGTTCAAACAATTTACTGGTTCCAGAAGTAACAACCATTGATCTTACGCAATTTAACATTGTGTAATATACCTGAACCTAGCGGTAGACCTATCTGGCATAAAATATAATACATTTAGCTTATTTTTGTCACAACCAGAAATAGAGCTAATTGGTGGGCAAGATGTGGATGATTCTAATGCGTTGTTCCTGGGAGAGTGCAGTTAGAAGTGTTGCTTGTGGCCGGGCACAGTGGCTCACACCTGTAATCCCAGCACTTTCAGAGGCCAAGGCGGGCAGCTCACCTGAGGTTAGTAGTTTGAGACCATTCTGGCCAACATGGTGAAACCCCAGCTCTACTAAAAATACAAAAATTAGTGGGGCATGGTGGCAGGCACCTGTAATCCCAGCTACTCTGGAGGCTGAGGTGGGAGAATTGCTTCAACCAGGAGGTGGAGGTTGCAGTGAGCTGAGATTTTGCCACTGCCCTCCAGCCTAGGCAACAGAAGGGGCCTCCATCTCAAAAAAAAAAAAAATGTTGCTAGCCCAATGGTGGAACTCTTATCCAGGAGGTGGCTGGAAAGAATTTGCTCTGTAGTGCTGGGTGAGGTTTAAGTCAATCCACTTAAACATATAAATTAGATTATATGTCCTCAAGAGACCAGAAATACCAGAAGAGAACTGTGGCCCTGGGGAGTAGAAATATGTTTTTCTTTCATTATCGTCTGTTAAACTCTTCACAAAGACCAGGGAGACCAAACTAAAAGCAATAGGGTAAAAGGAGGTTTAGAGAATGAGGATTCTCTTTCCTTAAAGGATAACTAAAAATTCGCTGGTGTTATTTCTCCATTTCATCTTTTTCTTTCTCCCATGTTCTTGATCATTTGCTGGTTCTTTTGAATAGTTACAATGCAATGAGAACTTGAGGTAGTAGGCACCGTGTAAATACTATGGTTGCCATGCAATTTGATGTAAGATATTTGTCTTAAATAGAGTCGCAGGTTGTTCCTGGGGATTTAGTGAGCATTTTTTAGAGGATTCTCTGGCATTTTGGTTTAATTACTAATAGACAAAATGGCAAAAGTTCTGAGTGATGGCATGCATGTGTAGAAGTCATTATAAAAGTGAGAAAGATTTATTCCCCAACACTTTAAAGTAGTTTAATTTTAGTTATAGCAACTCTAAAAAGTTTTCTTCATTTGGGATTAATTATTGGCAGCTCATCAACAACCAGTGAAGACATTAAAAAGTGTCAGTGATCAAAATATGCCCTCCTGATTCCACTTGTGAATTAAGTGAAAACTATTCACTCTTGTTTTGGCAAATTTTCCACCATTACCTGACGTCTTCAGATTGGCCCTGAATGTAGTGAAGATATTTATTCTATTAATTTAAGCTTTATAAATGGTTAAAAGCAAATGACATCTAACAATAATCACATCAGTAGTGCCATCCTGGGTTAAATGAGACATTGAGCTGGGAAGATGCCTGACGGTGGAGCCTGAAGCTGTGCTGGGAGTAGCCTCACATGGGAGGAGTATGGCATAATTGAAGATACAGCAGCCTTGATTTAGGCAGAGCTCTTAAGAAGAACTTTAAAGCTATTGGGGTTTTATGAATCAGAACCTGAGTTAGGGTTGAAGAAATGGTACAAGATATGCTGTTTAGCCTGGGCCTTTCTTCTATTTCAGCAACTTCACTTTTATCCCTTTTCCAGACCACACTGACTATAGTGAATGATGAATTAATATTTTATAATATATTTTATATTAAATAATTTAATTAAATGTAAATATTCAAAATAGCAAATTTATAACCTAATATATTTAATATAATAGTAACTGCAAAAAATTGAAAGTAAGTTGGGCTCAGTTATAGTATACATAATTTGTATTTACTTAAATGTGGTTAGTACTTGAAAAATGCTAATTAGGAGTCCACACTCCAGAGGCAGCTATTTAAATATTGCTATCTAAACCTGCACCAGGGATTTGTTGTTTAGCCAAATGGATTTTATAAATAATTCTTCACTAGAGAAATGAGTGGTGGTCAAGATGCATATATGGTTGGCTAAAAAGATAGTGTAGACTATTCATCCTTTTATGGAAGAAAAGGACCCAGCAGTTAGATAGCAAGTGCAGCAGCATTGCATGTTTGGAGTGATACCTTAGCTGTAGAGCTCCTTTCAGTTATTTGTGACTCCCGTAATGGAGGACTAACAGGTTTATTGATGCAGGCTCCAAAATATTGTTATATTTGCTTTGCATTTTCCTACAGGATGTTTTTTAAGAGTCATCTGAGTCAGCTCAGGCTACTGTACAAAATACCACAGACTGCATGGTTTAAACAATAGACATTTATTTCTCATAGTGCTGGAGGCTGAGAAATCCAAGATCAGGGTGCAAGCATGGTTGGGTTCTGGTGAGGGCTCTCTTCCCCGTTTACAGACAAACCTACCTCCTTGATGTGTCCTCAGATGACAGAGAAAGAAGGGAGAGAGAGAGAGACAGAGAGAGAGAGAGAGAGAGAGAGAGAGAGAGAAAGCGCAAGAGCGAGTTCTAGTATCTCCTCTTTTTATAAGGTCACTAATCCCATCATGGGGACCCCTTATGATCTCATCCAAACCTAACTACTTCCCAAAGGCCCCACCTCCAAATACCAATGTGTTGAAGGTTAGGGCTTCAAAATGAATTTTGTGGGGACACAAACATTCGGGGGTACACTGAGAGAAGACTTATTACGCTTACAGGAACAGGTTGCATGACTGTTTATATACCTGCTTGCAAATAAACTACTTGTGTGTGTGTCACAATTTGGTCCGAATTGTTTTCACTTACATACAATCTGGCATCCAGGTGGTAGGGAGGAACGTACAGTCCTCACTTCTCTAACTGTAACCGTCAACCTTGGAAGGACTTGCTCTGAATATAACAACTTTATTCTGTATCCTTCATTTTCCCTTCCAACTGAAGGAGAGTTTCTTCTTAACTGCATTATATTTTTCCTTGAACAAACTCAAGCCATGTAAACAATGTGAAAACTATAATGAACTGTGTATGTAAAAGACTTCAAACAGGCTCTTGAGACATTTCTTAATCCACGAATTATTCTTTATTACCCCGAGTCCAGAACCACAGGGATGGTTCCAGATGACCATAACAGAATTGTAAGGCACTAAAAACTGCCTTAAGTGATGTGCAGAAGGAACAGGGACAGTTGATTGATTATTTAATTCTCAGTAATTCAGTTTCTTCCTGAGACAAACTTTGGAAGTTGATTTAAGTTTTCATGTCTCTATTCTATCAGTCAGAAAAGCATTCTTTAGTGTTTTACGTATTGCAATACCCTTAGAAACAAATTATTTATTTGCAGCTTATTTTTATCTTTTTTTCCTATTTTTTTTTAAAATTATCCTTTAAGTTCTGGGATACATGTGCAGAATGTGGAGGTTTGTTACATAGGTACAAATGTGCCATGGTGGTTTGCTGCACCCATCAACACATCATCTAGGTTTTAAGGCATTAGGTATTTTTCCTAGTGCTATCCTTCTCCTTGCCCCTGACCCCTCTGTGGTACTTGGTTTTCTGTTCCCTTGTTAGTTTGTTGAGAATGATGGTTTCCAGCTTCATCCAAGTTCCTGCAAAGGACATGAACTAATTCTTTTTTATGGCTATATAGTATTCCATGATGTATATGTGCCAGATTTTCTTTATCCAGTCAATGATTGATGGGCATTTGGGTTGGTTCCAAGTCTTTGCAATTGTAAATAGTGCTGCAATAAACATATGTATGCATGTGTCTTTTATAGTAGAATGATTTATAGTTCTCTGGGTTTATACCCAGTAATGGGATTGCTGGGTCAAATGGTATTTCTGGTTCTAGATCCTTCAGAAATCTCTACACTATCTCCGACAATGGTTGAACTAACTTACATTCCCACCAACAGTGTAAAAGCATTCCTATTTCTACACATTCTCTCCAGCATCTGTTGTTTTCATATGTTTGTTGACTGTACAAATGTCTTCTTTTGAGAAGTGTCTGTTCATATCCTTTGCCCACTTTCTGATGGGGTTGTTTGCTTTTTTCTTGTAAATTTGTTTAATTTTCTTGTAGATTCTGGATATTAACTCTTTGTCAGATGGATAGATTGCAAAATTTTTTTCCTATTCTGTAGGTTGCCTGTTCACTCTGATGATAGTTTCTTTTGCTGTGCAGAAGCTCTTTAGTTTAATTAGATCCCATTTGTCAGTTTAAGCTTTTGTTGCCATTGCTTTTGGTGTTTTAGTCATGAAGCCTTTGCCCATTCCTATGTCCTGAATGGTATTGCCTAGGTTTTCTTTTAAGGTTTTTATGGTTTTAGGTCTTACGTTTAAGTTTCTAATTCATCTTGAGTTAATTTTTGTGTAAGTATAAGGAAGTGGTCCAGTTTCAGTTTTCTGCTTATGGCTAGTTTTCCCAACACCGTTTATTAAATAGGGAATCCTTTCTCCATTGCTTGTTTTTGTCAGGTTTGTCACAGATCAGATGGTTGTAGATGTATACTGTAATTTCTGAGGCCTCTGCCCTGTTCCATTGGTCTAGTATCTGTTTTAGTACAAGTACCATGCTGTTTTCAATACTGTAGCCTTGTAGTATAGTTTGAAGTCAGGTATCATGATGCCTTCAGCATTGTTTTTTTCTGTTTTTTTTTTCCCCCCCCTTAGGATTGCCTTGACTATATGAGCTCTTTTTTGGTTTCATATGAAATTTAAAATAGTTTTTTTTTTTTTTTCTAATTCTGTGAGAAAAGTCAATGGTAGCTTGATAGGAGTAGCATTGAATCTATAAATTACTTTGGAGAGTATGGCCATTTTCACATCATATTGATTGTTCCTATCCATGAGCATGGAATGTTTTTCTATTTGTTTGTGTCTTCTCTTATTTTCTTGACCAGTGGTTTGTAGTTCTCCTTGAAGAAATCCTTCACAACACTTGAAAGTTGTATTCCTAGGTATTTTATTCTCTTTGTAGCAATTGTAAATGGGAGCTAACTCATGATTTGGCTCTCTGTTTGACTATTATTTGTGTATAGGAATGCTTCTGCTTTTTGCACATGATTTTGTATCCTGAGACTTTGCCAAAGTTGCTTATCAGCTTAAGGAGGTTTTGGGCTGAGACATAGGGGTTTTCTAAATATGCAATCATGTCATCTGCTAACAGAGACAATTTGACTTCCTCTCTTCCTATTTGAATACACTTTATTTGTATCTTTTGCCTGATTGCTCTGGCCTGAACTTCCAATAATATGTTGAATAGGAGTGATGAGAAAGGGCATCCTTGTCTTTTTTTTTTTTGTCTTTTTTTCTTTTTTTTTTGAGACGGAGTTTCGCTCTTGTTACCCAGGCTGGAGTGCAATGGCGCGATCTCGGCTCACCGCAACCTCCGCCTCCTGGGTTCAGGCAATTCTCCTGCCTCAGCCTCCTGAGCAGCTGGGACTACAGGCACGCGCCACCATGCCCGGCTAATTTTTTGTATTTTTAGTAGAGACGGGGTTTCACCATGTTGACCAGGATGGTCTTGATCTCTTGACCTCGTGATCCACCCACCTCGGCCTCCCAAAGTGCTGGGATTACAGGCTTGAGCCACCGCGCCCGGCCTGGGCATCCTTGTCTTATGCCAGTTTTCAAAAGGAATCCTTCCAGCTTTGGCCCATTCAGTATAATATTGGCTATGGATTTGTCATAAATAGCTCTTATTATTTTGATATATGTTCTATCCATACCTAGTTTGTTGAGTGTTTTTAGCATTAAGGGGTGTTGAATTTTGTAGCAGGACTTTTTTTTTTGCATCTATTAGATAATGTTGTGGTTTTTCTCTTTGGCTCTGTTTATGTGATGGATTATGCATATTGATTTGTGTATGTTGAACCAGCCTTGCATCTCAGGGATGAAGCTGACTTGATTGTGGTGGATAAGCTTTTTGATGTGCTGCTGGATTCAGTTTGCCAGTATCTTATTGAGAATTTTTGCATCAGTGTTCATCAGGGATATTAGCCTGAAATTTTCTTTTTTTATTGTGTCTCTGCCAGGGTTTGGTATCAGAATGAGGCTGGCCTCATAAAATGAGTTAGGGAGGAGTCCCTCTTCTTCTATTGTTTGGAATAGTTTAAGAAGGAATGTAACCAGCTCTTTGTACCTCTGGTAGAATTTGGCTGTAAATCCGTCTAGTCCTAGACTTTTTTTGGTTAGTAGCCTTTTAATTACTGCCTCAGTTTCAGAACTTGTTATTGGTATGTTCAGAGATTTGACTTTTTCCTGGTTTAGTCTTGGGATGGTGTATGTGTCCAGGAATTTATCCATTCTTCTAGATTTTCTAGTTTATTTGTGTAGAGGTGTTTATAGTATTCTCTGATGGTAGTTTGCATTTCTGTAGGATTAGTGGTAATATTCCCTTTATCAAAACCAGGGTTGTTGTTTAATACCTGAAGAAAAGTTTGCCCTTATAATTTGTACAGTTTTATAAGTTGTTAATCATGGAAGAAAAAGTCCAATACAACTTACTCCATCCTGTTCTGAATTGGAAGTCTAATACTCAATACATTTTTATGCATAAATCAATGAATTTGACTTTGTGTTCCTAGTGTTTAGTATAATGCCTGGCACAGTTGGTACTTAATACATTTTGGATAAATTGCTAAGATTTCAGAAAAAATCTGTTAAAATCCATTAGTGGTACACAATAAATGTAGAAGAAAAGAAAACAGCAGTAGAGGCAGTACTTTATGCAAGTAGAAATAAATGTGTCCAATTCTGGAACGGTTTTATTGATAAACACTATAGAAAAGATTGAGGGATAGTGATGTAGTGCAGATTATATGTAGAGAGAAAGTTGGCGTCTGTAATAGCCTTGGCTATTGGGAAAACAACCATGTTGGTGTTTTGGGAAAAAACAACCATGCAGGTAATATCAGAAGAAATAAATACATATAAGTTTCTCTGGGGATTAAGAAAAAGTGTCTTGACAAGAGACATATCTTGTTTGATGGTGGATGTCATTATCTTCTTTGTAAGAAGGCTATATTAATGAGGGCAACATTTTTTTCCTTTTCAGCAGTTTTCATCTTATTTTTCTAAGGGATTTTTGTGGTTTAATGCATAGCACAGCTGGGAAATCCTTCTGGATCCTTACGGATCCCACAGGCCATTCTATATGTCGCCAACTAGAATGGGTTGTCAGCATCATGCTTAGTTCTCAGGGATAGTTCTGCCACCTCTGATAACATGGTGACACCTCACCTTTATGCTAAAGAATATGATGTTTATTGCTGCAAGTCTTAAAAAGGACAATGCATTCACTTTTCTTCTTTTCAAGCTGGTATTCTCAGTAGAATATCCATTAAGGGAATCAATTGTGATTCATTGTCACAGCTTGGATGCCCACTTTTTTCCTTTAACCCTATTATTCCCCATCTCTGACCATTCTACGTAGACATAAACCTATGTTCATATTTCCTAGAGAAATGAAGAGACAGCAGCGTTAAAATTTGCCAATAAATCATGGAACCTTCTGTAGTACTGATTTTATTGAACAATGGAGTAGAATTATGCATGTCCTCCTAGCTGCCTGAGTCCTGACACTTCCTCCTTCAGAGAATTAACTTGATTCAAGACTCTGGAAAGCAAGAAGATGACTAAAGATATTAACAAGATTGATTTATGCAAAGTAAACTGCAACAATGAATATATTGTGCATTATGCAAACCAGAGGCAATGTGCTTCATAACCAGTCATTTGAAGTCTTAATTATAATGGTTGTATATTGAAGTACATCACAATGACGATGTCCCATATTAAACATTTGACCTTAGAGCTATCAAATAAAAATTTTAGTTTCAAAAGAAACTTCTAAAAAGCAGTAAAAAATCACAACACCTAAATTGTTAAGAACTTATGTGTATTTTTTGACTTAACAAATGTGAAAAGGTGACAAGCGATAGAAGACAGCTGAGCACATGTGACAGGTGCCTTTCTGCTCCACAACACACCTTATATGCCTAATAAGGATTTAACCTTTTCTATTATAATGCAGCTGATATCCCACTGAGGAATGAAGCAGCCGTTAATGCACAGCTGTTAACTTCCGTGTCATAGACAGATATGGAGCAAAACATCCTCTATTTCACTGTTGCCTTTTTGTGAAACAGTAGTGAAAGTTCCTACAATAATAATAATGGTAATAATTCCCTACATTTACTAAGTGATTTACAATTTACACAGTGTTTTAAGATTTAGCATAACAATAGCTACCATTTATTTTCTGTTGTATGTATTTCAGGCATTACATGTACTTTGTTTGCTTAATCCTTAGAACAACTCTGTGAGGCAGCCATTGTTTTCCCCACTTTCCAGATGAGAAAACTGAGCTTTGAGAAATTAGGTAACTGAATTAAGGTCATATGACTAGTACTAGGTCAGAGCTGAGATCTGTGTGACGCAAAATCAATGTTTAAAACTGTTTTGTACTGCCGAGTTTGATGCTGACAACAAATATGTTCTAATGTTAAACAATTATAGCAGATCTCTGCCCTGTTCTCAAAGCGTTACAAACTATTCTTATTTGAAAAATAATATATTTATCTAAAAGGAACAAATGGATAAAGCTGTTGCTTGGCTAAAATTGTTCTACATTTTTTTCATATTATCTTTCACATCTCCTACATCCCCATATGTAATCATCTCTGACAGAGCCCACCATTCACACTGTTCATCAGCTTGGAAATCTTCCTGGCTATCCAGTCATGAGACAAGCTGTTTTCAATAGAAGACCATTATTCCATTACAAATTATCTCATGTGTGTGTGTCTGTGTGTGCATGTATGAGGTGGGAAGAGAAGAGAACAAGTCAATCCAAGCATATACAAAAGGAGCAATCCGTTTTTCTGTGGCAACAGTGATAGCTCCCATGCGCTATCTTTGCGATTTTGCTTAGTCATGCTGGGAAATTATTCATATTCACTCATTCATTTATTCAATAGATAATACTTGAGCATCCACTCTATGATAGGCTTCATACTAGATGCTGGAAATACAGTGAAAAATGCAGATACGTTCATTGCCCTCATGGAGCTTATTATCTATCTGGGAATATAGATATTACCCCTTACAATATAGTGTGAAAAAGGAGGTTTAGAAAATGGTGACAAAGCATAAGTCCTAGATCAGCAACGAACAAAGTTGCGTTTGAGAGTAGAGGAGCACTGCCTTATGTTTCCATTCTTGCTAGAGTACATGAATTAATCTAACACCCAGCATGTCTCAGTTTTGTTTCATTCTCTGGGTATCACTCCTATTTGTCTTTACTCTTGCTCTCCACTGTTCCTCATCCAATCTTAACTGTTGAGTAAGTTTGGGAAGAGGAACTGGACACATTTAGCCCCATATCTTCCATTCTCCTTCTCTGTGGGGCTCCTGTCTACAGGAAGTATATGTTCTTATCTAAGTTTCCATGCTGCTAAGATCCCAGGCTGGCTCTGCCCTCAGGGAAGGCCCATGGATTTCAGCCTTGTTGGGACTTGGTGGGTCTAATTCTTATGTGCAGTATTATAAACACAGGGTTATGGCACATTTAATCCACATTCTTCTATATCTGCTTAAAGAATAGTAAGGTAATATTTTTAAACCAAAAGTGTCTTACTTTTTCGTATTATTTTTCAAATGCCTCAGAAAGCCATTAGGATAGCGAGAGATAGGTGTAAATTATTGAGTTCACTTATAGTCCAACTGTAGCCATAGAAAGCACTGATTATAACAAGCACATTTAAAACATATCTGCTTTAAAGGAGGACTAAGTAACATAAAATTATTCTTATAATCCAACTGTCGAAATGATTATTGCTTCTTTTGTTTCCCACAGCAATGTCATCTGAATAAGGGTAGTACTGGAATGAAAAATTAGGGAATTATTTTGTGTTTAACAATTGGTATCCAATTCCTCTTTGACCTTTACTACATATACAATTATTAATGGTAAATTTAACTTGTGGCTTTTTATGAATGAATGTTTCTTGTTAAGTAATATTGTGCACGGAGATTTATTTCACTTTTTTTGTGACATAATATATATGCAGAAAAGTTTACGTAATATAAATCCTCACTAGCTCATTGAATTATCACTGGATATCAGCTTTTCAAAGTGAATTCTGATAAGAAAAATAATACTCGGTTTGTTTTTATTTCTCTTGATCTCCTTTTGTTGTTGTTGTTGATCTCTTCTTGTGCTAAAGACATCAGCCTACATATTTGTTCTTTACTCTCATCTTAGCAGTGCAGCTCTCAGAATCTAGTTGATGATCAGAATATCTCCTAATGTGTAAATTGCCTCTTACTGACTGTGCGCGTGCTATTGAGATTGCTGTCTCTTCCTACCTTGCCAACATCTGTCATCACCAGCGTCACTCTGTGCAAGTATACAGACACACTTATTTTATTGCATTTTGCTTTATTGAACTTCACAGATATTGAGTTTTTTATGAATGGAAGGTTTGTGGCAACCCTGCATCAATCAAGTCTATCAGTGCCATTTTTTCCAATAGCATGTTCTCACTTGATATCTCTGTCACATTTTGGTAATTTTCACAATATTTTAAAGTTTTTTATTATTATTACATCTGTTATAATATCTGTGATCAAGATATTTGATGTTACTATTTTAAAAGTCTTGGAATATTGTGAAACATGGCCATATAAGACAGCAAACTTAATACATGTATGTGTTATAACTGCTCCGCTGAGCAGCTGTTCCCTCATCTCTCTTTCTCTCCTGGGGCCTCTTTATTCTCTGAGACACAATAATGTAGAGATTAGGCCAATGAATAATCCTACAATGGCCTCTAAGTATTCAACTGAAAGGAGGAGTCACTTGTCTCTCACTTTATATCAAAATCTAGAAATGTGTGTGTTTAGGTTAGGAGGGCATGTTGAAAACCAAGATAAACTGAATGCTTGGTCTCTTGTACCAAACATTTAACTGAGCTGTAAAAGGAAGGAAAAAGTTCTTGCATGAAATTAAAAGTGCTAATCCAGTGAACACATGAATGATAAGAAAGTAAGACAGCCTTATTACTGATACAGAGAAAGTTTTAGTGGTCTGATAGAAGATCAAACCAGCCACAACACTGTTCTTTTGTTAAAAGCAAGGTCCTAACTCTATTCAATTCTGTGAAACCTGAGAGAGGTGAGGAAGCTGGAGAAAACAACTGGAAGCTAACAAGTTTAGTTCTTGAAGTTTAAGGAAAGAAACTGTCTCCATAACCAAACATAAAGTGCAAGGTGAAACAGCAAGTGCTGATGCAGAAGTTGCAGCAAATCATCCAGAAGAGCTAGCTAAGAACACTGATGATGGTGGCTATATAAACAACAGATTTTCAATGTAGATGATACAGACTTTTTTGGAAGAAGATACCATCTAGGACTTTCATAGCTAGAGAGGTGAAGTCAATGCCTGTGTTCAAAGCTTCAAAGGACAGGCTCTTTTATTAGGGGCTGTAACTTGAAGCTAATGCTCATTTACCATTCTGAAAATCCTAGGACCCTTAAGAATCATGCTAAATCTACTCCACCTAGGCTCTATGAGTGTAACAACAAAGACTGGATGACAGCACATCTGTTGACAGCATGGTTACTAAATATTTCAAGCCCATTGGTGAGATCTACTGCTCAGAAAAAAAAAAAGATTCTTTCAAAATATTACTGCTCATTGACTATGCACCTGGTCATCTAAGACCTCCGACGGAGATGTACAAGGAAATTAATATTGTTTTCATGCTTACTAACACAACATCTAATTCTGCAGCTCATGGATCAAGGGTAATTTTTTATTTTAAATCTTATTATTTAAGAGATACATTGTACAAAGATATAGCTACCATAAAGAGTGATTCCTCTGATGGATCTTGGCAAAGTAAATTGAAAGCCTTTTGGAAAGGAGTTACCATTCTGGACATCATTACAGACATTCATGGTGCATAGGAGGAAGTCAAGATATGAACATTAACAGGAGTTTGGAAAAAGTTAATTCCAACTCTCATGGATGACTTTGAGGGACAAGACTTCAGTGGACAAAGTAACCACAGATTTGGTGGAAATAGCAAAAGAACTAGAATTAGAAGTGGAACCTGAAGGTATGACTGAATTTCTGCAATCTCATAATAAAAATTTAATGGATTGGGAATTGCTTCTTATAAATGAGCAAAGACAGTAGTTTCTTGAGATGGAAGCTACTCCTGGTGAAGATGCTGTCTACCTAGTTGAAATAATAATAGAAGATGTAGAATATTACATAAACTTAGTTGATAAAGCCACAGCAGGGTTTATGAAGATTTACTCCAATTTTGAAGTAAATCCTACTGTGGTTAAAATGCTATCAAACAGATGTTACAAAGAAATCTTTTGAGGAAGGGTAGTCAGAGCAACAAACTTTACTTTGTTTTAGAGATTGCCACAGCCACCCCAACCTTTAGCAACCACCACCATGATTAGTCAGCAGCCATTAACATTGAGGTAGGATCCTCTACTGGCCAAAAGGTTACAACTTAGCATTTTTAATAATCAAGTACTTTTGAATTAAGTTATGTACATTGTTTTTCAGGCATAATACTAATGTACTGTTAGTAGACTACAGTATAGTGTAAACATAGCTTTTATATGTACTGAGAAACAAAAACACATGTGACTCACTTTACTACATTGGCCTAGAACCAAACCTGCAATATATTCAAGGGTCCATAAAGAGAGGTTGTCAACCTAAGGATATTGTTCTACTTCTTTAGGGTCTTGGGAGTGTTGGAAGGGAAAAAAGGAAAATGTATTACCTCTTTTTTTCATTTTGAATATGAGTCATATTTTCATAGATGAATCCTCCATTCAATTTAGAGTTACAGCTTTGCTTAACTCAAATACAGTCAACCCTTCTTCTAAACAATATGTACACACAAATTTTGCTGTATTAATTACACTTACTAATATGTTGTTATGGTATTCATTCAGTCACTTATTTAACATTTAGTAAGGCTCTTTCTAGGTCCTGGAAATGCAGGAAGATGAATAGGAAATAGAATTGTAAAAGGGTAATGAGCTCTAGAGTAGATTTAGGAAATACATTTGGAAGCACAGAGGAGAAAGTTCTTAGTATAGACCCACTGGAGCCATCAGTGAAGAATTCATGGTAAAGGAGATGGAGAAAACACTGGAAGGAGGAGAATTTATATACAGAGGATTTGGAGGTTCAAAGGGCACAATGGAATAGGAGGAGATAAAATTCAGAGATAAAGAAACAGGGACATGAAAGGCCCTGGTGGGAATGATGGTAGGAAAAAAGACAATTCAAAGATCTTACATCTTGGATAAAAATGACACATGATGGAAAGAGAATTGTCCTCAAGGTCCCAAAATGAACTATAGGGAAAAGCTATTTTGGAGGTACTTAGACCTAAAAATAATTTTTGTATACTTTGGGAACACCATTAGGGTCAGTTCTGCTCACTGTCTATTAGAAGGGAGAGGCGTTAGAGGAAGAAGGTAGCAGAAAAGAATTTGGACTTAAGAAAATGCATCCTAAAATATCTGGGTGATGATAATTACCTATAACGATATTCAGCTCTGTTATGATTTTCCAAATAAATTTTTCATTTAAAAATAGTTGTATTTATAGAAAATTACAAAGATAGTATACAATTCTCTTATACTTCCTATTATTTCCTTTGTTATTAATATCTTACATTAGTATAGTACATTTGCCACAATTAATGAACCAATATGGATACATTATAATTAACTAAAGTAGATACTTTTTTGAAATTCCTTATTTTTCCCCCTAATATCCTTTACCTTTTCCAGAATCTGCTCCAGGATACCACATTACATTTCATCATCTTATCTCCTTGGACTACTACTAGAAGTATATGAAAAAAGCAATAGGAACCAAGACAATACCGATGAAGTAATAGGAACCAAGGAAAATAGGCCTCTGGGGTACGAATTTAAATGGATGGAGCTAGAAGTTGGATTGTGTTAATGTTTGTTGTTGCAATAGGTGTCAGAGTCTTAAAATTGCTCTACTGATCTTGTTTTTATCTCCTTCTTACTTGAGGATTCCCTAAGTACTCTCGGAGAGAATCTATGTCTTGAATCTCTTTCTAGTGTAATCCATTGTTATTATACTGGTGCCATGTTGGTGTTGTAATGAGATTTAGAAGAGAGATAGCATTCTATAATGTCATGATTAACTCTTGGTCTTTCAGTGGGCCTGGGTCTCAGGTCTGTTACTCTTCCAAGTATTTCTCCAGTAGTATAGTTATACACAACACATACTCACTCCCTACTCCCTTCTCTTGTTGCAGTATTGCCAATCTGTTTCCCTGAAGCCCTGATCCATATTGATAGTGGTTTTTTTTCCCCCGGTGAATTCATTTTAGTAAATATTTATTTAACACCTACTGTGTTCTAGGTACTGCTTTGGTACTGGGAAAGTAAATTAGTATTGAGGAAAAAATTATGTTGAAGGAGAAATTGAGGAAAATATCTGGGAAAATTTCCTTGATTAGGAGATAGAGTATGTGATCCAGTTTACAAGTGGAGAGGTTAACCTTAGATAGTAGCTTGTACAGTTGATCATAGGCTATTGGAACATGCAGGAAAACAATATGTCAACCTGGATGCAAAGTGAGTTGGTCGATTTAGCTTTATGAAGGTCTGAAGTTAGGAAAGATGTCAGAAACTGAGCAGCCTCTCTCTTTGTGTGTTTTTTTCTCTCATAAACAGTTATGAGAGAGGGAAACACAGGACCTCTTCTGTTTGTTTCATTCTCCAATCTCTCTGAAGTTGACATTTGACATCCAAGCAGCCATATTGCTGTGATGGCCGCACTACATTTCCTTCGGGTCTTAAGTTTAAGAGCTTAGAGTGTTGTGCCTCAATTATAAATTTCTGGAGGATAGAACTATACAATTTTCCCATCTGAGGTCAGATGTCACCACTGTTTCAAATCCTATAGACAATAAATTTCTCCACTGCTCACTTTGCACAGATTGTGAAGATTGGCTTTCTAAGAAAAATATATGAGCAGTTTCTAAAAGGATGCGTGGAATTGGAGGGAATTTCAATTTCTAACAAATGCATTTGTATGTGTGTATGTACACAGGGTATGCAGGTAAAACATCCTATGTTCATCTATAATTTCATTTAACATCCTTAAAAATACAGCTATGCTCAAGTGAGTTTAGGATTTGATTTTGGAATTAAGAACTCAAGAATAGTAACATTTTAGTTTAAAATATTGATGCATAGTTTAAGTTAGCATAGCTTTAACTATTGGTACATCTTCTTTTATTAATATTGGATACTTAAGAATATATTTGATTACATACTGCCATGTGAATTCTACACCATAGTGGGTGACCTATAACCTTGAAAGGATATACCATAGCTATTCCTCTTTCAGTTAGAAAAAAATAAAGAAAAAGGAATAAAAAAGAATAAACAAAAGCTCTGAAAAAAATAGAATTATTTAAAGAGGCCAAATCTACAAATCATTGACATCCCTGAAAGGGAGGGAGAGAAAGCAAACAACTTGGAAAACATATTTCAGGATATCAACCATGAAAATTTCCTCAACCTCACTACAGAGGCCAACATTCAAATCCAGGAAATACAAATAACCCCTGCAAGGTACACAAGAAGACCATACTTAAGACACATAATCATAAGAATTTCCAAGATCAAAATGATAGAAAGAATGTGAAAGGCTGCTAGTAAGAAGGGGAAGTTCAACTACAAAGGGAAGCCTATTAAGCTAATAATGGACGTTTCAGCAGAAACCTTATACACTGGAAGAGATTAGGGGCCTATATTCAGCATTCTTAGAGAAAAATTCTAACCATGAATTTTATATCCAGCCAAACTAATTTTCATAAGTGAAGGAGAAATAAGATCCTTTTCAGACAAGCTAATGCTAAGGAAATTTGTTACCACTAGACCTACCTTACAAGAGGTCCTCAAGGAAGCTCTGAATATGGAATGAAAAGACAATTACCAAGCACTACAAAAACATGGTTAAGTATATAAATGAGTAAACACTATCCAATCACTACAAAACACATTTAAGTACATAAACACTATGAAGTGACCACACAAACAAGCCTGCCTGATAACCAGCTAGTAATACAATGACACAATCAGACCCATACATATCAAAACCTAACCTTAAATGTAAATGGGCTAAATGCCCAACTTAAAAGGCACAAAGTGGCAAGCTGAATAAAAAAGCAAGATTTAATGGTATGCTGTGTTATAGAAATCCATCTCAATTGCAGTGAAACCCATAGGCTCAAAATAGAGATGGAGAAAAATCTACCAAGCACGTGGAAAAAACAAAAGATCAGGGGTTGCAATCCTAATTTCAGACAAAACAGACTTTAAACCAACAAAAATCAAAAAAGATAAAGAAGGGCATGATATAATGGTAAAGGGCTAAATTCAACAATAAGACTACCTATTCTAAATATACATGGACCCAATACAAGAGCACCCAGATTCATAAAGCAAGTACTTAGAGATCTACAAAGAGACTTAGATTCTGATGCAATAATAATGGAAGACTTCAACATCCCACTGACAGTATTAGATTATTGAGGCAGAAAATTAACAAACATATTTAGAACCTAAACTCAATACTTGAGCAAATGGGCTTAATAGACATCTACAAAACTGTACAGTACAGTAAATTACAATATAGTAAGTTCAAAAAATTGAAATCATACCAACCACACTTTTGGACTATAGCGCAAGAAACACAGAAATAAATACTAAGAAAATCGCTCAAAACTGTGAACCCAGAAAATTTGAGATAGGGCTGTTAATTTGGAAAGTTTATTTTGCCAAAGTTGAGGACACACATGTGACACAGTCTCAGGAAGTCCTGATGACATGTGCCCAAGGTGGTTGGGTCACAACTTGGTTTTATATATTTTAAGGAGACATGAGATATCAATCAATATATGTTAGAAGTACTTTCTTTGGTTTGATCTGGAAAGGTGGCATAACCTGAAGCAAAGGCAGGAATTCTTGAAGTTGGAGGGAGTTTCCAGGTCACAGGGGTGAGACACAAAAGGTTGTATTCTTTTGAGTTTCTGATTAGCCTTTCCAAAGAAGGCAATTAAATATGCATCTATCTCAGTGAGCAACTCAGGGATAACTTTGAATAGAATGGGAGACAGATTTGCCTTAAGCAGTTTCCAGCCTGAGTTTTCCTTAGTGATTCTGGGGGCTCAAGATGTTTTCCTTTCACATTTCCTCCCCTTTCTTTTTAAAAATCTTTTGGAGAAAGCATTTACAAGAAAATGAGTCTCTGGTCTCAGGTTTCATCTGATCTCTCATGGCCAGGACAGTTTATTTCTAGACGGGTATGCTCCACAAGCTCATTTTTAGTGGGTTGTGGTCTCATGTCCTATGAAGAGAATATAGGAGGGAGGAGGGGAGAAAAAACAACAACAAACAAAATAACAACCCTGGAAAAATTGATATAAGCTACATTACTCTGAAGTCCATACATTAGTAGGTAGGCAGGAAAGTGGCTTATGCATGTAAATAGGTTGCTGTTATTTTCTTCTGAAGTTTAAGTTGTCTGGCTTCAGTTCACAGGGTTTTAAGAAAGCACAGCTTAGTTTTCAGTGATTCCAAATTAGGAAAAATTGGAAAAGAAAAAGTAAAAAAATGGAAAACATTATTTTGAAGACTTATAGCCAAGGAAAACTAGAATTCAGTCCAAACTGTAGAAAATAATACAAATTAAAAAAAAAAAAATAGGCAAGCCTGAAATCTAACAACAGCTGTAATATCATTTTGAAACATAGTTTTTTCTCTCTTTCCAGTTTGCAATTTTACTAAAAGCAAATCATGGTAGGACTGGTTTGCTTATTATACTTGGCTTATTTATTTGTAAACAGTGCAGCAAGAATAATTATCTTTTACATAGGCTTTTAAATTGGCTTTGATAGAACTTTGTTCTATAGAAAGAATCTCAGATAAGACTTTTTAAAGCTGAGCTCAGTCATGGATTTGTGCTATCAAATACCTATAAGTTGGGTGAATTTTCTCTCCTCTTCAGGTTCCAAGATAAACCTGGGGCTTCTGTGCCTGTCAGAAAGTGACATTCTTTATTTACTACAGGTCAGAAACCCTGTACATGCACTATACACAAAATATGTAGGCCAGTTTTTCCAAGGGCTTTATTGGCTCCATAAGTAAATTTTGAATCCTCACAGGAAAGCCAACCCTTCCAGTCAAAACCTTATTAAAATAACTAGTTTCTCCAATTGTGTCCTGTTACAAGCAAAAATAGATTCTTATTGCATTTATACAAATAATTGTATTGTTATAAGTTAAGAATACTTACAAATAGTTTCCAAATTCTTGATAAATCAGGTAGAGAGAAATAAATGTGCTCCAAATTTTGTTCATAGGAGTACATTAAATTGTGAAAAGCTGTCAATAGCTCAAAAAGAAAAATTTTAAGACTCTGAAAAACAAAACAAAGTATCAGAGAACATTTTAAGCAAAAAGTCAAAAAGATTGGTTCAGTACATGTGGTTAATTTCTGTTATGCTTGACACTCATGAAGGTTTTATCTGATTCTACATTTATTAGAAACCTGTTGGAGTTTTATAGGTGATTATAAAGCCACCTTCTAAAGAGGACTAAAACAAGACAATGATTGCCATGTATGAAAGAAAGTTTTAAGGCAGCTATAGCTAAAAGACACAATTGACAAAGAAATTTGTTACCTCTGTGTCACACAATTATTTTAACTTAACAATTATGATTATTACTGATAATGTACACTCAGTTATATCAGAATTGCAGGAGTTTCCCATAATTTTGGAACATATACCAATAACATATTTATACAAATACAGCCCAAAGAAAACCAAACACCATTTCATATTTCACAATGCCTCCTGTATAATTTTTATGTCAAATGAGCAAAATTATGTCAATTTTGGATGTTAAGGAACCTAATGTTTTAAAGGATCAATTAAGTTAGAAAAATACATAATTTACAATTTGACTTTGAGAAGTCTGTCAAATATAAAAGGTTTAAAACACTTCATATTACAAAATAAGATTATAGGTCAGTGTAAAGTCATTTATTTAACCAAAGTGATAATTCAAAGATTTTTTTAAAAAATTGAAAACCTTTATTCTTTGAGAGAGGAAACTTAATTTTATAAACAAGAAGCCCTAATAAAAAACACCACGAAGCTAATTATATTGGTTTTTCAAACTTTTGCAAAGAATCTATAAAACTTAATCTTGATTATAAAATAAACTTTCATAAGCTTTTTATAACTTTTATTAAGGAGTTGGTTAATGCCCAAAGAAAACTAAACACCATTTCATATTTTATATTCAGTCCATGCTGTTAATTCCTGTTATGCTTTATACTCATGAACTTTTTGCTCTCCATGAGTCCTGAAAGTTTTTGCTCTATTCTGATGTCAAAATCTCCAAAGTTATCAGAAACCTGCAAGAAAACCTTACTAATCTGACACAGGCATCTGTGTACTGGTTTTGCATCAGTGTGTTTTTGACACTAATGATTAAGGTATAGAGAAACTCAAGTTATTTTATTTTTAAAAATCAGCCCTTACAGTCTTATGTGCCAGCCTCTTTCTTGATAGTCCCTGAGCATTGTGGAGTTGAATAGCTTTAATTTCTTGCCCTGTGTCTCAGGAATGCAGTGTATTTTGATTGGTATCTTCTAAGGGGTCCTGAAGATCAGGGCTTAATTGCTGTCAGTGTTTAAGATTCAGCAGAATTTACTGTCCTTTTTAGACCCAGGAGTTAAAGCCCTCTAACTTGATGTTAAAGGACTTTAAAAGAACATGCAGGAAGATACATGGATATAATGACCTTAATTTAAAAAATAATTATCTATTTTTTTCTAAGCAAACCAAAATGTAAAATAATAAAACAACTCGATTATATAAAAGTTTTTGATTTTTTAAAAACATATAAATTTTTTTATTGTGACTGACACTAACCATTCTTGACATGCTTTGATTTTCTTGTTTGTCCTGAATATTCCTCCTTTTTAAACAACCAGTTATTTTATTTTAGGACTAAATTTATCATATAGCATTCTTTCTTATATAAAATTATTTCTCTTTAAGGTTTTTTTGCCTGAAAAAACCCTTTTATTTTTTATAACTTTCTTAACATCTTTTTAAATTTCCTGTTTCCTTTTACCTTGTTTTATACTAACTTTTAAATAAGTTATGAATTAGACAAAACTTGTTTGCCGTTTTATTTTTAAAGCAAGAATGTTTTTCTACAATATATATTTATTGGAAAACACCCAAATAATGAAATATCTATTATTTAATTTAATATAACTTTATATTCTAAATTATGACTAGTTTGTCTACAAGTATTTATCCCATTACATTTACCTAATTATTTTATTTTAATTGTTTACTCAAATTATTTATGAAAATGCTGATATTCATGATTTTAAAGTTATGAAGCCACCATTGCAAAATTGTAACTGAGACAGTGAAAAATGAATTGGCCTAAAAGTGTCCATCTTGCTATTAACCTCCAAGCTGTCCTTGTTCATTCCTGGGCATAGCCTGAACTAATTGCAGGAGGAACTTAGCTTATAGTTTAGCTTTGAAACAAAAATGATAAGAGTACTTTCCCAAAACAAATTTTCTAGTGCTAGAGGGAAACACTTTTTTCTTTGAGCCAAATTAAACATAAAATTAAACTACACTCTTTCTTAAAAACCCAAGGGTAGCCAGAGTTGGAATAGCTATTTTAGTTTAAAAGATCAAGTGAAAACAGAATTCAGTCAACTGAGAAGAAAAAAAAAAACTTCTGCTCAAGAAAAAGACAAGGCCTTAGGAGAGGAAAACAAACACCAACAAGTTTCTCTTGTACCATAGACCAACAGAATAGAATAGATAGCCTGAAAATAATGCCCCACTCCTACAACCATCTGATTTTCAACAAATTTGACAAAACAAGCAACGGACAAAGGACATCCTATTCAATAAATGGTGCTGGAATACTAGGTTAGCCATGTGAAGAAGATTGAAACTAGACCCCTAACTTACATTGCATTCAAAAATCAACCCAAGGTGGATTAAAGACTATAATGTAAAGCATAAAACTATAAAAAGTATGGAAAATAATCTAGAAAATACCGTTCTGGACATAGGACTTGGTAAAGATTTTATGACAAAGATGCTAAAAGGAATTGCAACATAACCAAAAATTGACAAATGTTATCTAAGTAAACTGAAGAGCTTCTGCACAGCAAGCAAAAGAAACTATCAACAGAACAAGCAGACAACCTACAGAATGGGAGAAAATATATGCAAACTATGCATCTGAGAAAACTCTAATATTCAGAATCTATAAGGAACTTAAATACATTTAAAAGAAATAAACAAAGAACCCCATTAAAAAGTGGGCAAAGGACATTAACTGACACTTTTCAAAAAAAGACACACATGCAGCCAACAAGCATATGTAAAAAGCTCAACATCACTAATCATTAAAAAAAATGCAAGTCAAAACCACAATGAGATACCATCTCATACCAGTCAGAATGATTATTACTAAAAAGTCAAAAAATAACATAGGCTTACATGGTTGTAGGGAGAAGGGAATGCTCATACGCTGTTGACGACTGTAAATTAAGTAAGCTATTGTGAAAAGCAGTGTGGCAATTCTTTAAAGAACATAAAGCAGAACTACCACTAAACACAGCAATCCCATTATTAAGTATATAACCAAAGGAATATAATCTTTCTGCTATAAAGACACATAGACACTTATGTTCATTACAGCACTATTCACTAGAGCAAAGACATGGAATCAACTTAAATGCTTAACAATGGTAGCCTGGATAAAGAAAATGTTGGGTGCCAGCCCCAACCCTGTATGTGGGTGCCCTTAGTCCTGGTGGTGACAAGGAAGTGAGAAAGGAAATAAAGACAAAAAGACACAAGAGTAAAGTTTCGAAGTATGGGTCCTCAGGACCAGCAGAAGCATTGGGACCAAATTGGCCCTGAGCTCTGGCCTCCACACACTTTTATTAGGTGCATTATCTCATTAATCTTGGGGGCTGTGGTGAGGGGAGGTGAGGAAGGTAAACTAAAAACTGCTGCAGGATAAGATAGCTGCGGGGAGAGCAAGTGTCTGCAGCATTCAATTGCATACGTGGTTCTCCTAAGAAATGGCTAACTTAGGACTCTAAGTTTTACCACCCATGGTTATCAAGGTGCATCTGCATAGAAGCACAGTGGATAAGGCACCACCAAGTCTGACCACACACAATGCATCAAGGGGCTTTTATCTCCCGAGCATTTTGGACACAGAGCAATCAGTTACTCTGTATTCTGAGAACCTAGGCAGAGCCTGTGGCATTCCGGTTATTTCTGCCCTGCAAGGTCTTCCTGCCTTGCAAGCTCCCATCTGCAAAGACCCTCCTGAGTCTTGTGAGTAGAGGTCACTGACCTTCCCAGAGTTCTTACACAAGCCCTCTTTACGAGACCCTCATGTAGACCCTATGTTGTGAAGGGATCGTGGGACCAAAGCAGTCTTTCCTTATCTTGCAACCACACCTCAGTATTCCATGGTTTTACAGCGCTCTTAGACGGTCTTACCATAGGACTCCTGTTGCCGCTTGGTCTATGCTTTTGCAAGCCACAGGGGGTCTTCTATTTGCTACACTAATATTTGATATTGTTTAGTTTGGGGCATAAACTTCAGTGTACAATAAGCAAAGCAAGCTTATAATTATTTAACTAGAAATATCATAGGTCTGACCCTGGCCATCTCGGCCCACAGAAAATGTACTGTTACACCATGGAATTCTATGCAGCCATAAAAAAGAATGTGATTATGTTTTTTGCTGCAACATGGATGAAGCTGGAGCCATTATCCTAAGCAAGTTAACAGACAAACAGAAAACCAAATACCACCTATTGTCACTTATAAGTGGGAACTAAACCAGGAGAATACATGGAGACTAGAAGAAGAACAACAGACATTGAGGCCTTATTGATGCAATGCTTATTACCTAGGTGATGAAATTTTATGTTTACCAAATTCTTGTGACACAGTTACTTATATAACCAACATGCACATGTACCCCTGAACCTAAAAGAAAGGTTAAAAAATGTGATGCATATATAAATGACTGGATACTTTGCTAATAATTAAATTGTGGTGAATAATAAAAATATAGTATGGAAGTTATATGTTTTATATGTTTGTCCACTCTAAATCTCATGTTGAAATGTGATTCTCAATGTTGAAGGTGAGACCTAGTGGGGGTGATTGGATCATGGGGATGGATCACTCATAAATGGCTTAGCAGCATCCTTTTGGTGATAATTGAGTTCTCGCTTTGAGTTCATGTGAGATCTGGTTGTTTAAAAGTGTGTTGCACCTTCCCCCATTCTCTCTCCTGCTCTTGCCATGTGGTGCACCTACTCCCACTTTGCCTTCTTGAGGCCTCACCAGAAGCAAAGCAGATGTTGGCGCATGCTTGTACAGCCTGCAGAACTGTGAGCTAATTAAATCTCTTTTCTTAACGAATAACCCAGCCTCAAGTATTTCTTTATGACAGTGCAAGAAAGGCCTGATACAGGAAGTTCCTCAAAAAACTGAAATTAGAATTACCTTTCATCCAGCAATCTCATTTCTGGATATTTAAACAAAAGATTTATTATCATTTTGTCAAAGAGATGTCTGCATTCCCATATTCACAGCATCACTATTCACAATAACCAAGCCATAAAATCAACCTAAGTGTTCACCAATCGATGAATTGATAAAGAAATGTGGCACATATGCACAGTGGAATGACATTTAACAAGTCTCTAGGAAGCTTCAAACTTTCTCATATCTTCCTGTCTTCTTATGAGCTCTCCAACAACCTCCGCCTGTTACGCAGTTGCAAAGTTGCTTCCACATTTTTGGGTATCTTCACAGCCGCACCTCCCCACCCAGTACCAACTTACTGTATTAGTCCATTCTCATACTGCTAATCGAGACATACACAAGACTGGGTAATTTATAAAGAAAAAGAGGTTTAATAAACTCACAGTTCCACGTGGCTGGGGTGTCCTCATGATCATGGCAGAAGGTGGAGGAGGAGTAAAATTATGTCTTACATAGTGTCAGGCAAAAAGAGCATGTAATACCAGCACTAAGTGAGACCGAGATGGGCAGATGACTTGGGGTCAGGAGTTAGAGACCAGCAGAAGAAACATGGTGAAACCCCATCTCTGCTAAAAACACAAAAATTGGCTAAGGATTGTGGTGGGTATCTGTAAGCCCAGCTACTGGAAGGGCTGAGGTAGGAGAATTGCTTGGACCCAGGAGGCAAAGGTTGCAGTAAGCTGTGATTGTCCCACTACACTCCAGCCTGGGCAACAGAGCAAGGCTCTGTCTCAAACAGAAAAGAAAAGAAAAAAAAAAAAGGTGAGATTTGGGTGAGGACACAGCCAAACTATATCATTCTGCCCCTGACCCCTCTCAAATCTTATGTCCTCATACTTCAAAACCAATCATGCCTCTCAACAGTCTCCCAAAGTCTTAACTCATTTCAGCATTAACTCAAAAGTTCACAGTTCAAAGTCTCATCTGAGACAAGGCAAGTCCCTTCTGCCTATGAACCTGTAAAATCAAAAGCGAGTTAGTTACTTCCTAGATGCAACTGGGGTACAGGCATCGTGTAAATACACCCATTCCAAATGGGAGAAATTGGCCAAAACAAAGGGGCTACAGGCCCCATGCAAGTCCAAAATCCAGCAGGGCAGTCAAATCTTAAAGCTCCAAAATGTTCTATTTTGACTCCATGTCTCATATCCAGGTCATGCTGATGCAAGAGATGGGTTCCCATTGTCTTGGGCATTTCCACCCCTGTGGCTTTGCCCGCTACAGCCCCACTCCTGGCTGCTTTCACAGGCTGACATTCAGTGCCTGTGGCTTTTCCAGGTGCACAGTGCAAGCTGTCAGTGGATCTACAATGCTGGGGTCTGAAGGACGGTGGCCCTCTTCTCACAGTGCCCCACTAGGGACTCTGTGTGGAGTCTCCCACTTCACATTTTTTTTCTCACTGCCCTAGCAGAGGTTCTCCATGAGGGCTTTGCCTTTGCAGCACACCTCTGCCTGGACAGTCATTCAAGTGTTTTCATACATCCTCTGAAATCTAGGTGGAGGTTACCAAACGTCAATTTTTGTCTTCTGTGCACCTGCAGGCCCAATACCATGTGTAAGTTGTGAAGGCTTGGGACTTGCACCTTCTGAAGCCATGGCCTGAGCTATACATTGTCCCCTTTTAGCCACAGCTGGGATGCAGAGAATCAAGTCCCTAGTGTGCACAAAGCATTAAAGCTCTGGGCCCACAAAACCATTTTTTCTCCTAGGTCTCTAGGCCTGTGATGGGAGGGGCTGCTGAAAAGGTCTCTGACATGCCCTGGAGACATTTTCCCCATTGTCTTGGTGATTAACATTTGCTTCCTCATTACTTATACAAATTTCTTCAGCAGGCTTGACTTTCTTTTTTTTTTTTTTTTTTTTTTTTTTTGAGACGGAGTTTCGCTCTTGTTACCCAGGCTGGAGTGCAATGGCGCGATCTCGGCTCACCGCAACCTCCGCCTCCTCGGTTCAGGCAATTCTCCTGCCTCAGCCTCCTGAGTAGCTGGGACTACAGGCACGCACCACCATGCCCAGCTAATTTTTTGTAGTTTTAGTAGAGACGGGGTTTCACCATGTTGACCAGGACGGTCTCGATCTCTTGACCTCAGGATCCACCCGCCTCGGCCTCCCAAAGTGCTGGGATTACAGGCTTGAGCCAAAATGAGTTTTTCTTTTTTGCATTGTCAGGCTGGAGTTTCCAAACTTTCATGATCTCCTTCCCTTTTAAACATAAGTTTCAATTCCAAATTATGTCTTTGTGAATGAATAAAGCTAAATGCTTCTAATAGCACCCAAGTCATCTCTTGAATGCTTTGCTGCTTAGTGATTTTTTTTTTTAACCAGATATCCTAAATCACCTCTCTCAAGTTCAAAGTTCCACAGATCTGTAGGGAAGTGGCAAAATGCCTCTTGTCTCTTTGCTAAGGCATAGCGGGAATCATCTTTGCTCCAGTTCCCAATAAGTTTCTCATCTCCATCTAAGACCACCTCAACCAGTACTTCCTTGTCCATATCACTGCTAGCATTTTGGCCAAAACTATTCAACAAGAACCTCCAAACTTTGCCACATTTTCCTGTCTTCTTCTGAGCCCTCCAAACTCTTCCAACCTCTGCTTGTTACCCAGTTCCAAAGTTGCATCCACATTTTTTGATATCTTAATAATAGTACCCCACTTCTGGTATCAATTTGCTATATTAGTTCAGTTTCTTACTTCATTTATTTCTATGAAGAAATGCTAGAGACTGGGTAACTTATAAAGAAGAAGAGTTTAATGGACTCACAGTTCCACATGGCTGGGGAGGCCTCACTATCATGGCGGAAGGTGAAGGAGGAGCAAAGGCGCATCCTACATGGCAGCAGGTAAGAGAGTGTGTACAAGGGAACTTCTCTTTATAAAACCATTGGATCTCATGAGATTCATTCTGCATCATGAGAATGATACAGAAAAAAACTTGCCCCTGACCCATGATTCAAATACCTCCCACTGGGTCCCTCTAGTGACATGTGGAGATTATGGGAGCTACAATGTAAGATGACATTTGGGTGGGGACACAGCCAAATCATGTCAGATGATTAAAGAATATAAAATCTCAGTTAGACAGGCAAAATACTTTTTTTTTAGTTCTATTATACAGATTACACGGCATGGTAAATATAGTTAACAATAGCATATTGTACATTTAAAAAATTGCTAAGAGTAAATCTCAAATGTTCTCACCACAAAAATCAGTATTCAAGGTAATATGTTAATTTGCTTGAGATAATTATTCCATATTTTATTTACAAATCATAGCATCACTTTGTAATCCATAAATGTATATCATTATAAATAGTCAGTTTGCAATATAATTTTTAAAAAATAATTATATTAGAATGAAAGTTTCAATATTTAGGACACATGGATAAAGCCTCTTTTTATATTATGCCAAATAGACAAATGAATTAAAGATGTGGTTACAAATATGGATATTTGGTGTATTTGGGTAAGTTAAATGAACTATCTTTATTTTTAAAATAATTGTTATTTAATAGAAATTCAGGTGATCCAGATTATCATCCTACCTCTGGGAAAAAAAAAAAACAACAACAACAACAACTAAACATATAATTCTGAGAGGGGCAGGAGAAAAGGAGTCTTTTTTTAAAATGACTCTCCCGGGTCAAGGGCTCTGAATATATTCTCTCCAGCCCCCTAGCTTATGCTGTTTTGAATCGGTTAACTTCTCTGTGTCTAATTCCCTTACCTTCAAATTATGTTGCTGGATCTGGTGAGGGTTTCTTAATCGAGTTCAATGCATGGGATTCAGGGTGATCTGTATTCTTTAAAATTGCATTAAACATTTAGAGAACATGTTTGTGCAATTTTCTGTGGGAGATGATCCAGAGCTTCCATTCATTTCTCAAAGGGATTTATTTGGATTCTGAAAAATAAAGAACTAATTCACTTAGAACAAATGTGTGCCCCTGGGGATTATGCACAGAGTTTCCAGGGGATATGAAGGCATGGAAAGATCTAAGAACGTCTAGTTCTAAGATCTAAGAACATTTTGTTCCTCAACTTTCTTGTGCATTGTGTGCTAAAATGGATCTTTCTGAGAAAAGACAAGTAAGAAAGCCTCTTTGATGGAAGGCTGATTCTCCTCTCCTACCTGAATATAAAATTTTACATTTTCTGCCAGCATCCATGGAACAGTGACAGACTAACTTCTATTTTTATTTGCTTACTTATATATGATCTCTTTCTTTATAAATTAAGTTCTATTAGGGCAGAGATTTTGTCTTTTCACCCTATATCTTAAGCATGTAAAACACTTCTTAATACACAGCAGATATTTAATAAATATTTTCTGACAGTATGTAAATCAATAAAAATATTTTCTTACACAATTTCCTAGCATAACTTTTCAAAAACCCATAAGGACATTTTCCTCATCATATTCTGAAACTAAACAAACTCCTATTTTTCTAAGAGTTATGTGCGATTTTTCTGCCAATTCTCCATTGTTGGTGCACCCAGCAGACATCATATCCTAAAACCAGAGTCTTATTTTCCCTAAGTTTATGTTGCCTAGATCATTTTTCTTCCTAACTATAGTATTACTTAAAGTCTTTTCTCAGCATATTCATGTTATTTATTATTTCTTCTACAGCACATCACTTTTGTTCCTATTATAGTTTGTAGTATATAATATTACAGAGCGTAGTATTATGGACTGTATAAAGCCAAGTTGCTTCTTGGTCTAATGCTGGCCCTACCCCTTACTAGCAGTATATCCTTGAGGAATTTACTTAAGCCTTCTAAATTTTGATTTCTTCATCTTTAAAATAGGAATACCAATAATGCTTAATTCATAGGATTGAGACTATAGTTCGAGATAACTTATGTAAAGTACTTAGCAGAGCACTGGGTCTATAATATGCATTCAGTAAGTGTGAGCTGAGTTGTCTAAGTAATTTGGTTATCATTATTCATCCTTATGAGGCTGACAATGCCTTAGAATTAGATCTCTGCCAACTTTGCATATATGTTCTTTGTTCCACACCAAAGGAACTTACAAAGCCAGTGAACAATAATAGGCTCAGAAAAGTAAACCTCTGGGATGTGTCACTAAACTTTCACCCAGCTTTTTATTTGCTGTAGATAATCTGAGGATCCTTCTCCAAGGTGAAAAAAGAAAAAAAGACACGGGCAAATCTTTTGAGAAATTCCAGGAAGTAAAAAAAGAACTTTGGTTTTGATCTGCATGTCTGTGTTTGTGGAAGTTAAAATTTTACTGCATTTTCTTGGTCAGAGTCGCCCCCTCAAATGATTGTTTCAGTTCTCTGCTTCATTAAAATTAAAGAATAACAATATGATTGAAGTCTCATTTTACAAGACTGGAAACTGATGCAGTGTGGTGATGGGACAAAAATGCTGAAATGGAGATGGCTCAGGAGACTATAATAAATCTATAACCTAAGTTTAATTATAAAATCCTGAGGTGCATAATCACTGTGTTGCTAGATAGTAACGTAACCACGTAATTCAGGTGTTATGCTTTATTTATTTTTAACTGCAAAGACTATCTGAGAAAAGTTTCTTACCAAAAAGAAATATTGAAGATGGAGATGCTTCATCTGTGAGGTAGTAAGAAAGGCTCCACAAAGACTCAGATTCATCTTTCCTGGATGTTGGCAGTCCCCAGTCATGTGCAACTGCAAACTTAAGTGGAGCCACAGTTCATCATAAAGTCCACATTGACAACAGCACAAGTGGCTGCTAAAAAATAGACAGAAATGCTGGTGGTTATAGATAGATTTCTAGAAATAGATAAATTCCAGAAAACAGAAACAGAAAAGCCTTGACATTTTCAGATGGTGTTGTATTTACAAGTTGCTCTAGCAAGTAAAATTAAAGTCTGGTGACAAAGCATTCACCAGAAAATAAGTAACAGAAACAGCCCCTTGGGGCTGTGATTGACAATGACACTTCATTACATCAGGCAGAAAATGTTTCTTAACTAAAGCTAAACCAAAGGAGTGTGACACAGGAGTAATATAAACAGCAAACTTGTAGTCACAGGATCAGTAACAAATGTAAAATGGAGAAATACACTAGGCACATATTCCTATGAGAGCATGATTATCATCATTATTAGCAGCAACACTGTGTTCATGCTCGGGTGATCACACACCATGCACTCTGCTTTGTTTGGACAGTATGGTTTACTCCTGCCCTGGCCACCCTGCTTGTTAGGGTTCCTTTTCACTCTTAAATATGTCCTCGTTTGGACTATAATTAGGTTCTCACTCTGTGCATGGCATATTGGTAGGCATTTGCAGCCTATCCCAAGAAATACTGTGGCCCCTGGACTTTATGGTACATATTTTTCTCTTTTATGGCCACTAAGTGTACTCTAGAAGAGAAGTAGCAAGTGAAAGGAGTGGGGGACAGGTGGACAAGGCCATGCGGCACTGTAGTACCTGTAAAGTTTAAGAGGTGGGTAAATTTTTAAATGAAATACTTAAATAGCCCAGAACCTCCTAGTTTGAGGTATATACCACCTCCATGCTGAAGATTCTGGGGAGTTTAAAGCATATTATAGCCAGGACAAAAAGAAGTGGTGTTTAATCTTATCATGTCAGAAAGTAATCATAACACAGTATTGTTCTAGATCCTTGAGAATTTGCCACACATCTTCCACAATGGTTGAACTAATTTCCACTCCCACCAACAGTGCAAAAGCATTCCTATTTCTCCATATGCTCTTCAGCATCTGTAGTTTCCTGACTTTTTAATGGTTGCCATTCTAACTGGTATGAGATGGTATCTCATTGTGGTTTTAATTTGCATTTCTGTAACAACCAGTGATGAGCTTTTTTTTCATATGTTTGTTGGCTGCATAAATGTTTTCTTTTGAGAAGTGTCTGTTCATATCCTTTGTCCACTTTTTTATGGTTTTTTTTCTGGTAAATTTGTTTAATTTTCCTGTAGATTCTGGATATTAACTCTTTCTCAGATGGATAGATTGCAAAAATTTTATCCCATTCTGTAGGTTGCCTGTTCACTCTGATAATAGTTTCTTTTGCTGTGCAGTAGTTCTTTAGTTTAATTAGATCCCGCTTGTCTATTTTGGCTTTTGTTGCCATTGCTTTTGGTATTTTAGTCATGAAGTCTTTGACCATGCCTATGTCTTGAATGGTATTGCCTAGGTTTTCTTTTAGGGTTTTTATGGTTTTAGGTCTTAAATTTAAGTCTTTAATCCATCTTGAGTTAATTTTTGTGTAAGATGTAAGGAAGGGATCCAGTTTCAGCTTTCTGCATGTGGCTAGCCAATTTTCCCAACACCATTTATTAAATAGAAAATCCTTTCCCCATTGCTTGTTTTTGTCAGTTTTGTCAAAGATCAGATGGTTATAGATGTGTGGTGTAATTTCTGAGGCCTCTGCTCTGTTGCATTGGTCTATACATCTGTTTTGGTATCAGTACCATGCTGTTTTGGCTACTGAAGCCTCGTAGTATAGTTTGAAGTCAGGTAATGTGATGCCTCCAGCTTTGTTATTTTTTATTAGGATTGTCTTGGATATGTGGGCTCTTTCTTCATTCCATACGAAATTTAAAGTAGTGTTTTCCAATTCTGTGAAGAAAGTCAATGGTAGCTTGATGGGGATAGCATTGAATCTATAGATTACTTCGGGCAGTATGGCCATTTTCACAATATTGATTCTTTTTATCCATAAGCATGGAATCTTTTTTCATTTGTTTGTGTCCTCTCTTATTTCCTTGAGCAGTGGTTTGTAGCTCTCCTTGAAGAGGTCCTTCACATCCCTTGTAAATTATATTCCTAGGTATTTTATTCTCTTTGTAGTAATTGTGAATGGGAGTTCATTCATGATTTGATTAATGGTTGTCTGTTATTGGTGTATAGGAATGCTTGTGATGTTTACACATTGATTTTGTATCCTGAAACTTTGCTGAAGTTGTTTATCAGCTTAAGAAGATTTGGGGCTGAGATGATGGAGTCTTCTAAATATACAATCATGTCATCTGCAGAGACAATTTGACTTCTTTTTTCCCTAAGAGAATACTCTTTATTTCTTTATCTTGTCAGATTTCCCTGACCAGAACTTCCACTACTATGTTGAATAGAAGTGGTGAGAGAGGGCATCCATGTCTTGTGCCAGTTTTCAAAGAAAATGCTTCCAGTCTTTACCCATTCAGTATGATATTGTTATTTTGAGATAATGTTCTATCAATACCTAGTTTATTGAGAGTTTTTGGCATGAAGCGGTGTTGAATTTTATCGAACGCCTTTTCTGTATCTACTGGGGTGATCATGTGGTTTTTATCATTGATTGTGTTTATGTGATTGATTAGATTTATGGATTTGCATATGTCGAACTAGCCTTGCATCCCAGGACTGAAGCTGACTTGATAGTTGTGATAAGCTTTTTGATGTGCTGCTGGATTCAGTTTTCCATTATTTTATTGAGGATTTTTGCATTGATGTTCATCAGGGATATTGGCCTGAAATTTTCTTTTTTGTTGTGTCTCTGCCAGGTTTTAGTATCAGGATGATGCTGGCCTCATAAAATTAGTTAGGTAGGATTCTCTTTTTCCTTTGTTTGGAATTGTTTAAGAAGGAATCGTACCAACTCCTCTTTGTACCTCTGGTAGAATTCAACTGTGAATCCATCTGGTCCTGGACTTCTTTTGGTTGGTAGACTATTAATTACAGCCTCAATTTTAGAACTTTTTATTGGTATGTTCAGGGATTCAACTTTTTTCTAGTTTAGTCTTAGGAGGGTGTATGTGTCTAGGAATTTCTCCATTTCTTCTAGATTTTCTAGTTTATTTGCATAGACGTATTTATAGTATTCGCTGATGCAGTTTGTATCTATGGGATTGGCAGTGATATTTCCTTTATCATTTTTTATTGTGTCTATTTGAGTCTTCTCTCTTTTCTTCTTTATGAGTCTGGATAGCTGTTTATCTATTTTGTTGATCTTTTCAAAAAACCAGCTCCTGGATTCATTGAGTTTTTGGAGAGTTTTTTGTGTCTCTATCTCCTTCACTTCTGCTCTGATATTAGTTATTTCTTGTCTTCTGCTAGCTTTTGAATTTGTTTGCTCTTGCTTCTCTAGTTCTTTTAATTGTGATGTTAAGGTGTTGATTTTAGATCTTTCCTGCTTTCTCTTGTGGGCATTTAGTGCTATGAATTTCCTTCTACACACTGCTTTAAATGTGTTCCAGACATTCTGGTATGTTGTGTCTTTGTCCTCATTGGTTTCAAAGAGCATCTTTATTCCTGCCATAATTTCATTATTTACCCAGTAGTCATTCAGGAGCAGGTTGTTCAATTTCCATGTAGTTGTGTGGTTTTGGGGGAGTTTCTTGGTCCTGGGTTTTGATTTCCTTCTACTGTGGTCTGAGAGAATGTTTGTTATGATTTCCATTCTTTTGCCTTTTCTGAGGAGTGCTTAACTTCCAATTATGAGGTCTACTCTGTCCAGAGCTGAGTTCAAGTCCTAAATATCCTTGTTAATTTTCTGTCTTATTGATCTGTCTAATATTGACAGTGGAGTGTTAAAGTCTCCCACTATTACTGTATGGGAGTCTATGTCTTTTTGTAGGTCTGTAAGAACTTGCTTTATGAATCTGGATGCTCCCGTACTGAGTGCATATATATTTAGGATAGTTAGCTCTTCTTGTTGCATCGATCTCTTTACCACTATGTAATGCCCTTTTCTGTCTCTTTTTATCTTTGTTGGTTTAAAGTCTATTTTATCAGACACTAGGATTGCAACCCCTGCTTTTTTTTTCCATTTGCTTGGTAAATCTTTCTCCATCCCTTTATTTTGACCCTATATATGTCTTTGCCTGTGAGATGGGTCTCCTGAATACAACACACCAGTGGATCTTACTCTTTATCCAATTTGCCAGTCTGTGTCTTTTAATTGGGACATTTAGCCCATTTACACTTAAGGTTAATTTATTTGTGTGTTTGATCCTGCCATTATGATGCTAGCTAGTTATTTTGCCCATTAGTTGATGCAGCTTCTTCATAGTGATGATCTTTACCATTTGGTGTGTTTTTATAGTGGCTGGTACTGGTTGTTCCTTTTCATGTTAGTGCTTCCTTCAGGAGCTCTTGTAAGGCAGGCCTGGTGGTGACAGAAACTCTGAGCATTTGCTTGTCTTTAAAGGATTTTATTTCTCCTTTGCGTATGAAGCTTAGTTCGGCTGGTTATGAAATTCTGGGTTGAAAATTTTTTTCTTTAAGAATGTTGAGTTTGGCCCCACTCTCTTCTGGCTTGTAGGGTTTCTTCAGAAAGATCTACTGTTAGTCTGATGAGCTTCCCTTTGTAGGTAACCTGTCCTTTCTCTCTGGCTGCCTTTAACATTTTTTTCTACATTTCAAACTTGGTGAATCTGCCGATTATGTGTCTTGGGGTTGCTCTTCTTGAGGAGTATCTTTGTGGCGTTCTCTGTATTTCCTGAATTTGAATGTTGGCCTGCCTTGCTAGGTTGGTAAATTTCTCCTGAAAATACCCTGAGGAGTGTTTTTCAATTTGGTTCCATTCTCCTTGTCACTTTCAGGTACACCAATCAAACATAGGTTTGGTCTTTTCACATAGTCCCATATTTCTTGGAGTCTTTGTTCATTTATTTTTACTCTTTTTTCTCTAATCTTGTCATCTTGCTTTATTTCATTGAGTTGATCTTCAAACTCTGGTATCCTGTCTTCTGCTTGATCAATTTGGCAATGTATATTCGTGTATGCTTCGTGACGTTCTCGTGCTATTTTTTTCAGCTTCCTCAGTTCATTTATGTTCTTCTCTAAACTGGTTGTTCTAGTTAGCAATTCCTCTAACCTTTTCTTCAAGTTTCTTAGTTTCCTTGCATTGGGTTAGAACATGCTCCTTTAGCTGGAAGAGTTTGTGATTACCCACCTTCTGAAGCCTACTTCTGTCAATTTGTCAAACTCATTCTCCATCCAGTTTTGTTCTTGCTGGTGAGGATTTGTGATCCTTTGGAGGAAAAGAGGCATTCTGGTTCTTTGAAATTTTCAGCTGTTTTATGCTGCTTTCTTCCTATGTTCATGGATTTATCTACATTTGATCTTTGAAGTCGGTGACATTTGGAAGGGGTCTTGGAGTGGGTGTCTTTTTTGTTGATGTTGATACTATTCCTTTCTTTTGTTAGTTTTCCTTCCAACAGTCAGGTCCCTCTGTTCTGCTCAAGTTTGCTGGAGGTCTATGCCAGACCCTGTTTGCCTGGGTATCACTGGTGGAGGCTACTATATGGCAAAGATTGCTGCCTGTTTCTTCCCCTGAAAGCTTTGTTCCAGAGGGGCACCTGCCAGATTCCAGACAGAGGTCTCCTGTATGAGATGTCTATAGGTCCCTACTGGGGTGTAACTCCCAGTCAAGATAGACAGGGGTCAGGGACCCACTTGAGGAGGCAGTCTATCCCTTAGTAGAGCTTGAACGCTGTGCTTGGAGATCTGCTACTCTCTTTAGAGCTGCCCAGCAGGGACATTTAAGTCTGCTGAAACTGTGTCCACAACTGCCCCTTCACCCAGGTGCTTTGTCCCAGGGAGGTGGGGGTTTTATGTATAAGTTCCTGACTGGGACTGCTGTCTTTTTTATCAGAGATGTCCTGCCCAGAGAAGAGGGAATCTAGAGAGGCAGTCTGGCTGAAGTGACCTTGCTGAGCTGCAGTGGTCTTTGCCCAGTTTGAACTTTCCAGTGGCTTTGTTTACACTGTGAGGGGAAAACCACCTACCCAAGCCTCAGCAATGGCAGATGCACCTCCCCCCGATCAAGCTGAAGCATCCCAGGTGGAGCTCAGACTACTGTGCTGGCAGCGAGAATTTCAACCAGTGGATCTTTGCTTGCTGAACTCTGTGTGGGTGGGACCCACTGAGCCAGACCACTTGGCTCCCTGACTTCAGTCCCCTTTCCATGGGAGTGAATAGTTCTGTCTTGCTGGTGTTCCAGGTGCCAATGGTGCATGAAAAAAGCCAAACAAACAAACTCCTGTGGCTTGCCTCGTGTCTGCTCAATAGCTGCCCAGTTGTGTGCTTAAAACCCAGATCCCTGGTGGCATAGGCACTGGAGGGAATTTCCTGGTCTGAAGGTTGCAAAAACCATGGGAAAAGCACAGGATTTGGGCAGGAGTGCACAATACAGTCCCTAATGGCTTCCCTTGGCTAGGAGAGGGAATTCCTTGATCCCTTGAGCTTCCTGGGTGGGGCGATGCCCTACCCTGCTTTGGCTCACCCTCCATGAGTTGCACTCACTATCCAGCCACTGCTCCAATAGCAACTGCTGGTCTGTCCTACAAACACCTAGGGCAGGTAGACTGCTTCTTGAGCTCCTTCACTGATGTGGTGCAGTTTCCCCTTCCTTTTCTTGTTCAAGTGGTATCAAGCACGACAGCTGAGAGAAGGGGATCTCTTCTCTTTAGCTGATGTTAGAAAATTCCATAGCAGTCAACTGATTAAATGTGTGCTCTACATGGCATTTGAGACACAGAATTATTTCCAAAGGGTGTGTATTTTGATGATCTTCAACACTGAGAGTAGTACCCACAGCTGGTATTACAGGCTCTGGGAGTTCTTCTCTGCTTGGATCAGAGGCAGTTTTCTTATTTCCTTGCCTTGAGGTGCTGTGTAATACAGCAGCAGGGACAGAGAGTCAGACACAAGGACTCGAGGCAATGACAGTGGCTGTGTTTGGAGGTTGACCCAGCATCTGGGACTCAAGATGACATACCTACTTTATTAGATTAAAGACTTTGATTAGCAAACTGTTGTCACTTTTTGGTATTCTTTTATCCTTTCTGTTCCCAGGGCTCCTCAGGACCTTACCATTTAACATCTGTGTGGTTACCATTTAACATCTGTGTAGTTACCATTTAACATCAGTGTAGATTTATTTCTTAAAATTATCATAGCTCTGTGAAGAAATGAAGAGATATTATTATCTCTGATCTCTTTAAGTAATAAACAGATCTTACTATCTCCGAGTAGTAAAGAGGGGCAAATGTGTAGTTTTAAAGATATATAAATTCCACTTTAAAACAGATACTTTTCTTGGTATCTGTTTTTTTTTTAATCAAACTTATTTTAGATTTTCTTTAAATATATATGGTAAAAAACTAAAGTTTTACTGATCTTTATATCAAGAAAAAAATGGATAAAATAATTAAAACTTTCCCTTTGGTGATGATGATAAGAATATACATTGAGATTAGGACCACAGAGCTAAAGCTAACGCAGAAGATTAAAGAATTCCCTGGCTAATTTATTTTGAACTTCACTTCTACGTGTTTTAACTTGGATAATTTTCAACTTAAAATAATTAACCCTAGGTCATTTGTCTGTAAGAATCTGAAAAAAAAATCCCACAGTGGTTCTAAAGATTTATTAATTTATCTGGCAAATATTTATTTACTACTTATTATGTGCCAATCACTTTTCCAAGTTCAAGGAGTTCTGAGGTGAACAAGACAGGCACCTTTGTGAACTTATATGACAAAGGAGAGGCAGATGTAAACATGAAAAAACAGGTAAATGATTAAGATGGTAAATTTTACAGTGTGTGTATTTAAAACACACAATAAAAAACTAGGCTGGCTTACCATAAGATTCATACAGTTATTTACCATTAAAGTGAAAATGATATTTAATTAAAAAAGAAACAGGTCATTTCAGACTGGGACAAGTGCTATGGATGGTGATCTAGAGACTGCCATAAGCTTCTGGAGGTTAGACTAAAAATTTCAGGATGGTGAAATTTAAGGCCAAGGACAGAAAAGTGGTGAGAGAAATAGTCATCAGATTCAAATCAGGTATTAGAAATAATTTTTCTTTTGCTAGCTGCCTTCCTTTAATGCTGTATAACTCCTAGTTTTTCCTCAGTTAGGCTGGTTCCTATTCTCTTTCCATTTATGTTGAGATCCTCTGTGACTCAAGTATGCCTTCCCTATGAATATTTGACATAGTACAGAATCACTTTGCAATCTGAAACCACCTTTAATGCACTCTTCTTTGATGCTGTAAACCTTGTTAGAATATGTTTCTCTGCTTAGTCCTCTTAATTATGGGACATTATTTTGATTTGCGCCTTCATGGGAGTTACTCAGATAGACGCAGAGAAGAATGTGGCTCCAACATAGGCAGCCAGAGAATTTTGGCTGTGGTGAGAGTGCTGTTTAACAATTATTTAGTTCCTGTTAAATTCCAGTCTAAAACAGATAGTTTTCTTGGCATTTTTTTTTTTTAATCAAACTTATTTTAGGTTTTCTTTAAGAGTATTCTACTATCTAAAATTCATGGTGTATAAGTAATTTCTCCCCCACCCCCCTTTTTAATGTACTGACTCTTTTCCACATGTAGTTTTCTCACATACTTTGGAATATTTACTCTAGTTCACCTACAGATAAAATTATTTTCTGTAAAAATGTTATGAGTCTTGAGTTATGGAGGAGCTTCTGTGAGGCAGTAAGGTATTCACCTCTGCTAGTATACCGCAATGTATGCTTTTTTAGTCTCCTCTGGCCTGTGACAATCTCTCATTATTTTCTTGTCTTTCATGACCTTGAAAATTTGTAAGAGTATTGGTCACTTACTTTATGGAATTTCCTAATTTTGGTTTTTCAGTTGTTTTACTCATAATTAGATTGAGTTTATAAGTTTCTAGGAAGAGTATTACAGACGTGGAGTGCCATTTCTCATTTCATCATATCAGGGGCATGTGGTATCAAATGACTTATCACTGGTGATGTTATCATTAATCGCTTGATTAATTAAGGTCTTGTTTGCCACTGTAAATGTACTATGTTTTCCTTTCCATCTTTCTTCTTTGGATACAAATCACCCCATCCACTCCACCCTAGAGGGAGGGGGTGGTATTAAGCTCCACCTCTTGGAGGGAGGAGTGTCTACATACATATATTTTTTAAAGTCTTCTGTAAAGCATACTTACCTCTTCTTTCCTATTTATTTATGTATTCAATTATTTATTTACATTAGTATAGACATGTATAATTATTTATACTTTGGCTTATAATTCAATATTGTGTTATTTATATTTTTGATCCAATTGTTCCAGATTTGGCCATTAGGTTGGTCCCTATGTCCCTTTGACATGCCCGTATCCTTTTGTTTTTCAAAGATTTCTTTATTTTCTGGTACTACAAGATGCTCTAGGCTCATCTTGTATTTTCTGTATTCCAGTTCTAGAAGCAGCCATTTCTTCATGATTCTCTGACTCTTTTCATTAGAGAATGGTATTCAGAGGGCAAGACTAGATGTTAGGTGTACTCCTTGCTGGTGGGCCATACCTCTCAATGGACATCGGTAGGAAATATGTGTATGTATATAATTCATGTGTATACTGATTTTAGTTTCCAAATTGGTGGTCTAATTACATGTAGGTGATGAAAAATTGAACCCAATACCAAAGCATGGCTTGCAGTTTCAGTTTCTTGATAGCGACTGTTTTTCCATTCATTGCTCAGTGCTTTCATCCTTCTTCCCATAATGTGGTCTTGGGCCAGTAAGCAGGGTTTTTATCTGTTTCATGGACTGGGTTCCTCTTTCTGGCTCCAATCTTCAGGCAGGGAGCTAAGATCCAGGGTCCCACTAAGCATAGGATTTGCAGCCTCAGCCGCACTGCTCTCTCAGGAATTATTCCGACCCCATCAAAAATGCATTCTAGGTTGGGCATGGTGACTCATGCCTGTAATCCCAGCACTTTGGGAGACTAAGGTGGGCGGATGGCTTGAGCCCAGCAGTTTAAGACCAGCTTGGGAAACAGGATCCAATCCCCTTAATTCATTACTTCTCTGGCTGTTCTCAGAACTATTTAGTTATTTTCACTCTGATTTTAAGTTTATTTGTAGTTTCTGGCACCTAGGGACATCTTTTTCTTGGTTTGGAACTCTAGCATATATAAGAAGAAATATTTGATGTTACATTTTATCTAGCATTTCTATGTGTCACTTGTGTATATGTGTGTATCTTTACACTCACCTAATCTGCCCTATTGAATAGAAACTATCTATTTACAACTAAGGAAATAAACAGCAGAACGTTTGCATGACCCAAGGTGACACAGTGAGTTAATGCCAGAACTGTCTGCACTCCCATTTCTGGTGATTCTACTTTAGTTTCCCAAACCTGTGGTAGATCCAATAGTTTTAAAAAGTTGTAAGCCTTTTCCTATATGATTGTCCTTATCCAAAGCTAATTCAGTTCTACAAAATTTCAGAGTTCTACCCCGTGATCAACTTCCCTTGAAATGGTGCCATAGAACTGATGGGGTGAGCAGAAGGTTATGATATGCTCACAATGGATTCCCCTTTGTTTTAGAATAGTCTGAAGTACACTTAATTTGCAAGTCTACTGGAACAGAACAGTGCTTGGCAAACACAAATACTGCCAAAGTTTCAGAATTCATATAGCACTCAAATATTAGCCATATGCAAATATGTTTATTTATTGGAATTTATATAGACAATATTTATATCTTAATCCTTCATTTTAGAAATACTTGTCTAGATTTAGAGATGCAGGTCGAATTCTGGACTTTCTCTTTCTAAGGAAGAGGCTGATATGAGGTGTATCAAAGTGAAAGATGTTTGCTTTATGGCTCAGAGACTGAAAGACTGAAGACTGTTATTAAAATGCTCTCATTTTGTTGGGCTTAATCTGTTTTTCCTTAATGCATAGTGTTTGAAGCAGTCAGTTGTCCTATTTGTGGTTGTTGACTATATTTTAAAAGTAATAATATGGAGAAAATTTCTATATGACCAAATACTTTCAAAATTAAAGCACTTTACGGATAGGATAAATTGCACAAAATAGTAATTAAACACTGTAAATTTAATTATAGTTTTTGCTGAGAAACTAGTAAAGACAAAACAATCAAATAAGCAAACAAAATAGCTTCCTCCTGACCTCTCAGCAAACTTCTCTACTGATGTCAGATGGATATAAGACATAAAACGTGACTGAACCTTTATTACTCATTCTATTTTAAAGTAGAAGAAATGACCCCCAAATGCATTCTAGATTGGGTGCAGTGACTCATGACTGTAATCCCAGCACTTTGGGAGACTGAGGTGGGCAGATGGCTTGAGCTCAGGAGTTCAAGACTAGCTGGGAAAGGTGATGAAACCCTGTCTCTACAAAAAATACAAAAAAGATTAGCTAGGTCTGGTGGCATGCACCTGTAGTTCCAGCTACACAGGAGGTTGAGGTGAGAGGATTGCTTCGGCCCAGAAGGTCAAGACTGCAGTGAGCCATTATTGCACCACTGCACTCCAACCTCGGTGACAGAGTGAGAACCTGTCTCAAAAAAGAAAGAAAAATTAAAAAATACATTCTAAATAATTCACCACTGGGATGTAAAAATCACTTAACTAGATTTTCTTCTTTAATTTTGACATCCACATTAATGATGGCTAATGTTGATCAAAAATCAAGAATCAATTATGCTTCAATAAATGATAAAAGCTACCTTTAAAGCCCAAATTCTGCCAATTTTTATAGCAAATATCAGATGTAATATTTAGTAACTTCTGTGGACTTCTCAAAAGCAAATGTCTTAAGAGCACATTTGTATATTTTGTCAGGCATTACTAATCCTTTTAAAAATATTTATTAAAAGGTAGTCACTGAAACCATACTGCAGTTGAGTTATCCTAAGAACCAAAATGCAATATACAACCAAGAGATTTTCTGTTCATAGTCATTAATTATGACTAGATATCAAAGTCTGATTAATGTTACCTGGAGATGAAAGGGTCCATTGAGTGTCAATATTTATACAACTTAAAATTTTTTATTAATCTACATCATCTAGCAAATGTTAATAGAAGTTGTAATTGGGCATGATATGATTGTTCTCATTCTATAAAATACTTAAGTAATTATGGAAAATAGGGACCCCAAATTCAAAATTCAAAATCACTGTCTGTCATTGCTTTATTATTATTATTATTTTTTTAAACACAATCTCCGTTACCCAGGTTGGATTGCAGTGGCACAGTCTTGGCTCACTTCAGCCTCAATATCCTGGGCTCAAATGATTCTTCTACCTCAGCCTTCCAAGTAGCTAAAACTACAGGTGCATGTCACCAAGCTTGGCTAATTTTGCATTTTTTTCTGGAGACAGGGTTTTACTATGTTGCCCAGGCTGTTCTCAAACTCCTAGGCTCAAGTGATTCTCCTGCCTCAGCCTTCCAAGTGCTAGGATTACCGGCATGAGTCACCATGCCTAGCCAAGTATAGGCTCTTTAGTATTTTCTATTAAGAGAAAAAGTTGTAAGTTAAATGAAGTATTAATTTATGCAAGTTGTCCCACAGATGCCTTTCTGGTAATCACTGAGGAATAATTTGGAAGTCCAAGAATTATGAGAGCACTTGATGAATTAGTGCCTTCAGTTCTCTCTCTGAAGCATCAGGGAATCCCAGTGGTTCAGGTTATTCCCTTTCCTTAACCTGAAATCGAGGCAGTTTAGGATAAAGAGCCCAATGTTGAATAGAGTGAGTCTTCCTCCCTGCCTTCATGCCTGCAGGAATTTATTAGCTCTGTATGTCCACATCTTTACTAGAAAGATTAAACCCTCATACTGTATAGCCACCCTCTGTTCTAAAGGTATACTCTTTCCCATTTTGATCCTCTCTCTCCTGCTTCCAGGAATTTTTATAGCAGTTTATTAGCAAATACCAGCCATATCCACAGTGACTACTGTTGTGCCGATCCCTTACCCCACTCCTTAAGTGGCTCCACGTGGGTACCTGAAGTAATGTGCCATCAGTAGCATCTTGGCTCATGGACCAACATGTACATCTCAGCACATGCACCTGCTTTAATGTTATACCGAAGATGCAAACTGTGTAATTCTTTAAAATAAAAGAGCAAAGTATTTTTATTGTTCTCTTTTACCTTTGCCTTTCCCTTCTTTTGATTCTCACACATACATGTGTTTTCTCTAAGAAAGGAGGTCACCCACTGACCCTTTGATATATCTTGTAATTCCTGACTGTGCTTCAAGGAATAAAAAGCTTCTTCAAGAGGACAGTGGGAAGATTTTTCTCTTAGCAATTCATTACTATTTCTGAAGGAAAAAAAACCATAATGGGGTGATGGTTATGTAGCATTACAGTTCTATCTGTCTCTTTTACATATTTCTTTCTGGAATTTCTACAAGCAGAATTTTCTACTGCTGGTAGAGAGAAAAAGATTCTGTGTATGGTATAAAATAAGATGAAACAGTTATGAAATTGAGAAAAAGAACTACTTTTTATTTTCTTTTCACCCTCCCCACCCTTCACTAAGCATGTCCATACTTACCAACTCTGCTGAACACCCAGAAACATTTCCATAATGGCCTCATTAGGCAGCAGTGCCAACACCTGATTATGCTCTTTTATCTTGTCAGCTAACAGACATTTAGTTCTGGGGTGGGGAGAAGCATTTGAAAAGACCTGACTTTTCTCTCTTAAAAATATACCTTAATTATTTTTAAAATGGTGGCACATTAGCAATTACAATCACTCTCCATGAATGGGATCGTGCCTGGCTTCTCTTTAGAAACATTAGCTGCCTCCATACTTCACTTGGCTGCTCCAGCTGAGATGGTTCTCCCACTGTCACATAGTCAGGTGATTTGTCTTTGGCTTATCTCTTTTCTAGGCGGTCTTGACAACTCAACAATGGTGACATGAGAAGGGGCTTGACACTTCGAGAAGATGATCACAGTCACATTCTTTGATACTGGTGAAACCTCACAGGGAAGAAAGTGTATTTTACAGAAGACTTTTGTGAAGTAGGTGGTAAGAGTGAGATATTTGAAATAGTTTAATGCCCAGTTATCAGTATTTAGCGGGTGGTAGCAAGAATGCTAACCACCCTGTAGAGTGTGGGACAACTTTATGAAAGGAAGAATTGGCCAATCAAAATGCCAAAAGTGTCCCTAGTGAGACGCCCTGTGTCTAGTGTATTTTGAGAAAGGAAGAATGTTGTCTTAAATCCTCCCTGAGTTCCCCATCTGACAATTAATTGCTCCTCTCTTTCAAATGCAGCTCCTGTAGCTGCCAGTTCCCCAGTGAGCAATGAGTCACTTAGTTTTTAGTTACTTTCTTACACCCCTGGACACAATCTCTTTTGGCGAATGCTGCTCTCTCTCCATGAGAACCAACATGAGGACCAACTCCACCATGTCTCTATACTCTCCACATTCCACCACTCATGTCTTTGTCTGATTCTGTGAAGATTTTGGCATAACCAAAGAGAATAGCATTGTAAATAGGAAAATGGTGAAAGCTTTACAATAAGTATAGCTTTCTCCATAGTTCAAGGGGGAAAAAAGTTTATGACCTTGCTAACCTGTTCTTAAATCTAAAATGCTCCACTAGAATACCCTCTTTTTTTAATCTACTCTCTTCTTTTAATTCCATGTGACTCCATTTTTCAGAAACTTTGTGCTATATTCAAACCTTTATCTTGCCCCAGGATCTGTCATTGTTCTCAGTAGCACATTTTATGAAGTCTGGGTAAGTCTATCTAGAATATTATATGTGTGTGTGTGTGTGTGTGTGTGTGTGTGTGTGTGTGTGTAACACTATATTAGTGTAGCAAATATGTGTGTGTAACACTTTATGTGTCACACACATTTGTATCCACACACATAGTGTTTCTCTAAACAGCAGACAGAATTGTTTCCCAAATTATAAGCTTAATCATGTTGCTCAAACTCTCCGAAGACCACCTGTAGCATTTAGTTTAAAATGTGAAATCTTTGTGGCCACAAACTCTGAATCATCCACTTCTTTGCCCTCGTCTGTTGCTACTCTGCTCTTGTAATCCTCTCCAGCCACTCTGGCCCCTTTGCTCTCTTGTTTCCATTTCAAGCCCTTTGCACTTGTCTCTGCCTGGGATTCCCTTCTTTCTGATTTACATATCTAGTTCCCTTGCTTCTTTCAGGTCTCAAATAATGCACCTTCCAAAAGTGCTTCTTTGACCACCCTATGTAACATAGCAGCAGCTCCTCTTCACATTTACTCATCCTCTTACTTTGATAGAATATTCTTCATTGGTCTTATTTTAACTGATATTACATTAAATGTTGATTAGAATGTAAACTCTGCAAGGGCAGACATTTTGACTTTCCTGTTTACTGTCATATTCCTAAGGCCTAATAGTCTTGGGCACACATGCTAGGGGTTTAATCAAGACTCACTGAATGGATGAGTAAGTGAATGCATTAATACAGGAAAAGCTCTCCTCCTCTTCTTTTCTTAAAGTAAATCCTGTTTTTTCCATAAAGTAGTTGGATTTGGTTTTTCTTATTTGAAGTTAAGAATCCTGAGTAATACAGAATTGATTTTTTTCTACAAAATTCTTATCTTCTGAAGAAGGATCCAATCTAAGTCCAGTATTTTCCAATAGACAGAATTTGTCAGTTACTCTTGGCCCAACTCTCATTATCCTTGGCCACTAGTTAAAAGCCCTTCTCAGAAATGCAGTTGAATAATATTGGATTCGTAATTCCATTTTAGGTGTTTAGCAGGCTTTCTCCTAATATGGTTTTATTGAGTTGAAATGAGATATTTCCCTAATCCTGCTCTCTGGCTTTCCGACACCTGAGTAAATGACACAACTTCAATCCCTATGAATATTGTTATCAGCTGTTCCTGACACCCTCATATAAATACCTTATGAGGACCAAGCCACCAAATATATCACCATAAATCATTTCACTCCTTCTGTCTTCTTGCCCCTTTATTTCTGGGTATAGCCTCTGTATGGTAGTAAAAAGAGAAGTTCTGAGGAAGAGTGAGGTGGAGTAGGGACTCTGGTGTCTCAAGAAACATCATTCACATGGCAGATGTTAACTTGCCCAGCTTTCTTATTGGTGTTGTTTGTGTGACCTAGTAATTAAACAGTGGGGGAATAGTGAAGTCGTCTCACTCCCAATTATCTTGTGGGTATTGCATGAAACCTCCATGTAGTTAGTTTTATCTGTAGTACACTTAGAGGAAATTCCTCTCAAATTCTGCAAATCAACTGAATGCCGTTTTTACGTTGTAATCTCAGAAATGTATACCAAATTCTTTTTGGGTCTTTACAAATATTTCAGTGGACGTTTAGAAAGGTCATGTCAGAACTTTAAACCAAAAGCCCTAATAATTATTTCTATGCATTATATTTCTTTTTTCTTTTTTGATAAATAACATTTTATGTATTTATGGGGTACATATGAGTATTTTTTACATACATAAAATGTGTAGTGATCAGTTAGGGTATTTGAGTATTTATCATTCTATCCAATATTTGCCAATAGACAGAGTTTGTCATCTACTCTTGGTTAAGCTTTCTTTACCCTTGGGTACTGGTTAAAAGCCCTTCTCAGAAATGCAGTTAGATAATACTGGATTTGTAGTTCCAGTTTTCTAATTGGCATTGTTTGTGTGACCCAGTGATTAAATAGTGGGAGGTAGTGAAAGATTGGTAACATTTTAAGTCCTTTCTTCTAGCTATTTTAAAATATACAATATATTGTTGCAAACTATAGTCACCCCATCTGCTATTGCTCATTAGGCTTTATTTCTTCTATCTGACTATAAATTTTTACTCATTCACCAAAGTCTCCTCATTTCCCCTTCCCACCTTTTTCAGCCTCTCGCATCTGTCATTTTATGCTCTATCTTCATGAGATCAAGTTTTTAGCACCTGTATATGAGTGAGAATATGTGATATATGTCTTCGTGTACCTGGGTTATTTCACTTACCATAGTCATCTCTAGTTTCATCCATGTTGCTGCAAATGACATTATTTTATTTTTTATGGCCAAATAATATTCCATTGGTTATATATACCACATTTATTTTATTTCATTTTATTTTTTTGTTTCAATAGTTTTTGGGGAACAGGTGGTGATTGGTTACATGGATAAGTTCTTCAATGGTGATTTCTGAGATTTTGGTGCACCCATTATCTGAGCAGTGTACACTGTACCCAATGTGAAGTCTTTTATCCCTCACCCCCCATTACCCTTCCTCCTAAGTCCCCAAAGTCTATTGTATCATGCATCCTCATAGCTTAACTCCCACTTATAAGTGAGAACATACGATGTTTTGTTTTCCATTCCTGAGTTACCTCACTTAGAATAATGGTCTCCAACACCATCCAGGTTGCTGCAAATGTGATTATTTTATTCCTTTTTATGGCTGAGTAGTATTCCATTATGTATATATATTTGTGCATATAAAGACATGTTCTTACTCATATATAGGTGCTAAAAACTTGATATCGTGAAGATAGAGCATAGAATGACAGATGCAAGAGGCCGAGAAGGGTGGAAAGGGGAAATGAGGAGACTTTGGTGAATGAGTAAAAATTTATAGTCAGATAGAAGAAATAAATCCTAATGATCATATATATATATACCACATTTTCTATATCCACTTGTTGATTGATGGGCATTTTGGCTGGTTTCATATTTTTGCAATTGTGAATTGTGCTGCTATAAATGTGTGTGCAAGTGTCTTTTTCATATAAAAGACATATATAAAAGACTTATTTTATAAAAGATTTCTTTTCCTCTGGGCAAATACCCAGTAGTGGGATTGCTGGATCAAATGGTAGATCTACTTTAAGGAATCTCTGTACTGTTTTCCATAGCAGTTGTACTAGTTTACATTCCCACCAGCAGTGTAAAAGTGTTCCCTTTTTACCGCATCCATGCCCACATCTTTTTAAAAACAAAACATTTTTAAATTATAGTCATCCTTGCAGGAGTATGGTGGTATTGCATTGTGATTTTGATTTGCATTTTCCTAATAACTCTTGATGTTGGGCATTTTTTCATATGTTTGTTGGCCATCTGTATATTTTATTTTGAGAATTGTCTATTCATGTCCTTAGCCCACTTTTTGGTGGGATTGCTTTTGTCTTGCTGATTTGTTTGAGCTCCTTGTAGATTCTAGATATTAGTTCTTTGTTTGATGCATAGTTTATGAAATTTTTCCTCCATTCTGTGGGTTGTCTGTTTACTCTGCTGATTATTTCTTTTGTGTGTGGAAGCTTTTTAGTTTCATTGAGTCCCATCTATTTTTTTTGTTTTTAATGCATTTATTTTTGAGCTCTTGGTCATAAAGTCTTTGCCAGAGCCAATGTCTAGAAGAGTTTTTCCAATGTTATCTTCTAGAATTTTATGGTTTCAGGTCTTAGGTTTAAGACTTTGATCCATTGCAAGTTGATTTTTGTATGAGATGAGAGATGAGGATCCTGTGTCATTCTTCTGCATGCAGATTGCCAATTGTCTTGGCACCATTTATTGAATAGGGTGTCGTTTTCCCACTACATGTTTTTTGTTTGCTTTGTCGAAGATCAGTAGGCTGTATTTGGCTTTATTTATGGGTTCTCTATTTTATTCTATTGGTCTATCTGCCTATTTATACCAGTACCATGCTGTTTTGGTGACTATACCCTTGTAGTATAGTTTGAAGTTGGGTAAAGTGATGCCTCCAGATGTGTTCTTTTTGCTTAGTCTTACTTTGGCTATGTAGGCTCCTTTTTTCTTCTGTATGAATTTTAGGATTGTTATTCTAGTTCTGTGAAGAATGATATTTCAATGGGAATTGCCCTGGATTTGTAGATTGCTTTTAGCAATATGGTCATTTTCATAATATTGATTCTACACCTCCATTAGCAGGGGATATGTTTCGATTTGTGTCATCTATAATTTATTTCAGTAGTGTTTTGTAGTTTTTCTTGTAGAGGTCTTCCACCTCTTTTGTTAGGTATATTCCTAAGTATTTTATTTTATTTTCTGCAGCTATCATAAAAGGGACTGAGTTCTTGATTTGATTCTCAGCTTTGTCATTGTTGGTGTATAGCAGTGCTACTAATTTGTGTACGTTGATTTTGTATCCTGAAATTTTACCTAATTCATTTATCAGATGTCAGAGCTTTTTGAATGAGTCTTTATGGTTTTCTAGGTATACAAATCATATCGTCTGCAAAGAACAACAGTTTGAATTTCTCTTTACCATTTTGGATAACCTTTATTTTTCTCTCTTGTCTGATTGCTCTGGCTAGGACTTCTAGTACTATGTTGAATAGAAGTGGTGAAATTGGGCATCCTTGTCTTTTTCAGTTCTTAGGGGGAATACTTTCAACATTTCCCCATTCAGTATAATGTTGGCTGTGGGTCTGTCATAGATGGCTTCTATTACCTTAAGGCATGTTACTTCTATGCTGATATTGCTGAGGGTTTTAATCATAAAAGAAAGCTAGATTTTGTCAAATGCTTTTTCTGCATCTATTGAGATGATTATATGATTTTTGTTTTTAATTCTGTATATGCAGTGTATCATATTTATTGACTAGCATCTTCTAAACCATCCCTGCATCACTAGTATAAAACCCACTCAATCATGGTGGATTATCTTTTTGAGATGCTGTTGTATTTGGTTAGCTAGTATTTTGTTGAGGATTTTTGCATCTATGTTCATCAGGGATATTGGTCTGTAGTTTTCTTTCTTTTTGTTATGTTCTTTCCTGGTTTTGGTATTAGGGTGATACTGGCTTCATAGAATAATTTAGGAGGATCCCCTCTTTCTCTATCTTTTGGAACAGTTTTCAGTAGGATTGGTGCCAACTCTTCATTGAATGTCTTATAGAATTCCGCTGTAAATCCATCTGGTTCTGGACTTTTTTTTGTTGTTGGCAATTTCTAAATTACCATTTCAATCTTGCTGTTTTTTATTGGTCTGTTTGGAGTTTCTGTCTCTTCCTGGTTTAATCTAGGAGGGTTGTATATTTTAAAAAATTTATCCATCTTCTCTAGGTTTTCTAGTTTGTGCACATGAAAGTGTACATAGTAGCCTTGAATGACCTTTTGTATTTTTGTGGTATTGTTTGTAATTTTCCCCATTTAATTTCTAATTGAACTTATTTGAATCTTCTTTTCTTTTCTTTGTTAATCTCACTAATGATCTATCAATTTTGTTTATCTTTTCAAAGAATCAGCTTTTTGTTTTATCTTTTGTATTGTTTTATTTTGTTTATTTGTTTCAATTTTTTTTAGTTCTGCTCTGATCTTTGTTATTTCTTTTCTTCTGCTGGTTTGGTTTTTTTCTTGTTTCTCTAATTCCTTAAGTTGTGACCTTAGATTGTCTATTTGTGACTTGTGCTCCTTCAGGCTTTTTGATGTAGGCATTGAATGCTATGAACTTTCCTCTTACCACCACCTTTGCTGTATTCCAGAGGTTTTAATATGTTGTGTCACTATTATTGTTCAGTTTAAAGAATTTTTAAATTTCCACCTTCATTTCATTGTTGACTGAAAGATCATTCAGGAGCAGATTATTTAATTTATATGTATTTGCATGGTTTTGAGGCTTCCTTTGATTTCTAATTTTATTCTACTATGGTCTGAGAGAGTACTTGATATAATTTTGATTTTCTTAAATTTATTGGGACTTGTTTTGTGGCCTATCATATGATCTATCTTCCACAGGCTTTTGAACAGAATGTATATTCTGCAGTTGTTGGGTAGCGTATTCTGTAAATATCTATTAAGTTTCTTTGTTTTAGGGTATAGTTGAAGTCTATTGTTTCTTTGTTGACTTTCAGTCTTGATGACATGTCTAGTGCTGTCAGTAGAGTATTAAAGCTTCCTACTCTTACTGTTTTGCTATTTATCTCATATCTTGGGTCAAGTAGTCATTGTTTTATAAATTTGGGAGCCCCAGTGTTAGGTGCATAAATATTAAGATTTTAATATTTTCATGTTGGACTACTCCTTTTAACATCATATAATGTCCCTCCTTGTCTTTTTTTTTTTTTTTTAACTGTTATTGCTTTAAAGTCTGTTTTTCTGATATAAGAATAGCTAAGTCCTGCTTGCTTTTGGTGTCCATTTGCATGATATACTTTTTCAGCCCTTTTGCCTTAAGTTTATGTGAGTCCTCATGTGTTAAGTAAGTCTTTGGAAGACAGCAGATACTTGGCTTGTGAATTCTTACCCATTCTGGCATTCTGTATCTTTTAAGTGGAGTGTTTAGACCATTTACATTCAACATTAATTTTGAGATGTGAGGTACTATTCTACTCATTGTGCTTGTTGTTACCTTTTTTTTTTTTCATTGTGTTATTGTTTTATAGGTCTTGTGATATTTACACTTTAAGGAGGGTCTATTTTGGTGTATTTTGAGGTTTCGTTTCAAGATTATAACTTCTTTTAGCAGTTCTTGTAATTCTGGCCATGGTGAATCCTCTCAGCATTTGTTGTCTAAAAAACTTTTATCTTTTCTTCATTTTATGAAGTTTAGTTTTGCTGGATACAAAATTCTTTGCTAATTATTTTGTTTAAGGAGGCTAAAGATAGAATTCCAGCCCCTTCTAGCTTGTAGGGTTTCTGCTGAGAAATCTGCTGTTAATCTGATAGGTTTTTCTTTATAGGCTACCTGATGCTTTTCCTTCACAGTGCTTAAGATTCTTTCCTTTATCTTGACTTTAAATAAACAGATTAATATGTGCCTAAATGATGATCTTTTTGTGATGAATTTCCTGCTTGTTATTTGAGCTTCTTTGTACTTAGATGCCCAAATCTCTAGTAAGGCCAGGGAAGTTATCCTTAATTATTCCCTCAAATAAGTTTTCCAGACTTTTAAATTTCTCTTGTTCTTATGTTTGGTCCTTTAACATAACCCCAACCTCTTGGAGGCTTTGTTCTTTCTTAAATTTTTGTTTTCTTTATCATTGTGGAATTGGGTTAATTTCATAGCCTTGCCTTTGAGCTGTGAAGTTCTTTCTTCTACTTCTTTGATTCTATTATTGAAATGTATCAGTGTATTTTGCATTCCTCTAAGTGTGTCTTTCATTCCCAAAAGTTATGATTGTTTTTTATTTATAATATTTATTTCTCTGAGGATTTTTTGTCGATATCCTGTATTTTTTTTTAAAAATATATTTAAATTGGTTTTCACCTTCCTTGAGTAGTTTCATAATTGACCTTCTGAATTCTTTCTCTGGCAATTCAGAGATTTCTTCTTGGTTTGGATCCATTGCTGGTGAGCTAGTGTGTTCTTTTGGGGATGGTATATGTAAGGTCTGACCGTGCAGTGGATCCCCATGAGCCCCTGGGAACTGCAAGTACACCTCTGGAGGGACTTCCAGAATTAGAAAACCTGAAATGGCTGTAAGATCATAGAAAGAGGAAGAAATGATCAACCCCTGCGGCACCTACTTAACTCTGGGACATTCTCTATTGTTTCTTATTCCAGCCTCAATTGACAAGACCACTGGATTTTGTAACCAACCTTGGCCATCCTCATGATGCCACACCCTATGACCCCCTCCCAGCTTAGCCAGCCTCATGACTCTACACCCTATGCCCCCCTCCCAGCTTGCAAAATACCACCCTAAACTGTAACTTTCCACTGCCCACCCCCAAACCTATAAAACCAACTCCTGTCCCACCGCCCTTCACTGACACCGTTTTAGGCCTCAGCCCATCTGCACCCAGATGAATAAACAGACATGTTGCTCACACAAAGCCTGTTGGGGGAGTCTCTTCATTCAGAGCATGCATTTGAACAGTATAGAACCTTGTTTTGTAGTGCTACCAGAATTGTTTTTCTGGTTCCTTCTCATTTGGGTAGACTATATCAGAAGAAAAATCTGGGACTTAAGGACTGCTGTTCAAATGGTTTTGTCCCATGGGTGATCTCTTGATATGACACTCTCCCCCTTCCCCTCTGGATGAGACTTCCTGAGAGCTGAACTACAGCAATTGTTATTGCTCTTCTGAGTCTGACCACCCAGCAAAACTACTGGGCTATGGGCTGGTACTATGGAATGTCTTCAAAGAATTCTGTGATGTGATTCATCTTCAGGTATCTCAGCCATGGATACCAGCAATGCTCTGGTAAAGTAGCAGGGGAGTGATGACTCTGTAAGGGTCCTTGGTTGTAGTTTTGTTAAGTGTAGTGGTTTTCTCAAATACTAATTATGCTAATGGTGAAGTTATCATGTGGACTGATTCGACCTCTGGTTATCCAGGATGTTACTGGCAGTGGAATTAACTGTTGTTTTCTTCTTCCTTGCAGCAGGATTATTCTGTTACGAGTTGCTGTAATGGCTTGAGTTTGTTGGCCTCCAGTCAGGAGGTGGTGCTTTCAAGAGGGCATTTGCTGCAGTAGCATGGGGGGATCAAGTTTGCCCTAAGGCCACCTGGATAAGTATTTGGATTTCTCAGGTGATGGGCAGGGCCATAGAGATCCCAGGAGTTAGAAAGTGGGGGAAAGCCAGCAGTAACAGGCCTCACCTAGCTTCCATGCAGTAAGCAAGGCCAGTCTCACTCCAAATGTGCTCCCCCAACAGCCAACAGAGCTGAATTTATATCCAGGCCTTTGGTGCCCAGAGCTGAGATATTGTCCCAAGCTATAAGTCTCTCCACTGAGAAAGCAAACAGGGCTTTCAGGACTCACCCACCCCTTTCTGCTGCCTGTGTTGGCTTTTGTGCTCCTATCTGCACTTCCTATTCACCGCCTCCCACCCCCAACTCCCAGATTTCGCCCAGGAAAATTCATGCTTGGTCAAAATATTTTGGTTTTCCTGTTATGTTCCTGCAGTGGTTCTCAGAGAAAAAGTTCATGATGTGAGTCTCCACATGCTATTCTGTCCGTCCGAGCGGGAGCTACAAGTTAGTCCTGCCTCCTTTCTACCATTTTTTTTTTCCAGATGACATATTTCCTTTATCTATTTATTCATTGTTGGACAGTTAGATTGATACCATATCTTTGCTATTGTGAATAGTGCTGCAATAAACATGTGAATGCAAGTATCCCATTGTGTTCCAGTTTTAGGTTTTTGAGAAACCTTGTTACATAGTGGTAGTATTAATTTACAATCCCTCAACAGTGTATAAGAGTTTCCTTTCCTCCACGTCTTTGCCAGCATCTTTTATTTTTTCTCTTTTTAATTGTAGCCATTCTAATTGGGCTAAGGTGATATCTCACTGTGGTTTTAACTTGCATTTCCCTAATGATTAAGATTGTGAGCATTTTTTCATATACCTATTGGCCATTTGTATGTCTTCTTTTAAGAACCGTCTATTCGCGTTCTTCACTATTTTTAAAATGGGATTAATTCTGTTTATTTATTGTTGACTTATTTGAGCTCCTTATATACGCTGGATATTAGCCCCTTGTCAGATGAATAGTTAACCAATATTTTCTTCATTCAATGGTTTGTCTCTTCACTCTGTTGATTGTTTCATTTGCAGTGCCCTCTGAGGTTTTTAGTTTAATATAGTCTCATTTATTTATGTTTGTTTTAGTTTTCTGTGCTTATGAGATCTTAGCCATAAAATCTTTGCCTAGACCAAGGTCCTGATATGTTTTTCTTATGTTTTATTCTAGAAGTTTTATAGTTTTGGGTCTTACTTTTAAGTGTTTCATCTATCTTGAAATGATTTTTGTTTATGGTGAGAAATGGGTCCAGTTTCATTTTTCTGCATGTAGATATCCGATGTTCTCAGCACCCTTTATTTAGGAAGGTATCCTCTCCCCTATGTGAGTTTCTGACACCCTTGTTGAAAATCAGTTGACTGTAAATATGTGAATTTATTTCTGGGTTCACTATACTTTTCCATTGGTCTATTAGTCTACATTTTTATATCAATACTATGCTGTTTTGCTTACTACAGCCTTGCAATATACTTTGTGTATTAGAAAGGATTCTCTAGAGGGACAAAACTACTCTAATATATATTTTATATATCTTGAACATATATATATATTTGATTAGTTTTATATATATATATAAATTGAATATATATATGTTTATTAAGTCCCACAATAGGCTGTCTTCAGGCTGAGGAGTCTGTCTGAGTTCCAAACTGAAGAACTTAGAGCCCAATGTTTGAGGACAGGAAGCATCCAGCATGGGAAAAAAATGGAGGCTGGGAGGCTAGGTCAGTCTCTCTTTTCCCATTTTTCTGCTTGTTTATATTCTAGCTAGGCTGGCAGCTGATTAGATTGTGCCTACCCAGATTAAGTGTGGGTCTGCCTTTCCCAGCCCACTGATTCAAATGTTAATCTCCTTTGACCACACCCTCACAGACACACTGAGGATCAATACTTTGTATCCTTCAATCCAATTAAGTTGACAGTCAGTAGTAATCACCATACTTTAAAATAAGGCAATGTGACACCTATAGTGACCTACTTTGCCTTTCCTTAGTCTTTTCATTTAAAGTCTATTTTATTTAAGTATAGCTACTCCTGCCAACTTTTGATTTCCATTTGGATAGAGTGTCTTCTTCCATTTCTTTACTTTCAGTTTATATGTGCTTTTTACCAGTAAAGTGTGTTTCTTGTGGGCAGCATATAGTTGGATCACGCTTTTTTTATTTAATTCATACAGCCAGTCTATATCTTGTAAGTAGATAATTTAATCCATTACATACAATGTTGTTATTGACATGTGAGGTTTTGTTCAACCATATAGTTAATTATTCTGGTGGTAGATTTTTGTTTCTTTCTTTTCCTTTTAATGTTTTTTATTGTGGTTTGGTTATTTTTGATAGTGGTACAATTTGAGTACTTTTTTTTTTTTAATCATTTGTGTGTTGGCTTTACCAGTGAGTTTCACCTCCAGGCTTAGGTCTAGTTTAATGGTGATGCATTCCCTCAGCTTTTGCTTGTGTGAGGAAGACTATATTTTTCCTTCATTTATGAAGGATAATTCTGCTGGCCATAGCATCCTTGGCTGACAGTTTTGTTTCTTTCATCACTTTGATTATATTATATCTTTCTCTCCTGGCATGTAAGGTTTCTGCTGAGAAATCTACTGTTACTCTGATGGGTATATAGGAAAGCAGACACTATTCTCTTACTGTTTTTAGAATTCTCCCTTTGTCTTTGACTTTAGACAGTTTGACTATAATGTGCCTTTTGCATTGTATCTGTTTGGGGATCTCAGAGCCTCTTGTATCTGAATGTCTAAATCTCTTGCTGTTAATAAAGAAATAGCTAAAACTAGGCAATTTATAAAGACAAGAGGTTTAAGTCACTCACAGTTCAGCATGGTTGGAAAGGCCTCAGGATACTTATAATCATGGTAGAAGTGGAAGCAAACACACTCTTCACATGGCAGCAGCAAGGACAAGTGCCAAGCAAAAGGGGGAAAATCCCCTTGTAAAACTATTAGACCTTGTAAGAACTTAATATCACAAGAACAGCGTGAGGGTAACCACTGCCATGAATAAATCACCTCCCACTGGGTCCATCCCACAACATGTGTGAATTATACAAACTACAATTCAAGATAAGATTTGGGATGGGATAGAGCCAAACTATATTATTCCACCCCTGACCCCTCCCAAATCTCATGTCCTCACATTTCAAAACACAATCATGCTCTTCCAACAGTCCCTTAAAGTCTTAACTAATTCCAGCACTAACTCAAGAGTCTACAGTCCAAAGTCTCATCTGAGACAAGTCGCTTCTGCCTATGAGCCTGTAAAATCAAAAGTAAGTTAGTTACATCCTAGATACAATGGGGGTACAGGCATTGGGTAAATACACCCATTCCAAATAGGAAAATTTGGCTAAAATAAAGCTATAGGCCCAATGAAAGTTCAAAATCCAATAGGGCAGTCATTAAACCTTAAAGTTCCAAAATGATCTCCTTTGACTCTATGTCTCACAAGTTCCCGCTAATGCAGGACCTGGGCTTTCATGGCCTCAGGCAGCTCTGCCCCTGTGGCTTTGCAGGATACAGCCCCTCTCCTGGCTGTTTTCATGGGCTGGCATGTGGCTTTTCCAGGCACACAGTATAGGCTGTTGGTGGATCTACCCTTCTGGAGTCTGGAGGATGGTGGCCCTCTTATGGCTGCCTTTATGGGCTGGCATGTGGCTTCTGGAGTTTGGAGGATGGTGGCCTCTCTCCTGATTGCCTTCATGGGCTGACATGTGACTTTTCCAGGCACACAGTGCAAGCTGTTAGTTGATCTACCATTCTGGAGTCTGGAGCCCTCTTCTGGCTGCCTTCATGGGCTGGCATGTGGCTTCTGGAGTCTGGATGATGGTGGTCCCTCTCCTGGCTGCCTTCATGGGTTGGCATGTGGCTTTTCCAGGCACACGGTACAAGCTGTTAGTAGATCTACTATTCTGGAGTCTGGAGGATGGTGGCCCTCTTCTCACAGCTTTACTATGCAGTGCCCCAGTGGGGACTCTGTGTGAGGGCTCTGACCCCACATGTCCCTTTCACACTGCTTTAGCAGAGACTCTCCATGAGGCCTCTGCTGCTGCAGCACACCTCTGCCTAAACATCCAGGTGTTTCCATACATCCTCTAAAATCTAGGTGAAGATTTCTAAACCTCTAGTCTTGACTTCTGTGTACCTGCAGGCCCAACACCACATGTAAGCTATCAAGGCTTGGGGCTTGCACCCTCTGAAACAATGGCCAGAGCTGTACATTGGCCCCTTTTACCCATAGCTGGAGCCGAAGCAGCTGGGATGTAGGGCACCATGTCCCAAGACTTCATAGAGAAGGAGGCCTCTGGGCCTGGCCCAGGAAACCATTTTTCCCTCCTAGGTCTACAGGTGTGTGATGGGAGGGGCTGTTGTGAAGTACTGTGACATGCCCTGAACACATTTTCCCCATTATCTTGGTGATTAATATTTGATTCCTCATTACTTATGCAGATTTCTACTACAGCTGGCTTGAATTTCTCCCAAGAAAATGAGGTGTTTTTTTTTTTTCTATTGCATCATCGGGCTGCAAATTTTTCAAGCACTTATGCTCTACATCCTCTTGAAAGCTTTGCTGCTTAGAAATTTCTTTCCTCAGATACCCTAAATTGTCTCTCTCAAGTTGAAAATTCCACAGATCTCTAGGGCAGGAGAAAAATGCCACAAGTCTCTTTGCATAGCAAGAGTGACCTTTACTCCAGTTTTCAACAAGCTCCTCATCTCCACCTGAGACCACCTCAGCCTGGACCTTATTGTCCATATTAGCATTTTTTTTTTTTTTTTTTTTGAGACAGAGTCTCACTCTCTTGCCTAGCTGCAGTGTAGTGGCACAATCCTAGCTCACTGCAACTTCCATCTCTTGGATTAAAGTGATTCTTGTGCCTCAGCCTTCCGAGTAGTTGCAGCCTCTCTGCAACTTCCACCTCTTGAGTTAAAGTGATTTTTGTGTCTCAGCCACCCAAGGATTACAGGCATGTGCCACCATGCCTGGTTAATTTTTGTATTTTTAGTAGAGTTGGGTTTCACCACATTAGCAAGGCTGACTTCAGTTTATCCACCTCTTTGACCTTCTAAATTGCTAGGATTATAGGTGTGAGTCACCATGCCCATCCCATATCAGCATTTTGGTCAAAGCCATTCAACAAGTCTCTAGGAAGTTCCAAACTTTCCCATATCTTCTTATCTTCTTCTGAGACCAAACATGTCTGGTTTTACCAGGTTCCAAAGTTGCTTCCACATTTTCTGATATTTTTACAACAGTACCTCACTACCCAGTACCAATTTACTGTATTAGTCCATTCTCATGCTGCTATAAATAGCTGCTTGAGACTGAATAATTTATAAAGGAAGGAGATGGCTGGGAGCACCTCAGGAAACTTACAATCATGGTGGAAAGGGAAGCAAACACATCTTTCTTCACATGGTGGCAGCAAAGAGAAGTGCTGAGCAAAAGACAGAAAAGCCCCAGATAAGTTGGTACGTTTTCATCTATTATTTCATTAAATAGGTTTTCTTTCTTTTTTTAAAAAAATTTTTTATTGCACTTTAGGTTCTGGGGTACATGTGCAGAACAGGCAGGATTGTTGCATAGGTACACTTCTGGCAATGTGGTTTGCTGCCTCCATCTCTGTCATCTCTATCTGGCATTTCTCCCCATGTTATCCCTCCCAAAATCCCCACCCCCCCACTGTTCTTCCCCTAATCCCCCCGAACAGACCCCAGCGTGTGATCCTCCCCTCCCTGTGTCCATGTGTTCTCATTTCTATTTCTAGGTACTTGAGGAATCGCCACAGTGTCTTCCACAATGGTTGAACTAATTTACACTCCCACCAACAGTGTAAAAGTGTTCCTCTCTTCACATCCTCTCCGGCATCTGTTGTCTCCAGATTTTTTAATGATCGCCATTCTAACTGGTGTGAGGTAGTATCTCAGTGTGGTTTTGATTTGCATTTATTTAATAATCAGTGATGATGAGCATTTTTTCATATGTTTGTTGGCCTCATACATTTCTTCTTTTGAAAAGTGTCTATTCATATCCTTTGTCAACTTTTGAATGGATTTTTTTTTCTTGTAAATCTATTTTAGTTCTTTGTAGATTCTGGATATTAGCCTTTTGTCAGTTGGTTAGATTGCAAAAAATTTTTTCCATTCTGTTGGTTCCTGGTTCACGCTAATGATTGTTTCTTTTGTTGTACAGAAGCTCTATAGTTCAATTAGATCCCATTTGCCTATTTTGGCTTTTGTTGCCAATGCTTTTGTTGTTTCAGTCATGAAGTCCATGTGTATGCGTATGTCCTGAATGGTTTTGCCTAGGCGTTCTTCTAGGGTTTTTGTGTTGTTAGATCTTATGTTTAAGTCTTTAATCTATCTGGAGTTAATTTTAGTGTAAGGTGTCAGGAAGGGGTCCAGTTTCTGCTTTCTGCACAAGGCTAGCCAGTTTTCCCAGCACCATTTATTGAACAGGGAATTCTTTCCACATTGCTTGGTTTTGTCAGGTTTGTCAAAGATCAGATGGTTGTAGATGTGTGGCATTGCCTCCAAGACCTCTGTTCTGTTCCGTTGGTATATATCTCTGTTTTGGTACCAGGATCATACTGTTTTGATTACTGTACCCTTATAGTATAGTTTGAAGTCAGGTAGCTTGATGCCTCCAACTTTTTTCTTTTTGCTTAGGATTTTCTTGGCTATGCGGGCTCTCTTTTTGTTCCATATGAAGTTTAAGGTGTGTTTTTCCAGTTCTGTAAAGAGGGTCATAGGTAGCTTGATGGGGATAACATTGAATCTATAAATTACTTTGGGCAGTATGGCCATTTTCACAATATTGATTTTTCCTAACAATGAGCATGGAATGTTTCTCCATGTGTTTTTGTCCTCTCTTATTTCCTTGAGCAGTGGTTTGTAGTTCTCCTTGAAGAAGTCCTTTACATCCTTTGTTAGTTGTATTTCTAGATATTTTATTCTCTTTGCAGTAATTGTGAATAGCAATTGGCTCTTGATTTAGCTCTCTTTAAGTCTGTTATTGGTGTATAGGTGTGCCTGTGATTTCTTCACATTGATTTTGTAACCTGAGACTTTGCTGAAGTTGCTTATCAGTTTCAGGAGATACTGGGATGAGATGATGGGACCTTCTAAATATACAATCATGTCATCTGCAAATAGAGACAATTTGACTTCCTCTTTTCCTAATTGAATACACTTTATTTCTTTTTCTTGCCTGATTGTTCTGGCTAGAACCTCCAATACTATACTTAATAGGAGTGGTGAGAGAGGGCATCCTTGTCTAGTGCCAGATTTCAAAGGAAATGCTTCCAGTTTTTGCCCATTCAGTATGATATTGACTGTGGTTTTGTCATAAATAGCTTTTAGTATTTTGAGATATGTTCCATTGATACTTAGTTTATTGGGAGTTTTTAGCATAAAGGGCTGTTGAATTTTGCGGAAGACCTTCTCTTTGTCTATTGAGATAATCATTTAGTTTTTGTGTTTGGTTCTGTTTATGTGGTGAATTATTTTTATAGAATCGTGCATGTTGAAACAGTCTTGCATCACCGGGATGAAGCCTACTTGATCATGATGGATAAGCTTTATGATGTGCTATTGCAATTTGTTTGCCAGTATTTTATTGAAGATTTTTGAATTGATGTTCATCATGGATATTGGCCTGAAGTTTTCGTTTCTTGTTGAGTCTCTGCTGGGTTTTGTTATTAAGATGATGTTGGTCTCATAAAATGATTTGGGAAGGATTCCATCTTTTTGGATCGTTTGGAATAGTTACAGAAAGAATGGTATAAGCTCCTCTTTGTATGTCTGGTAGAAATAAGCTGTGAACCTATCTGGACCTGGGGTTTTTTTTGGTTGGTAGGCTATCAATTGCTGCATCAACTTCAGCCCTTCTTATTGTTCTCTTCAGGGTTTTGACTTCTTCCTGGTTTAGGCTTGGGAGGGTGCAAGTGTCCAGGAATTTATCCATTTCTTCCAGGCTTACTGATTTATGTGCATAGAGTTGTTTGTAGTAATCTCTGATGGTAGTTTGTATTTCTGTGGAGTCTGTGGTGATATCCCCTTTATCGTTTTTTATTGCATCTATTTGATTCTTCTCTCTTTCTTTTTTATTAATCTGACTAGTGGTCTGTCTATTTTGTTGATCTTTTCAAAAAGTCAGCTCCTGGATTTATTGATTTTTTGAAGGGTTTTTTTGTGTCTCTATCTCCTTTAGTTCTGCTCTGATCTTAGTTATTTCTTGTCTTCTGCTAGCTTTTGAGTTTTTTTTTTTTATCTTTCTCCTCTAGCTCTTTCAATGTTGATGATAGGGTATCAATTTTAGATCTTTCCTTGCTTCTTGTGTGGGCATTTATTGCTATAAATTTCCCTCTAGACACTGCTTTAAGTGTGTCCCAGAGATTCTGGTATGTTGTATCTTCGTTCTCAGTGGTTTTGAAGAATATCTTTATTTCTGCCTTCATTTCATTGTTTATCCAGTTGACATTCAGAAGCCAGTTGTTCAGTTTCCATGAAGTTATGTTTTTCTGAGTTCGTTTCTTAATCCTGAGTTCTAATTTGATTGCACCATGGTTTGAGAGATTGTTATGATTTCCATTCTTTTGCATTTGCTGAAGAGTGATTTACTTCCAATTATGTGGTCAATTTTAGAGTAGGTTTGATGTGGTGCTGAGAAGAATGTATACACTGTGGATTTGGGATCAAGAGTTCTGTAAATTTCTGTTAGGTCTGCTTGGTCCAGATCTGAGTTTAAGTCTTGGATATCCTTGTTAATTTTCTGTCTTGTTGATTTGTCTAATATTGACAGTGGAGAGTTAAAGTCTCCCACTATTATTGTGTCATAGTCTAAGTCTCTTTGTAGGTGATTAAGAACTTGCTTTATGTATCTGGGTGGTCCTCTATTGTGTGCATATATATTTAGGATCCTTGGCTCTTCCTGTTGCATTGATCCTATTATGCTTATATAATGCCCTTCTTTGTCTCCTTTGATCTTTGTTGTTTTAAAGTCTATTTTATCAGAGACTAGCATTGCAACACTTGCTTTTTTTGCTCTCCATTTGCTTGGTAAATCTTCCTCCATCCCTTTATTTTGAGTGTATGTGTATCCTTGCATGTGAGATGGGTTTCCTGGATACAGCACACTGATGAGTTTTGACTTTTTATCTAATTTGCCAGTCTCTGTCTTTTGATTGGGGCATTTAGCCCATTTACATTTAAGGTTAATATTGTTATGTGTGAATTTGATCCTGCCATTTTGATGCTAGCTGGTTGTTTTACCCATTAGTTGACACAGTTTATTCATTGTGTCAATGCTCTTTACCGTTTGGTACGTTCTTGGAGTGGCTGGTACTGGTTGTTTCTTTCCTTATTTAGTACTTCTTTCAGAATCTTTTGTAAGGCAGGCCTGGTGGTGATGAAGTTTCTCAGGAATTGCTTGTTCATAAATGATGTTATTTCTCATTCACTTATGAAGCTTAGTTTGGCTGGATATGAAATTCTGGGTTGAAAGTTCTTTTCTTTAAGGAAGTTGAATACTGGCCCTCAATCTCTTCTGGCTTGTAGAGTTTCTGCCAAGAGATCAACTGTGAATCTGATGGGCTTCCCTTTGTGGGTAACCTGACCTTTCTCTCTGACTATGCTTAGGATTTTTTCCTTCATTTGAACGCTGGTGAATCTGATGATTATGTGCCTTGGGGTTGCTCTTCTTGAGGAATATCTTTGTGGTGTTCTCTGTATTTCCTGGACTTGAATGTTGGGCTGCCTTACTAGATTGGGGAAGTTCTCCTGGATAATAACCTGAAGAGTGTTTTCCATCTTGGATTCATTCTCTCCGTCACATTCAGGTACACCTGTCAAACATTCAGTCACACCTGTAGATTAGGTCTTTTCATATAATCCCATATTTCTTGGAGGCTTTGTTCATTTCTTTTCACTCTTTTTTCTCTAATCTTGCCTTCTCATTTTATTTCATTGAGTTGATCTGCAATCTCTGGTATCCTTTCTTCTGCTTGCCAATTCAGCTATTGAAACTTGTGCGTGCTTTGCGAAGTTCTCATGTTGTGTTTTTCAGCTCCATCAATTCATTTATATTCTTTTCCAAGGTGTTTGTTCTCATTAGCATTTCATCAAACCTTTTTTCAACATTCTTTGTTTCTTTGCGTTGGGTTCGTACATGGTCTTTTAGCTCAGATAAGTTTGTTATTACCCACTTTATGAAGCCTGTTTCTGTCAATTCATCAGACTCATTTTCCATCCATCTTTGTTCCCTTGCTGGTAAGGAGTTATGATCCCTTGGAGGAGGAGAGGTGTTCTGGTTTTGGGTGTTTTCATCCTTTTTACACTGGTTTCTTCCCCTCTTTGTGGATTTATCTACCTGTGGTCTTTGTAGTTGGTGACTTTCGGATGTGGTCTCTGAGTGGACATCCTTTTTGTTGATGATGAAGTTATTTCTTTCTGTTTTTTAGTTTTCCTTCTAACTATCATGTCCCTCTGCTGTAGCGGTGCTGTACATACACTCCAGATCCTGCTTGCCTGGGGATCACCTGTGGCAGCTGCAGAACAGAAAAGGGTTGCTGCCAGTTTCTTCTTCTGTTATCTTTGTCCCAGAAGGATACCCCCAGATATCAGCCTGAATTGTCATTTATGAGGTGTCTCTTTGGATATACAGGGGTCAAGAACCTGCTTGAGGAGATAGTCTGTCCTTTATAGGAGCTCAAGTGCTGAGCTGTTAGCTCTGTTGCTCTGTTCTGAGCTGCTCGGCAGGTACATTTAAGTTTGCTGCAGCAGAACTCATAACCGCCTTTGTTTTCCCAGGTGCTCTGTCCTGGGAAGGTGGGGCTTTATTTATAAGCTCCTGATATGCTGCTGCCTTTTTTCAGAGATGCCCTGCCCAGCTAGGAGGTAGCCTAGTCACAGTCTGCCAGCAGAGGTGATGCAGAGCTGCCATGCGCTCTGCCCAGCTGCTGTGTGAACTTCCTTGCAGTTTTGTTTATAGGGGTATAGCTAGAACTGCCTCAGTAATGGCAGTCTGCCTCAGTAATGGCAGATTGCCTTAGTTATGGCTGATTGCCTTGGTAATGGTGGATTGCCTCAGTAATGGCGGACTGCCTTGGTAATGGCAGATTGCCTCAGTAATGGGGGACTGCCTCAGTAGTGATGGACTGCTTCAGTAATGGCAGACGCCCTTCCCCTCACAGAGCTGGACTGTCCTGGGTCCAGCTATGCTTGCTGTGAAACTCTCAATCCAGAGCGTTTCAGATTGCTGGTCTTTGTTGGGGTGGGACCTGCTGAACCAGATCATCTGGCTCCCTGTTTCAGCCCCCTTTTTTTCAGTTGAATGGGTGACTCTGTCTCCCCAGCATTCCTGGTGTCAGTTGAAATGGCCACCCCAATTTGTGTATGTTTTTGTGTGGAGACCCACTGCACCGGCTGAAACAGCTGTGCTGGAGACCCGTGGTGCATTTTTGGCCGGGAATCTCCTGGTCTGTGGGCGATAAAAACTCGTTTGGAAATGCAGTGATCACTCACCCTCTGCGTTCTCGCTGGAACTGCACTCCAGAGCTGTTCCTATTCAGCCATCTTGGATCATCTCCCCCTTAAATAGGTTTTCTAACACTTTTGTTCTCCCTTCACCTTCTTACACATTATATTTCAAATTGTTTTTTTTAGGGTTTTTATTCAAAAATGACATAAACATGCATGTATAAACCAAATAGAACTTGCACATATATACTACTTTTAGTAATTATATGATTCTCTAATTTGAGGGCATGGTCTCAAGCTTTGAGCCCTCACCATTGCCTGTATTGAAATTCTAGTCTCCCTATCTTCATTGCAAAATTTTCTAAGAAGGAAGGTAATACATTGTAATACTCAGCAGTAAGTTGTCAAATATTCCTGCTGTCTTGAGGTCCTCCATTCTCTGTTGGTCCATTTTTTCCAAAGATGGCAGTGACCTTACTGTGACTTTTAGCATTTATCTGGAGTCTCACTGATGGCAGCTACAACTTTCACTATTCTCATTAGCGAATGCCCTTGAGATACTTTTTTTCACTTATATTTAAGTTCTTTGAAAGTGGAGGCCATTCCTTATATTTTGTTAGAAGGCCACTTACAGACTCTGGTGTCCTGAACAGGGGGCTTGATTCCAGTTGGTTGATTGATCACTATTAAGGCTGGGGTTGTCACATGTCAACTGCCAGGCACAGATTGGGATACTAAATTTCATCTCTACAAGCCACCATAAAACGATAGTGTAATAAAAAAGGATTTCTACATGTGTTACATTTTGTGGCAATTTCTGTTTGTACTAAGCACTTTCTATGTGTTGTGTCAGTTAGTTTAATGTAATTCCATTTTTACTAACAGTACAGTTCAGGCTCAGAAGTGATTACATGGTCACAAGAAATAGAAACATCTACTACTACATAAATTACATTCTGAAGCTGAAAAAAAGCTAGAGAGCATGCAGATATGTGAGAAATTCTTTTTTTCTTTTTTTTCCAGAGACACCTAGGTTGGAATGCAGTGGCTCAGTCATAGCTCATTGTAGCCTCACGCTCCTGGGCTCAAGAGAACTCTCTGCCTCATCCTCCAAAGTAGCTAAAACTACAGGCATGCGCCACCACACCTGGCATTTTTATTTTTTATTTTTTGTAGACATGGAGTCCTCCTATGTTGCCCAGGCTGGTTGAGAACTACTTCCCAAGTAATCCTCCCACCTTGGCCTCCCAAGGTGTTGGGATTTCAGGTATCGGCCACTGCATCTGGCCTGAGAAATTCTTAAAGCGTAATGAAGGGTAGGATAATCTGTCTGCTGGGTAGATAGCCTGGGCCTGAGACATAACTCAGTAGAAATCTGGAGTTCTAGAACCATAGATTTCAATAGTAAAACCCTTAACTTAGACGCATACCTTTGCAGCTTTTTTGTTATTTTAATTCTGAATAAGCTATATCAGGGTATTTGAGCAATATCATAGGGGAATTTGGATTTTCTCCAATTACTTAGCATTTTACATTGCTCCATTATTAATCATGCTCAAGTTGGGCATCAAATGTTCTTATCAGAATAATGACCTTACTCCTGATGAAGGAATGCCATGTTTCCCCTACTAATTGAGGCATTGTCCTCTAATTGCCCTGCCAAATAAAATATAACTAATCTTGTATGTTTAATTTAATTTTAGGAGTTTTCTCCTTGAAGCCCTTTTGTTCAACAATGTGAAGTCTCAGCATCCTATTAGTCTAGTGCAATGTTGTCCAATGGGGAGATGTCAATCAAGGTACAAATTTCAGTTACGTAGGGTAAATAAGTTTTGGAGACCTAATATACAGCTTGGTGACTATTGTTAATAATGTCATATTGCATACTTGAAGTTTGCTAAGTGAGTAGATCTTACATGTTCTTGCCACACACATATGCAAGACATCAGGTGATGTGATGTTAATCAGCTTGATAGTAGAAATCATTTTAAAATATGTGCATATATAAAAACATCATGTTGTACACCTTAAATGTATACATGTCATATTTGCTAATTATACATTAATAAAGCTGCGGGAAATTTTCTGCAATGATGGATACATTCTGTATGTGTTCTGTCTTTCTATTAAATTCTTATCTTCAGACAGAGCTTTTTCCTCTGTACCATCATGTGATTCCTTTCTCCTCTCACCTTATTCAACTAACTTTCTCTGACCACTTGTTTCTTAGCATTTTTCAGCCATTATTACATGCTTGCTTCTAGCAGAAATTTCAAAATTGCTTCATTATTTAAAACATTTCATAGTAGCATCAGTTTCCCTACTTCCTCCCATATTTGGAAAGTTAAAACAATAGTTTGTGAAAGGCGTTTCTTTTCATGTCCATTATTAATGCAAAGCAGTATTTTCCAAAGCATGGAACATATGCTCCTGGTGGAATGAGAGACAAATTTAAGTGGCCCAGTGCCAAGCATTCACATAATTATATTACTTATTTTTATTTTAATGGATATTACAAAAATGTGATTAGCATCTTAAAAGTGTAATTTCATGAATATTATTGCTTAACATGAAGCTAGAGTACACATTTACATTTTAGAAATTCATTTAAAACAATATTAAGTAAGTAGTAGTACTATTGGTACACAGATAAAGCAAAATTTATTTCTTTATTTTATAAATAGCTAAACTCTGGGAAATGTAGTCATTAAATAAACTTTTCTATTATTCCTATCCCATGCATTTTCCACACATTCCCTGAGCTCTATCCACGCTTGCCAACATAGCATGCATTACTTCTCCATCAGGTCAGGAGTGCCCTTCTGCTCTTGACCACTCACTCTCAACCAGGTGAAATTCTCCACAGTTATCAAGGTCAGATTAAATCCTTGAGAAAATTTTCTCTGCAACCTCTTTTTCCACACTTTTTGATAAAGTGAATCACACCTTTCTATTTTCATTATATGCTATTTATTCTTCAATTGTAGCAGTTATCATGTGATGTTTAGTTGGTTGTTTTGCTCACTGAATTGAGAATTCTTTAAAAGCAGAGTCTTTTTTTCCCTAAGATGTGTCTTATTTTATCCAACTTTATAAAGCAAACACATTATGAAAATATACACTTTTATACATCTCAACCATAAGCTTTCATAAAGTAGCTGCTATGTATTGTGTATGACATAAGGCACTGAAGTCAAAATCATGTTCATACTTTTTACACCCACTAAATGGCTACTATCAAAAAAGGGCTAAAATAATAAATGTTGGTGAAGATGTAGAGAAACTGGAACCCTTGAGCACTGTTGGCAGAAATGTAAAATGGTACAGTTGCTATGTAAAACAGTATGGCAGTTCTGCAAAAAATTAAAAAGACAATTGCCACACATTTGTCTATTAAGACACTTCTGGGTGTATATCCAAAAGAATTAAAGTCAGAATGCCAAAGAGATATTTGCAAACATATGTTTATAGCAGCATTATCCACAATAGCCAGGGAGTGGAAGAAACTTAAATATTCATAAGTGGATGAATAAAGATAATGTGGTACACACATGCAATGGAATATTATCCAGCCTTAAAAAGGAAGGAAAATCAGATACATGTTATAACATGGATTAACCTTGAGAAGATTATATTAAGTAAAATAAGCTAGTTACTAAAAGACTGATTTTTACCTATATGAGTCAGTCTTAGTCTGTTTTGTGTTGATATAAAGGGCTGGGTAATTAATTTTTTAAAAAAATGTTTATTTGGCTCACAATTATGATGGCTGGAAAGTTCAAGATTGGGCATCTGCATCTGGTGACGGCCTCAGGCTACTTCAGTTCATGGTGGAAGGTGAAAGGGAGTTGGCATGTGCAAAGAACACATGGCAACAGAGGAAACAAGAGAGAGAACACATGGTGAGAGAGGAAGCAAGATTCTAAGGTTGTATCTTAGAATCAATCACAGCACTTGGTTCATAGTAAATGTTTAAGAAATATTTGTCAAGCAGTAAACTCATCTTTTAATTTAGTTATATAAAGTCAATTTTTAAGACTCCCACCCACCAACATTCATTACATTTGCAGATAGACTTTGGCTGCACTATAGTCATTAAATACTCTGGGAAGCAAGTTCCACTTAATATTTACCAAAAGGAAACAAATAAGGACTTCAAATGTATGAAGAAAAATTACAAAACTTTCCAACTAAAACACAATGAATTTTTGAAATTACTTTGACCTCTGCCACTAAAGGGTTAACTTATTCAAGTAATGCAGGCTAAAATACCATGCTTTATTTAAAATCAAGATTTTTTTTGGCTTGAATTATGAAGCCTGTTTATGCTGATTTCCTTCACCAAGTAATTGCTCAACTCTCCTTTTCACTTTGTGTGGTTAGCTGCATTACAAATATCATATAGCTCTTTGCTATCCAGATCAAACAATAGGATATATAGAAAGAACATCTGAATACAATACATTTTCAATGAGCCTGTGTATATGAATGAGTCATTTACTTATATCTAGAAAAGCATGCAAAACAGTCAGGAACAATTTCTGTTTAAATAAAAAGTTAACTGTATTGCTTTCTAGAAATCTCTTGGCCTATTTTAAAAGTGTATCCTGGCTTGAATAGGCAATATATTTATTGAGGAGATATTTCCTCTCTTTTTAGGTTTTATTTATAACCTTAAATGAAGTCTAGTATCTTAGGCCTGGTTCCAGCTTTTTTTTTTCTTTACATTATCTGATTTTGAAATTGTGTAGGACAATTCCCTAAGTCAGTTTCTTCATTGTCAGTCAGTTATTTGACAGATACTTATTGCATGATATATGCCGTACTAAATGCTGGGAAAGAAGCTGCATGAGACAAGGTACTTTAGCTAAAGGAGCTTACGGTCTTCAGATAAATCAAAAAATTGATGTTGTGTTTGACTTAGAGAGCGGCTGTGGTTGCACTGCTGAGGGCATCTAATTAGGCTACGGTGTCAAGGAAAACTTCCTGGAGGAGGTGATTCCTGAGGTAGTTTTATTAAAAACAATTAGTAGATGTCAGCTGAATCAGGAAAGGCGGAAGAGAGATGTAGAATGAGCAACATGTGGGAATGCCCAAAGGCATGAAACAGGACTACACAGTAGGGAAACTGAGCATTCTGAGAAAAGGAAGTGCACACTAGGGAATGTGAGAAATGAGGCTGAAAGTGGTTGGCAAGTGGCCAGAACATGAATGAGCTTCCACTTAGTATAGGATTTGAACTTGATCCTGAAAGCTTATGGAGCCATTGAAGGACTAACAGAAAGAAAGTTACAATGTGAGATTTGTGTTTCTGACAAAGCACTTTGGTGGGAACCCAAATCAGAGGTCACTGTAGTGACCAGACTGAAAACATGACAGAGGTCTGGACAAGGCTTAGTGATGTGATACGATAGGAATGAATGGGAAGGCTTTTTAGGGGATAATACTGTAAGGGATGGTGACTGTGGGTTGACTGAGAAGGTAGAGTTTGGGTATCTCCCAGCACTCTGTTTGAGCAACTGGTTTGGGATTAATGTTATTCACTATGTCACAGAAGGATGAGGATGTGAGTGGGAGGACTTTGGGACACAGTGTTTCTAATAGGTGTTTGGAAGTGTAGGGATTAGGATTATCAGAGAGTTCTGAAAAAGAAATAGATTTTTAAAAATCAAAAATATTGATTAGAGAGAGCCATTGGAAGTACTGAGTGACAACTGAAGTCATATAGGTGGATGAGATCACCTAGAGACCATGCATTGAAAGTAGAGAACCAAGGGTGAGGCTCTGGATAAAACCCCACTTAAGGGGCATTTGAAAGAAGAGAAAGCCTGCAGATGAGACAGACAACCAAGGAGATAGGAGAAAACAAAAGAAATGTTCTTCCAGAAGCAGAAAGAATAGAGCAATCAGGAGAAGAATGTCAACAGTATCAAATACTCCCCAGAATATTCAGGTAAAATAAGAACAGCAAAGTTTTCATTGGTATGATGACTAATTTTGTGTGTTGACTTTACTGGGCTAAGGGATGCCCACATAGCTGGTAAGATTATTTGTGGGTGTGTCTGTGAGCGGTTTCTGTAAGAGGATAATATTTAAAGCAGCACACTGTGTAAAGAAGATTCATCCTCACCGAAGTGGATGGGCATCATCCAATCTGTTGAGGGACTGAATTAAACAAAATAGTGAGAGCCTGCAAGCTCCTGATTTTCAGGCCTTCAGCCTCAGACTGGGAGTCCCATCATCTGCTCTCCTGATTCTCATGCCATCGGACTCAGACTGAATTACACCGCCAGCTTTCCCGGGTCTCCAGCTTGCAGATGGCAGATCAAGAAACTCCTTGACCTCCATAATCATGTAAATCAATTTATAAACATAATTACAAATCAAATTATAAAGCCAATAATGAATCTCTTCTTATATATCTGTATATTTTCTACCAGATCTGTTTCTCTGGAGAATGATGACTAATATAATTGGCTTTGGAGAATGCAAGAGATATGAAAGTTTTTGGTGACCTTAACGAAAGCCATTTCAGTGATGTACTGGGGCAAAAACTCCTTCAGCAGATTACAGAGTGAATGGAGCAAAATGGAAATATTGCCTGGGTGCTGTGGCTCATGCCTGTAATCTGAAGACTTTGGGAGGCCAAAGCAGGAGGATTTCTGGAACCCAAGAGTTTGAGACCCGCCTAGGCAACACAAGGGAGCCTCATCTCCATAAAATTAAAAAAAAAAATTAGCCAGGCAGGTGATGTGTGCCTGTAGTCCCAGCTACTTGTGATGCTGAGTTGGGAGGATCACTTGATCCTGGCAGGTCAAGGCTGCAGTGAGCCATGATCATGTCACTGCACTCAAGCCTTGGTGACAGAATGAGACCCTGTCTCAAACACACACACACACACACACACAGGCACAGGCAGAGACTTGAGAGAGCAAATATAGACAGAATGTAAAACTCTTATTTAGAAGCTTTTAGAAGGCTACATGAAGTTGAGAGAAGTGTTAGTTTTGTTTTGTTTTTCTTTACTTTTAAAGATGAAAGTTATTTTAACATGTTCATATGGTAAGGAGACAATCCAGGGAAGAAGGAATCCAAACATTGGGTGAGAAATTAGCCTTGGAGGGATTGGAGGGAGATGAGGGGGACATGGCATGTATGACACAGAATAGAAAATTGTATTTAAAGAAAGGTATTTGTAGAGTGGAAGTTGAGGAAATTTTCTCCTGATGATGTTCATTTTGTTCCTGGAGAGCCAGAAAGGAGAAAGAGGCAAGAGAGGGAATTTGAGGAGAGGCGAAGTTTTGTGATTTTGCACCAACTTGTAGAATTATTTTTCCCCCTAATTTCATTTTGGCCTAAACTAAGGAAAGATGATTTGAAGGGTTGAATTTATTGAGGCTAGGGACTTTTTGAAATATGGGTAACTGGACGACAAAGGAGATTAAGGAAAAATGTCAGCAAGTAACTGAAATTATACAGGATTTAGGCTATTTTGTGAAACTTAAAATGTTGCAATATATGGAAAGAAATATAGAGGCTCCCCAAGCTTTATTTATTGAAATAATTGTCAGCTAAGCAAAGGTGGGTGTAGAGGGTGTAATGCAAAAATACACGAGATGAAAGAGAGTGTATCCTATTTAAGGAAATGAAAATAATTTAGTGTAGCTGGAACATGAAACATGATAGTGCAAAACTTAAAGACAAAAAACAAATAGGCGTCAGATTATAAAAGATGTGATAAGCAAAGCACAGAATTTGGACTTTCTTTTGTGAAATACTGGAAACTATTGGAGGGTTTTAAGCAAAGTAGCCAACTAGTCATATTTGTACTTTGTATCATCAATATGGAGTATGAATTAGAGAGGAGCAGGAAGAATCAGACAGAACAGGATGTAGTATGAAGGAGGCAGCAGGAGATGGAAAGAGTGGATTTAGGAGACATTCAGGTGTTTGGTGACAGGCTGGAGGTGAGAGGGAAATGGTGCATTCAGTGAGTTAGTGAACAGAGAAAGAAGTTTCAGGAGAAAGTTACTGAGTCCAGGTTATACATTTTTGGTTTGAGATCCTTGGGGATAAATGAGGTATTTAGCCAGTAGTAATTTATTCTAGTCAGAATCTCTGGGAAACAAGCTTGTCCTAACACACAGATTTTAAAGTCACTGGCATATAGATGATAATTAAATCCATAGGAATAGATAAGACTGTGTAAGGAGAGATTGTGGAGTGAAAGAGAAGCGCCTCAAAGAACATATTTAAAAAGCATGCTGAAGAAAAGATTATTGCAAAAGAATAAAGAAGGAACAGTCAGAGGAAGAAAACTAAGAGAACAGAAACCAAAGGAAGAAAATGTCAAGAGGGTCAGCTGTGTTATGTGTTTTATACATGACAGAAAATGCAGCAAAGTGCCTATAGATTCAGGTCACCAGTAACTTTGGAAAAAACAATAGGTGTGTGGGAGCAGTGTGGGTAGAAGTCTGACTGGATAGGTGTGAGGTTGGGAGAAAAGTGTGAGCAAATGTAGACAACATCATCAGAGAGTTTCATTGTTGAGAAAATACCCTTAAGAAAAAGGTGTTTCTCTGACAAACTCAGAGCATGCATTGTTGAATCTTTCAGAAGGGAAAGATTTGAACATGTCTAAATGTTTGTGGTTAGGAGACTGTACAGTGGAGAAGTTAAAATTATAGTACAGGCAGGGGTGCTTGATTGATCAATGTCCCTGAGCAGGCAGGAGGACATAGGATCCAGAGCATGGGTGAAGAGAGTAGACTCAGGAAGGGTGAGGGACTCTTCATCCATTATAAAAGGTGAGAAGCTACAAAAGAGGTAAAATTGTAGGTTTGGTTAAAGGAAGCTGAGGGAATTGTTCTCAGTGGCTTATATTTTCCCTATGAAGTAACAGGCAAGTACCTGCTGAGTAGAGGGAGGAGGTGGTGGGATGGTGGAGGTGATGGAGGTGGTGGTCACAGTCATGGAATGGGGACATAGTACTAGAGATCATGGGGGTGGAAATGTCTAAAACAGCTGCCAGTGAAGCACAAGAAGATGAATGGACAACACTGAGGCTGCCATTAGGCTGGAGGCCATTTCAGACAAGGAACAATTCTGGGTTATGATAAGGTCCAGGGTTTGGCTACGGGAGTAAGTTTTTAGATTGGAGGTGAAAGTCCCAGCAGATACAAAAGTAAAGGACCTGGGTCCGGATGAGTAATCTATATGAACTGGGAAATAGTATAGGATAATGGCAAGTCCAAGGTGAAGGGCAAAAGGAAATCAAATGAAGCAGAGTGATGAGAAGGTTAGTAAATGACTATGAAGATGAGCAGTTAAGGGTGAGTCAGCATGTAAAAAAAGGTATATGTAAAAAAAGTTTGGAAGCAGCATTGGGAAGCAACAAAGCTGACTTCTTACTCCCCATACCTGTAAGGAAGTATTAAATAAGCAACCCCAAGTTGAGGAAGATTCAGGAGAAGTTGGGATGTTTGGGGAGGGCCAGATCTTAATGAGAAGGTCATGAGGAAGGGAATGCTCAGAGTAGAGTTTGAATGAATAGTGGAGTCCATTCCTCCATAATTTATCATGTATTCAATGAAAATTTACTGTAAAACTACTATGTGATAGGCACTTGATAGTGCTGGACATACAATGTGAGCAAACACCTTTTCTACTCTCATGGAGCCTACTGTTTAGTGGGAAAGGCAGCCATTACTCAAATAATCGTACAAATTTAAAACTGAATGGATAGTGAAATTGTGATGAAGAAAATAAACATTTTTCTATAACAAAGGAATATAATCTATTCTGAATGAGGATTAGAGACAGCTTGAAGAAATAAAATCTGAGCTTAAATCTGAATGAAAGATGAAAAATTTCTAAGCATAGCTGGAGGATGGTTGGAACAGGTGGAGGAAATGACAAATATTCCAGGCAATGGGGCAGCATGTAGAAAGACTGTGAGATAAGAGACAGCCCTGCAATTTCAAGGAACTGATAGAAACCAATGTGGCTGAAGCAAAGAAAAAAGTAGGAAAGTGGAATGGAATGAAACCAGCAGGGAGAGACAAGAAGAAACTGAAGATAGCCTTGTAAGATTTGAGAAGGACATGCGAAAATACGAAAGAGTTTTAGCAGGAGGGTGACATGATAACATTGTCACTTTGCAAAGATTATTTTGATTGCAGGATGGAGAGTATTTTGGGATTGGGCCATAATGGATACAAGCAGAACAATTTAAAGGCTATTGCAGCGGCCCAAACAAGAGATGATGCAGCTTGGGTTAAAGCAATGGCAGTGGTGATAGAGAAAAATGATTGGATTCTGGAAATATAGAGAAGGCCAAATGGGCAGGACTCACTGGAGGCAAAGAATGGAAAAGTGTATAAGGGATAATAGTTAAATTTCAGCTTTGTGCTTTTGGGTGGAAGGTTGGTGAGAATCAGTTTGGTTTAAGAATAAGATTATAAACTTTGTCTTGGACATATTCAGTGGAAGATTTAAAACATCTAAGTAAAGACTCTGAGTGCACTGTATATGTCTAGAAGCCAGAGTAAAATACTGGGATGAAGACAATTTGAGAGTTATTCTTTCAATTCATTAAAGCAGTCTTTCTGAGTAAGGGCCATATGCAAAGCATGTTTTATGCACTGGATAAAGAGGTGTTAAGTTTTAGAGGCAGTGCCTAGAGTACTCGAGGATAGTTTGGATGCTAGGGCAATGAAAAGAGGGATGAAAGGTGACTACCACATGTTTTTGTTTGTTTGTTAGAGAACTGAATGGATGTTGTTACCATTTGCTGAGATGGGGAGAATGAGTCGAGATTCATAGTAGAAATTCAAGGGGAAATTTCAAAGTGAAAATTAGATATATGAGCCTGGAGGTCAGGAAAGGATGTGGAGCAGGAGGTATAAATTTTAGAGTTACTGGCTTATGTATGGTAATGGGACTGAGGGGATAACCCAGGAGGCATGTGTATGGTTTGGATGTGTTTCTCCTTCAAATCTCATGTTAAAATGTGACCTCCAGTGTTGGAGGTGGGCCTACTGGGAGGTATTTGGGTCATGAGGGCATATCCCTCATGAGTGTCTTGGTGCTGTCCTCACAATGATGAGTGAATTCTGACTCTATTTCTTCACATAAGAGCTGATTGTTTAAGAGATCCTCCCATCTCTCTCCCCACATTCCCTCATGACACACCTGCTCTCCCTTTGCCTTCTGCCATGAGTAAAAGTTTCCTGAGGCCTCAGCAGAAGTGGAGCGGATGTTGTTCCCATGCTTATAAAGCCTGCAGAACAGGGCCAAATAAACCTATTATTTTCTTTATAAATTAACCAGTCTCAGGTATTCCTTTATAGCAATACAAAATGGGGTAATACCGCATGTGCATATTAAAAAGAGCAGAGATCCTAGTAAAGTTCTCCAACCCTAAAGTTCTCCAACCACTAGAGAAAGAACAGAGAAAGGAGAGCTGGACATAGACTCAAAAAAGAGTGGCCAGTGAAATGGAAGGAAAGCTGGATAAATGTGACTTGAAACCAAAAGAAAGAATTTCAGAAAGAAATGATTGCTGAGTTGAATACACTGATGCATTAAATTATACAGAGAATTATTTATTAAAATCAGAAACAGAAAAGTCACTCACAGTCTCGTGACCTTCGCAAGTGTTGAATGGTTGACATTGTAACCAAAAGGTTTCTCAAGACAGGTCTCCATCAATTTAGGAAGTTCATTTTGCCAAGGTTTAGGATGTGCCCATGACACAGTCTCAGGAGGTCTTGAAGACATGTGCCCAAGGTGGTTGGGGCACAGGTTGGTTTTATACATTTTAGGGAGATATATCCCTCAATATATGTAGATATACATTGGTTCAGTCCAGAAAGGCGAGATGACTCTAAGCAGGGAGGAGGCTGCCTGGTTATAGGTAGATAAAAGACAATGGTTTCATTCTTTTGAGTTTCTGATTGGCCTTTCACTGAATACACGATTTACAGGAATAGTCACTTATGCCTTAGTCTGGCTTAGTGAAACAATAGGGAAAAGAAAGCAATCAGATATGCATTTGTCTCATGTAAGCAGAGAGATGAGTTTGAGTTCTGCCGGTCATTTGGCCATAAGGGTGGAAAAATTATAAGGGAGATATGCAGCTTTAAAAAAAATCTTTGTAGCTATCTATCTTATTTAGGAATAGAATGGGAGGCAGGCTTTCCCAATGCAGTTTCCAGCTTGACTTTTCCCCTTGGCGTAGGGATTCTGGGGTCCTGAGATTTACTTTCCTTTCACAATGGAAACCAGAGCAGTAGTGGAATAAGTTTAAAAAAAAAGGCAGATGAAAAAGTGACTATGGACAAGCTGATTGGATGGGATTTGAAGGAGTGTGTGGAAAATGCAACCAGGGATCTAGGAAGTCTTATTTTCTGAAATGAGAAATATTAATGCATGATTGTATGACTATGGGAATCATTCAGTAGAGAGGGAAAATTTGATATATAGGAGAGATTGGGAATAACTATAGGGGTAAAGTCTTAAGGTAAGGAAGTATGGGGTTAGTGAGACAGTTAATTTTTTATGTGTCAACTTGCCTAGGCTACAGTGTTCAGGTTATGTGGTAAACGTTATTTTGGATGTTTCTGTCAGGGTGCTTTTAGATGAGATTAACGTTTAATGGGTGGACTTTAAGTAGAGAAGATTGCCCTCCACAATGTGGGTGAGACTCCTTTAATTACTTGATAGCCTAAATAGACAAAAGAGCCAAAGGGAATTCTGCCAGCAGTTGATCTTTGAACCTGAACTGCAACATCAGTTCTTCCCTGATTTCCAGCCCGCTGGCCCATCTGGTAGATTTTGAACTTGTCAACCTCCATGACTGGGGAGCTAATTCCTTAAAATAAATCTTTTCTTCTCTCTTACACATCTTATTGCTTCTGTTTTTCTTTAGAACCCTGGCAAATACATGCAGCCTTTGAGAGATATTTCCCCCATTGTACCTGAGGAAAGGTAAAGAGTATGACTACAGATGCAGGTAGTTTTAGTGGCAGAAAGACAAAGCAGCTTCTGTCTGATTGCTTCTATCTTCAACAAAATTTTTTTTAAAAATCCTGAAAGTGATGGTGGAAAAGATAATGATGCAACTTTGCAGAGAGAGGAGAAGATGTAGAGAGAGGGAGACCAAATATGTCGAGAAACATTAATATCGTTTTTGGAAAATAATGCATATGTGTTTGAGTTTTGTGGGCCAGGAAAATAAAGAGATCATTCAGTAGGCTTTTGTGTTCTCCTTTAGCAACATTCAGTTGCTAGGTACTTACATAGAATAGACAAACGGAGTAAGCGATTAAGCCAGGTAGCATTTTGTCATGTAGATCGGGGTCCCCATCCCCTGGGACTTTGACCTGTACCAATCCTTGGCCTGTTAGGAACTGGCCAAAAGGCAGGAGGTGAACAGCGGGTGAGTGAGCATTACCATCTGAGTTACGCCTGCTGCCAGGCTGGGAGGCAAGCCCTAGTTTGAACTGTGCATGTGAGGGATCTACGTTGCATGTGCCTTATGAGAATCTAATGTCTGATGATCTGAGGTGGAACAGTTTCATCCTGAAGCCATCCCCCCTACCTGCCCACCACTGTCCATGGAGAAATTGTCTTCCATGAAAACAATCGCTAGTGCCAAAAAGGCTGGGAACTGCTGATATAGATGAAAGAAATTAAGGTAATTTGAAAAAGGATGTTGGAATAGAGGCTCATTGACTCTAAATTTGATAACAATGGTATTGAGAATTTGAGAGGAAGTCTTGAGGAGGTCAGTGGAATGCTAGGGTGAAGGTACTAGAGATAGTGGTTAGAGAATATGATTGGTTTTATATCCATGTATCAGAGGGCCTTCAGTTTTTGGGATAAGGACCTTGGAAGTAAAAGAAGAGTTGAACGAAAATCACTGGAGCCAAGAAAAACCTCAGTGCTAGGTGACACAAGCATTATTTTAGGACTGGATCAACACACAGATGATTAATAATCCTAACAGGGTCTTCTGACTTTGTTGAAGCTCAGCTCTAACAACTTGACATGGAAAGATTGGCCTTTAGAAAGGCTTCTGGCTTCTGTGAAGTTTATCATCAAGTAAAGAATATGAAATGTTTAAGTCTGAATCTGAAAATAAATAAGAAACTGGAGTTATGCACAAAATTAGGAGCTCGTTTGGGTTCCCAGGTAAACAAAAATAACATAAATATATTTTTGTATACCTATCAGGAAGAATCAGTAGAAGTGCTTTAAAAAATAAAAAAAGTTTAGAAATACATGAGACTTTATTACTGGATTGGAGGTAGACTATTCATCTTTTTAATGTTTTACAATTCAATATTGAAACATATCCAATATGTGATACTTTATTCCAATTGACTTTAAATAGCCTTGCATAAGCCTAAATGGAAAAAGAAAATCTACTGCAACCAGCTGATGAATAAACTCAACCATGTTTAACTTTTGATTTGTAAAGTGAAAAAAAAAGTTCACTATCTTCCTATCTTTCCCTACCTTATTGATAAAGAATATTAGCTAGAAAATAATGGTTTGTTGTTTTTATAATATCCTATTATTTTATGTCAACTTAAAAGACAAAAAAAATTGTTAAATTGCAGCTAATTTATTGGAAAATTGAACATTTATCAATGAAGAAAAAATAGAAATCTCTAGAAAATGGAAGAATAACTGGCAAATTAATGAACCTGTTTGCAGATTTTCTTTGAAAGTTATTTGTTTGCCTAAATAAGAAACTATTCCAACTCTTGGCATCAACCTCCAACTTTCTTCCTCAGCTGCAACCTCCTCAGGAAGGTGCCTTGATAACATCAAGAACTCAACAGAAAAAAATATATATATGTCAAGAATATACTTATGTGTTTTCCTTTTTTGTAATTAAATTTTGTTTTCATAGTTATATGTACAAATGGTTTTAAAGAGTCAGATAATTCTACAGGGTTTCTTAAGCAAAACAGTAGTGCTCCTCCTCCTTTTCCACCATTTTCTCTATCACCAGAGGCAATCACTTTGCATTCTCTTAGTTGATTCTTCTAGTGTTTTCTTTCTATGGAAGCTGTTGGTTTAGCTTTCATTTTTCCTAACTCTAAGTATACATATGCATCATTTTGTCCTCTCATCAGTCAAATATAGTTATCTGGATCAAAATTCAGTGGCTCAGCAAACACTATTTAAAGCTTTGACAATTAGTGAACTACTTTTCATCTCCTGCCCAAGAAACTCTTGATTATCATTAGAGTTAATTATTATCATTTTCTGAAGTATTTTTGTCATTAAATTGCAAATTCTCTGCCAGTTGTCTAAATGTACTTCCAGTTTATTAGTTTCTGCAAAAAAAAAAAAACCTGGTGAGATTTTTATTGGGATTGTATGGGATCTGTAGATCAACGAGCAGTATTATCATCTTAATAAAATTATGTCTTCTCATTCATGAACATGGGATATCTTTCCATTTCATTGGATTAGATCATCTTTAATTTATTACCATACTACTTTGTGAATTTTTATGTAAAAGCCTGGCACTGCTTTTATTACACTTATTTCTAAGTATTTTATTCTTTTTGATGTTATGTAAATATAATTATTTAATTTCATTTGCAGATTGTACATGGCTAGAAAATACAAATACAATTGACATTTGTATATTGATCTTATATTCTGAAACCTTGCTGCATTTGTCATTAGTTCTAAATGGTGTTTTTGTGAATTTCTTAGTATATTATACATAGAGGATCATGTTATCTGTGAAGAGAGACATGTTTACTTTTTCCTTTTCTTTCCCAATATCTTTTCTTCTTTTAGTTGCTTGTTAAATTGGCTATATCCTCCAGTATGCTTCTACTGTTGAGTAGAAGTGGTAGGAGTAGATATTTTTTATTTGTTTCTGACCTTGAAGAACATTTTGTCTTTAAATATTAAATATAATTTTCACTGTTAAGTTTTTTTGTAAATATTCTTTCAGATTCAAATAATTTTCATCTCTTACAAGGTTTTTGAGATATTTTTATCATGAGTGAATGTTGAATTTTGTGAAATGCTCATGAAAATTTTGTTCCTTATTCTATTAATGTGGTATATTACATTAATTGATTTTCAGATGTTAAATTAACCTTGCATTCCTAGGACAAATCCTGCTTGGTCATGGTATATAATTTTTTCATATGTTGTTGGAGTTTATGTGTTAATATTTTGTTAAGGATTTCTGTTTCTATATTTATGAATATTGGTCCATTTTCATATAGTTCCCAAGTCCAAAATGGTTTTTAACTAGCTAAAAGATAAAAAAAGAAAAATATTTCTTGGCATGTGAAAACTATATGAAGCTCAAATTTCAGTGTTCATCTATAAAGTTTTATTGAAACACAGCCACATTCATTTACCTATTTTCTATGGCTATATTAACATGTAACAGCAGAGAAGTTGCAACAGAGTAATTATAGGAGAAATTGTAAGACCTCTAAAGCCAAGAATATTTATTACTTAGCCTTTTACAGAAAACATTCGCTAACCTGTAGTATAGATTATCTGTTACCTTTTTCTCTGCTTCTTTGCATCTGCGGTAATTTCTGATTAATAGCTTGATATTGCCAATTTAAAGTATAGAGATTTTGGATAATGGCATCTTTCTCAAAAGAGCATTAAGTTTTAACCTGGAAGGCAATCAATTTGTCAGTGGATCACCTTTATCACATTGAGATTTGGTTTTGGGCTCTGTTAAGGAAGGTCTGTTGTTTTGTCTTTAGTCTTAGGGCGCAGCCCTAACATTACCTAGTTTTTATACTTAGGGTATGGCCTTTTTTAGAGTCTCTACAAAATGTCTGGGGACTCACCAAGTATTCTCTACAATCACTGTGCCTAATTGCCAACCTGTATCCCTCCCAGCACTATGCTGCCTCTGAAATATCTTTTCAACCCTCTAGCTTCTGAGCAGCTTTCTTGGCTTGATCTCCCAGATTCTTGTGCTGTACATATATAGCATAAAAGCTGGCTCTGAGGGGAATTTTCACACAGTGTTTTTAAGCTGCTTCTTGTAGGTCCCTCCTTTTTGGAACTCTGCCCACCAAATTCCAGTTGCCTTTACAGATCGGAATTCCCATCTCTGTCGCTTTTACCCAGTGAGACTGCCACTCTGGGCACCGTTTCTCCACACTGTGATCTGGAAAATGCCCATAGGTGAAAGCTGGGATGAACTTGGAGCTCATCTAATGTGCTTCCTTTTTTATGTGTTTCTGTTCCCTAAAGAATCGTAGTCTTATACTGACTCCTGTCCAATATTTTATCCAGCTTTTAGAATTGTTCATAAGGATAGTTAATTCCAATAACAGCCACTCGATCATGACCAGGTCCAGATCAATTAGTTTTCAAAAATAATTTTTATGCCAGATATTCTCTCTCTCTATATATATACACATATATATATTAGAAATTATAAACATTAACATTTTAATAAAATTATGTTTTATAAAATTATAAACATTATAAATTCAATATATGATTTTATAATTTCATAAACATATAAAACATGATTTATATCTATGATCTTACATAAATATATAAAATATATAAAATCATATAGATATAAATCATGTTTTATATGTTTATAAAATTATAAACATTAAAAATTATATATTTATAGATGATTTTATATATATATATATATATATATATATCTTATCCCCATTTTTAAAAATTAGGAAACTGATGGTCAGACAATCTAAGAGAATTTCCTAAAATTAATCCATCTTGTCAATAGAGCTGGAATTGGAACTGAGATTACTTGGGCTCCAATTTCCACCTACCTAGCCTCTAATAAGTCAGTGTATAAAATCCACACAAGAGTCATTACAATTTTACCCACAATTTTCCATTGGTATTTTTATGCCTTAAAATATTTAGAGGGAGAGAATATTGAAGTCACTGACTGAAATAACTGATGTTTGTATAAGGGTTTTTCTCCCTTATTTGCAGATATTTGATAACTGATTGTCTATAAAACAGTAAGTGCTCCTGAGATACCATCATCTCCAGATTTTTTGTTCCTAATATCTTAGGATATTAAGATAATTCTTCTCATTTAGAGGAAATTGATACTACTAAGTAATTCCTTCAATGAATGTGGCAAACTTCCTGTTGACAGAGACCATGTCACCATGACAAAGACATACCAAACCATGCTTTTGGACATGGAATACTCTGCAAATAATAATGAGAAATTTTAAACCCATCAAAATGTAGTCTGACTCTGCAAAATTCACACTTAACCACAACTAAAAACACTACTCTCTAATCCTCCATCTCTCTTAGTATAAAAGGTCAATTATAAACCTACAAACAGTATTCTGAGTTTACCCCAAAGAAATGTTTCCAAAATGCAAAACAAAAAAATTACATAAACAAAAACATGGTGTAAAGTGTGAGAACGGTCTTTAAAATCTGTTGCCTAGTGTCTGTTTCCCTGGTCTATACACATTTTCATGTCCACTAATACCATTTATAGACAATCTTCATTGATGATGATTGCTCACTGAAATTCTGTGCTTTAACATCCCAATTATTATATGAATTTCTTGGATGTAAATTGACTTACCCACTCTACTCCTCTGTCATTTCCCCTCTCCACAAATTTCTCATCAGTTTTTCCTGGCCTTCTCTCCCATTCGAGTTCTTTTATGTGAATCAAAACCATGAAGCTCTATCATTCTAGAGGCCATACATTTAGTACTACACGTTGAGAAGATTCAATCTGACTTAGGAGATAAAGAAAAAGATTAAGAATGATACAGGAAAAGCATATGGCCACTGGGCATTTGCAGCAGCACAAGCAATTGCAGACAGTTGTTCAGCAATTTGGGGAAGATCATCAGTTATCTCTGGTGCATGACTGTGAAACTTTTTTCCAATAACGTGCACAGGTGCAGTCTATGCTAAACAGATTAGTCAGTGCCTGGTGACTCTAAGGTCTGAAACATAGGCCAAATTCCACTCTTCCTCACATCAGTGGAAATGTCTTCAAAATAAACAACACTAAAGAAGTTATAGCTGATAGCCAACTTCTGCTTCCTTAAGGAATTCAATAGAACTAGTCTGTGTCTGAAGATAAACTCCGGTGATATAATGGTAAGAGAGGCAGAGTTTTTTGTGGCATTGAAATTCTGCAATAGCATCATGCCACTAACCACAACTGATAAAGAGGAGGTAAATTGAGAAGTAGGTAGGTCCCTGGAACCCACATGCCACCACTGAAAACTATATACAGATCCTTAGCCTATTGCCTTCATCTCCTTTTCTTTTGATCAGGGCTCATGGAGGACCGATTTTGAGGCCAGAGATGGACAAAAGTCTTGCTGCAGAAAAAGGGAAACAGCCCTTTTCTACATCGTCTATGTCTAATTCCATGTCAGACACACCATTGTGACACTTGGACTTTTGACTTCTGTTTACTTACTTCACAAATGCTATCTAGCTACTTAAGTATTTCTTTTCTTTTAGAGATGGTGTCTTGCTATGTTGCCCAGGCTGGCCTCCACCTCCTGGGCTCAAGTGATCCTCCTGTCTTAGCATTAAGAGTGGCTAGGACTACAGGCACACGCCACTATACTTACTGGTTAGCTACTTTCTGAGAAATGAGCATGGAGTACCGAATCAGAGGATAAGAAGGGATCGGATGCTGTATCCCCCCAGAAATGGAGTAACAAAAAAGCATAAGGCTTGAGTCTGCCTTGAGGGCTTACCAACAGGATGGAAATTTTACATCTCTCATCTTCTTCTCTCATCTTGGTTTTCTCCCTTCCTAATTCGGAGGAAATTTAGAGCATTTGGATTCAGTAGTCCCTCTAGAGAAATGACCAGATGCAAATGCAGACATTGAAGTGCAGACACAGCACTGAGTCGTGACGTGCCAAAAACATTCAAAGGGAGGCAAGCCAAATGTGAAGGAAGAGGGCACTGAAGCAACCAGTTATTCAAGGCAGACACCTGAAATTACCATAAATGTTGTTTTAATAGACAGACTTCTACCATGATTTGCTGCCAGGTACAGCTGAAGTGCATTTTATTCATGTCTGCTACATTTGGTGGGTCCACTAAGGGCAAATTTATTGCCACTGTTGGAATTTTAATGCCCATGAGGCTACAAGCCTTGGTCCTGTTTAACAATTCTTCAAAGTGTCCGTGCAAATCTGAGGTTGAAAATCAGAGTATGAAAGGTTGTTGGGAAAGAATGGGACAACATGTTAATTATAAAAGAGAAAATGCTTCAATTGGGGTTAATTTCTGTAGAAAGAAACCTCAGGGATATTTCAGTTAGCAAGTAGGTTTTACAGGATTCAAATATAGATTGGAGAGATTTTGCAAATACACGTTTTCTCATATTTTTGATGATTAAAGACTCCGAATTTAGTTAAAGGAATGGGACCTTGTTAACTGAACAAAGAATCCCATATTCTTTTTATCCTTCCATATTTCTTTTCTCCTCTGTTGAAAGGACATAGTCCATTCCTTTTTTGTGTGTATTTTCTCCCCAACCCCTCTCTCAGTGGGAAATCCTATCACTGATATTTTTAATTTGCCGGTTTCAGAGCATTTGGATTCAGCAGTGGTATCAGCAGGTCTTTGTGAGAGCAACCTTACTTGTTAAACTTACTCAATTCCTCATATTGCACTGAAGTGGAAATTTTTTAGAAAATGCTTTATCATTTTTCAAGGCAAAATGAAAAATGATAAAGCACAGTCTAAATAAAGAAAAATTTGAAAAATATCTGTCTTTTAAGAGTCAGTTATTAATTGAGATCTGGATCAAAATAGGTATAACAATGCCTGGGACAGAGAGTCCGTTTTCCTTTGGTAGAAATATGGTCCAAGATTTCTGTGGCAAATACACAGGACTCCCTTTTGGAGTTGGGGGACTATGAAAGGAACTGTAAGGCTCCCCTGCTGGGTGGTTTACCTCATTTAAGTCTTACAACTCCCCTGGGAGAAAGACACGCGTAGTCTCGCTGCACGGAGGAGAATGCCTCAGAATTTAAGTTAATTGCTTACAGTGTCTCTGCGGATAAGTTTCAGATGTGCCACTGAAACTCAAATCTGCTTAGGTTCCTTTCACAGCGCTACATTGCCTCAAACGGAGACGTTTTGAGTTGGTCTGATATGCTTTTTCCAGTTCGCAGAAGTGATTGGGAGAAGTTGTTTTTCCTCCAGGCCCATTATGGCGAGTGTAGGAGCAACATCTAGGATTCTCCGTTTGGGTTTCAAATCCGAGGCGGGCACCTGTCTCGGCGTCCTGCCGCTGTCCCAGGCAGCTGGTGCTGGATTCCGCGGCGCTCCGGCAGAAACGAGGAGTCTCCGCCAACTCCGCAGGGAGGATCTATTCCCAGCCCCCTTGTCTCCCTAAAAAACACCCAAACCAAAACAATCACAATCTAGACCGTGGGCCTCTGCGGACGGGGCGGAAGAGGGTCGGGGGCAACAAGGCACCTCGGCAGCGCCCTCTGGCGAGAGCAAAGCAAGCAAGTCCCCCGCCCGCGCCCGGCTCCGCTGCCGCCGCCGTCGCCGCGGCGCCCCCGCCCGGCTCTCGGGGTTCACTCTCGGTCTCTCCGTGAGACACAGACGGCAGCTTTCCGAGCGAGCTGGGGACAGGCTGAGGCGGCGCCAGCACAACTGCCGCCGCGCGCCCGGAGAAGACCTGGGCAAGTGGAAAGAAGGCGAAGCCGGAACTCCTTCCCCGAGCCGACGGGCACCTCCGCGCCTCCGCGCGACACCCTTCGCAGCCACTTCGCGGGGCGGGCCAGGACTTGGGGACGCGGCTCAGGAAGAGCCGGGGCGGGCGGCGGAGGGTGCCCCGGCGCGAGGGTTGGCGCACTGGGACTGGAGAGGAGTGAGTGGCGGGCTGGGCGGCGGCGGCGGCCGTAGCCGCGGGTGCCTCCCCGCCTCGCTGCTTCGCGGGCAGCACCGCCTCCCGGGCCGCGGCCGCCCGGCCGGGTCCTCTGCGCGTTCCCGGGCCCAGAGCCGGCGCACGATGCGCCCGGCTGCGTTCTGATCGCCGCTGCGCCTCAGCCTCCGCCGCGATGATCCCCCCCGAGCCGCCGCAGCAGCAGCTGCAGCCGCCGCCGCCGCCAGCCCCGCCGAACCATGTGGTGACCACCATCGAGAACCTGCCGGCCGAGGGCAGTGGCGGCGGCGGCGGGAGCCTGTCCGTCTCCTCCCGGGCTGGCGTGCGCCAGAGGATCCGCAAAGTGCTGAACAGGTGAGCCGCGGCGCCGGGCGAGGGCGCGGGGGGCAGGGGCTGCGGGCGCCGGGCTGCGGGTCCTCTCCGTCCCTCGGGTCCTCTGGGACGGGGTCGAGGCCGGGAGAGACTTAGGAGATCGGGCGACAACGCGCTTCGCAGTCTCTGAGAGGCCGCGGCAGCTTTGTCCCGGCGTGGGGAGCCCTGGAGTGGCGGGGCTGCAGCTGGTTCGAGGAGGGAGTTCGGAGAGGTGGGGTTTTTCGTACCTAGCCGCCCCGTGTGTGTCCGCACTCACACCCTCCACACGCGTGACGCCTCACTTTCCTTTCCCACTCGTAACCCGGCTTTGCGCTTGGGGGGTCGGGGGCTGTGGGGACCCGGCCAGGGCGGAGGAGGGAGGCGCGGGGCTGCGGAGATGGCGTGGAAGTCCCGGGCCTCGCACAATCCCCCGCCCCGCCCTGTCCGGCGGCTTCAACCCCTAGCGCCGGGGATGGGGTCGCAGCATCCGCCTAGCGGGCGGAGGGAACCCACTTCTCCGGCCCGACGCTGCAGTCGCCGCTCGGACTCTTCCCGGCTGGGAGCAGCGAAGAGGGGGCTAGAGGCCTGGAACAGACCCAGGCGAAGTGCAAAACGTTACGGGCAGGGTGTGAGCCGGCGGCGCCGTTATCCCGAATCGCCCAAGCCGGAGGGGGCGGGCGCCGATCACAGATCTCCAGTGCTGGAATCTGCGTAGTGGATTCAGGACCTGGACGTTTTAGGATGAGGACCTGGGTTGATGTGAAAATGAGGGTACCTCTGGCACCCCTGACTCAAATGTGATGTGAATGGGACTTTTTCTACTTAAGTAACTTGAAATGGTTGATGAGCTGACACATTAAAAAAATTGTATAGGGAATGGGTTTTGTGTTTTTTTATTTGGGTGCGTGGGTGCTTTTCGATGCATCTGTAGGGGTAACACTTCCAGTTGCTCTGTTCGTGCAGGTTCCTGTGTGGCACTGTTTTGGGTAGGCAGAGATTCCCCAACGAAATCACACGGAACTGTCTGGCGCTTAAAGCTCTGGTGGGAGCACAAATTATGTATAGAAATAGACTCTTGAGAAATATTTCTTTTTTTTGGAAGTATAGTTTAATTTAGTTATATCAAATCCCGAACCATTCAAGAATCCTTGGTGAAGAATTAATGCGTGTGTTAATTTATTTGTGAGTACTTCTGTAGGTTTCCATTTATTATCAAACAAGAAGAAATTCACTCTGAGGGGAGGCACTAGTTGGTAATAGAACTAAGTCTTTGATTTGTAGCTGAGAATACCGCCTTCCAAAAGATAAAGCAGAATAAATCAAGAAGACGCTGGCTCAGTACATATTATGTGAGCTTTGTGTATTTTATGAATACCTGGGGGTTTTTCTTTTTTTGAACTGCAAATACCTTGTCATTGGCTGTTTAAATTTTTAAACAATATATTTTTAATTATTTTTTCTCATCAAACTAGAAAAAATTGATGCAATAATTTCTCTGTGCTCAATTATATTATTGAATAGGTTATTTCTTGATATGTAATGAATCAGAGTTTAGAAAAAAAAGGATCGCTGAGGTAGGAGTGAGGGATACCTTGGCCAGTAGCTAGACAAGTGGTTTACAGCAGAGCCATTTATCCTCTTGGTCTCGTTTCTTCTTGTAAATTATGCTTAATAATACAGTACCTGTCTTACTTCCCTACCATGATTTTGAGAATTAGATAATGCTGAAGAAAACACTTGGGAAAGTATAAAGATCTACATGAATTAATTTATTCAACTCACTTTTGTTTTCTAAGGTAAGTCTAGGATAAACATAGGCAAATGAAGTTGAAGTCATGGTGTGTTACGAGTAGAGCCTTGTGTTTCATTAAGCCGTAAGTGATCTGTGACATGACTTGTACTAGTCCCAATGTATAGAGGAGGAACTTATACTTACGTTGGGTTGATGGCCTTTCATCTCAGATACAACCATGAATGGAACCCTAGGGTTGTAACCTTTAGACTTAAACTAAAACAATTATTTATTTATTTGTCTTTCAAAGTTATTCATAATTTTCAGTATAATATTTTGTATTGAGTAACTGGCTTTTCCTTATCCTTAAAGGATAAGAAGAAAATATTTCTTTCAAGAAAGAACATTTTTAGTAAGGAAATTGAAAACAAATCTGAACAAGTTTCAAAATCTCAATGACATAATTTATTTAGAATGCTGATGGGCTTGGCTTTTGTGTCATAATTATGTCAATGAGAGCCTTAATAGTGGCTGTGGAGGGATTTGGCTGTAGGTAAAAGTAAGAGTATGGGGGAGAGTGAATTTTTGAGATTCTGCATAGTGCTTGCATGTGGTTCCCCTCTGCTTTGTACCCTCATGATTGTTGGACTGGTTAGTAATGGATATCAGGCAGGCCCATTGGGGCCTAATCATAGCATCTTTGTTAATTTTCTAAGATCTCACGATCTGCTTACTTTCTCCTTTTTTGCTTCCTTCTTTTCTTCTTCCTCCTTCCTGAATAATTCACCCACATTGCCCTATCCACTCATTGTCTTCAGTTGTCTTTCCTCTATCCTTGTCGTGCAACAACTTAGCTTTTAGCAGAAAGTGGTTCCAAATTGGAAGCTACGAGCCAATGTAAAAAATATCCCTCCAACTTTTGGCATGCAAATATATGGTTAGCAGCATTCTATTGCTGTGAGCTGGTAGGGCTAGTCTCTTCAGTGACTGAAATGGAGGGCTGTACCACCATCAGGTCTTAGCATCCCTCTCGGCCAAAGGGGTAACGCTGAGATACAGAATGGTGCAATGGGATGAGAAATATTAGACTGTGAGCAAGGGAAACCTGGTGAATTGCCTGCCATTGATACAGTCTACAGCAACAGCTATCTGACAACTCAGAGGAAGAATTGCAAACACATATGCTATCTATATCCTGTCTACCAGGGAGAGTTAAAGAGAGAATTGCTCATCAATAATTAAAGGTAGTTCTTGCTCTCAGGAAGTTTATGGTGAAATATAGTGTTATATTAATAAAATCTGCCTTACATTATTCTGCATCATTTTATTTCCTTAGTATACTCCATAGCCTCTCCCCTTACTTTAAAGGTTTGTCGAGTTGGATTGTGCATTTTGGACACGACAATTGGGGCATTTCATTGGTTGACTACTCCCTTTCTGTGAAGCAGTTAGATTAGAATATAATTGTATTCAAGACCTGGTGAAAGTGGGGGTACTAGATAATTTTTAAAATAATTAATGGAACATGTCACATTTTTTCCCCTGGTATACTCAGAATTGTTTTGGCAAAGAGATGCCAGAAATACATGATAATTTAAATGCTGGGATAATTAATACTCTTTTAATATTCAAAGTTGTGAAACAATCAATGTATTGATTCAAACAAGGAAAAAATAAGGCAAAGCCTTCTTCATATTCCCTCCCTCCCTCCCTTCCTGCTTGAACATAGATTCAATCAGCAGAATTTCACAAGAACCCTTCCTTCTTTCCCTCCCTCCCTCCCTCCCTCCCTACCTACCTTCCTCCCTCCTTCCCTCCCTGCCTGCCTGCTTGCCTGCCTGCCTGCAGGATCTTGCTCTGTTGCCCAGGCTGGAGTGCAGTGGCATGATCACAACTTATTGCAGCCTGGCCTTCCTGGGCTCAAGCAATTCTCCCATCTCAGCCTCCCAAGTAGCTGAGAATACAGGTGCATACCACCATGCCTGGCTATTTTTAAAATTAAAAAAAAATTTTAGTAGAAACAAAATCTCATTCTGTTTCCCAGGCTGGCCTCAAACTCCTGGCCTCAAGTGACCCTCCTACTTTGGCCTCCCAAAGTGCTTGAATTGCAGGCGTGAGCCACTGTGCATCGCCCTCACTTATTTCTTAGCATAGTATAGTATATATTATCCTGCCACAGGGAAGCAGAAAACAGCAAAAAGAAAATACTTCAAGGGCAACCATTGATGACCCTCTCAAAGAAACTGCTGATCAGGTAGATTTCTTAGACACATACAGAAGTGGATACTGTCCTACATATTAAAGTACCTGAAGATTTTCTACTTTAACTGATTTCTTAATGAAATGTTTTTGAGAAATGAGTGATAGCTTGTTTTGTGTTTTGCGTATGTATGCTTTTATTTATCTTTTCCCACTTGAGTATTATTTTCAGTTGTTAACAGAAATATCTGTGAATTTCTAGTTTTGATACACTTTCTTCCCATTAAGACATATGGTGGGTTGTCTCAAATTATAAAGGGGTTTCTGCCTTGTTGAATCTTATGTTGGGAATGTTTAATCATTACAATGGAATGGCTACTGTCTCTGAGTCATCCATTCGTTTGATTTATAATGAACTGATTACCAACTTACATTTAGATCTATTTTCTTTAGATTTATTTTTAAATTTCTGAAAACTTTTTGAAATGTAAACCAAAGATCATTAAGGATATACATAGAAGGGTTTGAAGTTAGCCTACATAAAATCCATGTCCAAATAGGAAACTCACCATGTAAAATGGGCAATATGTGTACACAGTCTTTCTGAGTCATTATATAAGATGAACAGAACATCATGAACCAATGGATATGACTGAACTCTAGGTATTGCATACAGTTGGTGGAAACATATAATTTAGATGATCCTTTCTTATCAGTGAGAAGGCTTTTGTTAAGAAACTAATAGTGAAGCTCTTCCTCAAGCTGCTCCTTCTAACACATGTCAAAATGAGAAGAGGAAGATCAGCTACTAATGAGGTTGATTCATACAAAATATTCACATGGAACTGGGTGGTATGATTAAAAACAGACTTTTCTAAGATCAGTAGTAAATAAAGGATGACTGAAAGATACATTTATTTTTAGCTAAAATGACAAAATTATAAAAATAAAAGATCATCCCAGTATACTTGTATTTATGCACAGTACTTAGAAAAACTAATGTTCACATAGAAGGCATATTTGGATTACCTCAGATAAATATGATGCATTTTAAGTAATTAATGGGTATTAAAATTAATTTTAATTTTAATGTGTTTAAAATTACATGTCTTTGTGTGATTTTTCTTTCAACTTTTACTTTCTCAAAATCCTTCAGTGTCTTAGGGGCATCCTAATCGATGTCTGTTTTAAGTGTACACATCTGTAGATGTTGAAGGTACAGGCAATTGAATGGCTGCTCATGTAGCTCTAAAGTTACCTAATGCAAGAAATGATATATTATTTGGTTGCCATTTCTCATAAAAATAACATGCAGCATGTGAAAGTACCACCACCATATTTTAGTTTAGCTTGCTTGTTCATTTGTGTTCAGGCCAATAAGTGTTCACTGTACATTGTTCGAACACATTAATTCCTGATTATGCTTCTCAAGAAGTGTGCTTAGGAAGTCAAACTTCAGCAGATATATGGAAAAAACCTATTAATATTTGGCATATTTCTTAATGGTAACATGAACATATACAAGTATATATTCATTTATTCTTAAGCAGTAACTGTGTACTGAGCCCTATTCTGGAAGACATACATCATGAACAAATGTGACAAAACATTATTCTTGGACCAAAACCTCAAAATCTAACTGGGGAACTTGATATGTGTGTCACTATTTAAATGAACATTGCAATTCATAATCCGAATTGTTACACATAATGTCTAAATAAATGTTTCAAAATGTCTAGATACTGGAGTCATGTAAATAAGCTGTTCAATATATAATCCATATTAACTTTGTTCTGACACTTTGGAATTAGATAGGGACTCCTTAAATGTACAATAGTTTAGGAGGAATTTCACAAGAAATATCAAAGAAAATAAAAATATTCTTTAGGAAGTATTATCTTAGAAAAATATTAGTGGCAACTCAGTTAGTGGCAACATGAGTATAATTTTTTGAAGTATACTATTATTTAAGTTTTAAAAATATTGTTTCAGCCAGGTGTGGTGGCTCATGCCTGTAATCCCAGCACTTTGGGAGGCCGAGGTGGGAGGATCACCTGAGGTTAGGAGTTTGAGACTAACCTGGCCAACATGACAAAAACTCATCTCTACTAAAAATACAGACATTATCTGGGCATGGTGGCACACACCTGTAGTCCCAGCTACTTGGCAGGCTAAGGCACGAGAACCACTTGAACCCAGGGAGACATAGGTTACAGTGAGCCGAGATCACGCCACTGCACTCCAGCCTGGGCAACAAAGTGAAACTCCATCCCCCAACCTCAAAACAAAACAAAAATCCTATTATCTATTTACACACACACACACACACACACACACACACACATCTATAGTTTCTATTGAATTTAAATTCTAAACTTTGTCTCAAGAATATTTACTGTGTGACTCTGTGAAGATAAAAAGCTTTTAAATATCATTTTGCAAGTTCTGAGATTATTAGCCACAAGTTCCTAATACATTCCATTAAAAAATAATTAGAGAAACCAACTATAACTGAATAAACATTGAATAGAATTTTAAAACCAAATCATACTAATTATATCCAGATTTAGAGTGACAGGGCTATAATTTGTGATTATCCCTGACTCTGAGAAAGCTCGAAGTACCCTGATTTGTCCTATAAGATAGATCTCCTTTCCTCATTCATTGATTGATTCATCCAGGGAGTCTTTTATTCAATGAACGTTTATTGAGCAACTGTTATATGTTGGGCACTGCCGGATCGCAATGGCTGGTGTGGCCTCTGGGTGCCATTGGTGGAGTTTCTGTTACTAGCCTTTCAATATAACCCATCAAGGGGGCAATTTAAATAAAATAGAAATAAATATAACATATACCTCTCAAAATGATTTATTTTCAAAAATGATATTTTCAAGTTGATCTGACAAAAAAATTCCCATAAATTAGTTCTTTCACTTTTAGGAAAACTGCTCAGGTTGAAGACTGAACCCACAATAAAATTACTCAATGTCTACATAGATTCAAAGCAGCAGACCTTTTTTGATGAGTTTGTTTCACTCAGGGTTTAAAAAATATTTAAAAAGGAGGACCAGCTATTAATGTTCATCCAACTTCAGAATGTTCGAAGGAAAAGGAGAACAGATTTGAATCCCATTCACCCTCAGGGTAAACCTGTCAAGGTTCTTGCCATATAACTCAAGGAAACAGAGTTTTCTGAAAATATTCTTGTGCTGACAGTGCATAGGCAACTTTGTGGGCCTTGGGCACATGTTTGTACAGTGCAGACAGAGAGATTTAAAGTATGACAAGAGCATAACAAGGAGTTGGTGGAAGGACAGGATTTTTATATATAATTTAATACAACCTAATGAGAGTGTTTGAGATGTTTGAGTTAAAATTGGCATTTAGACAATGACTCAAGTTATCAAATTTTACATTATAAGGCATATACTTTATGTTATAAATCATTACATTATATGTTATTCTTCTAATAACAAAGATTAGACTTTCATAGTTTTCTAGATAGGGAAACAAGTTGATATGGTGATACAGCTGAGTGCTATTATAAAACCACAGAGGAGGGAGAGACCATGCTAGGCTGGAGAAAGGGCAGGAGGGATCAGGGATGGCGTTTGTCCTTGGCAGTGAAAGATAGGTAGGAAGGGAGTATGTGCGGGGAGGAGGAGGTGAGACAGGATGAGTCAGTTTTGGAAGTAAGAGATGGGGGAGAATTAAGTGTCCAGTTTGACAGTATTATAGGATGTGTTAATATAAAGGGAAGTAAAGGGAATAAAGGCTAGATTTGTAAGATGGGATCAGATAATGGAAAACCTTAGATGACTAATAAGCAATTAGACTTCATTCTGTGGGTTATGATTATTTTAGATTATTGAGTAGAGAAATGACATGATCAGAGATGTGCACAAATATGATACTCTGGGGGAAAATCTATAGGACAGAATGAAAGGGAAAGGACCAGAATTTGGGGATCAGTTAGGAGTCTACTGCAGTCATTTAGAGGGGAAGAAATGTGAGTCTAAGTGGAGTAGGAGCAGCCAGGATGGAGAGGGAAGTGCTCTGATTCGAACAGAATCTGGACCAGATCAGGTAGAAGAACATTTGATTATTTTTGAGAAAGCACTCAACAGTGCCTGTCAAATAGTGGGTATTTGATACTTGTTTGTTGAAAGGTTATTGAAAGCCACTACAAGAAAGAGATCTGCTCTCCAGGGCCTAGGGTGCTGAGTGAGCTAGAGAGGCTGCTGGGAGGACAGCAGCCAGCTATTCAGATTGTGGGCTATTGGCTCCTGCAGGACCATAGACTCTGTGGCCAGACTGTGATGAGAACAGAAATCGGGATTAAGCATTTAGAAATAGCTGTAGCAGTTTGACACAGCACTTTTATAATTTTTGTCCCAATATTAAAGAATTGGGTCTTGGTATTTTGGTTTTTGTTTTCTTCCATTTCATTTTTTTCTCATAAATGATTTTTATTTCACAAAAGAATTATCTGCAATGAGTTTTTTTAAACTGATATTTTATGACAAAATGTTTGAGAAGCACTGGTGCCAGCCAGATATCCAAGTGGGAGTAAGAGTGAATTTGGCTTCTGGGAATGCATCTAATCATGAATGGGGGGCTTCCTCATTGTGGTGGCATCAGGTTGGTACTAGTCATGGCCCTGAAAATCTGTACCTATAAGGTAATGATGTGGAAGCACTAGAGTAAGGCTGTCAATAGCTACAATAAGTATCAAGACCCCAGCCCAATGGCCTGGTCTTCAGTTGCGGCACCTTGCCTTAAAGGGGTGCCCTGCCCTGGAATGTGAGGCAGGGAAACTACTTAGAAGTGAAGAGTACAGGGCAGCAGCCCGGGCCTGTAGAATGGGCAGTAAGTGGGGAGTACTACTTTTCAGAGATCACACAGTTAAGGAGGTTACACTCTGTGTTTGGGTGACAGGAAGGTGGGTTAGGGTTACCTGGGGTCCCAACATGAGTGGCCAGACCACTGATACAGCTTCACCTCAAGCACTGAGGAGCACACACCAGGAGTCCCTCACTCTGCGTCAGGTGAGAGGCACAGTCTAGCTGTTAGGGATGCTTTGGGAAACAAGACAGAAGAGGCCTCTACTCCCGTGAAGACTGCATACTAAAAGAGAGGCAGGCAATAAAAACATAAAAAAGGTATCCAACAGTGGCAAATAATATGCAGAGAATCAGAGTGGGGTGATGTGACAGTGAGGGAATGGGTGTTTTTTCAATTTGGCTGGTCAGGCCCCTCTCTCTCTGATGATACTGAAACTAAGATTAGAATGGCCAACAGGAAGTGGCCACTGGAGGGTCTGGAAGAAGGTCATTCCAGGCAGAGATGCTAAGATGAAACAAGCCTTCATAATGATGTGAAAGAAAGGAAGGCTGGAGAGCAGGAAACAGAGAGTGTAAGGAAGGAGATCAGAGAGGGAGGCTGGTGCCAGTTCTAAGTGGGGTGGGGAACAAGTGGAAGATTTTAAGCACAGGAGTTGTCTGGCTAATGTTTTGAAAAGACCACTCTGGCTGCTCTTGGAGAATGGATTGCGGAAGAAGTATGTAGCTACTGGATAAAAGACATGTTGGAAGCATGCTGGCCGGTTGCAGCAGAAGTGGAGACAAGTGGTTGTAATCTGGAGTGATTTGTACTGGGAGGTGGAGTACACAGGGCTGAATGAGTAATTTGATGGGCAACTGAGGGAGAGGAATAAAGAAACATTTCCAGTTTTTTTTTGGCTTGAGCAATTGGGTGAGTGATGGTGCCGTTTTCTAAGGAGAGGAACATGTTTGTCGGTAGGAATTCAAGATTAACTTTGGCAAGTGAAGTTAGAGATGTCTAGTGGAAAGGTCAAAAGAAAGCTGGAGTATGGAATTCCGGGGAGAAGTCAGAGTTTGGAATTTGGATTTGGGGGTCATGAATCCTGGATGCATATGTAGATAGAGGGAAAGAGGGGTACCTAGAACAATTTGGGGAGCACTCTAACCTTCAGAATCAAACAAAGAAGAAGGACTGAGCAAAGGAAATGGAGAAGGAAGGATCTGAAGTAGGAAGGAAACCAGGAGAGTATGGTGTCCAGAAGCCAAGAGAAGAAGGTGTTTCCAGAAGGAGGCAATAAGCAGTCCACTGGTAATTCAGGAAAGGGCACAGGAATGACCAGGGGCTTGGCAACACAGGGAACCCTGGGGCTGTGACAAGCACAGGGTCAGAAGAGTGGTGCAGATGGAAACCTGGTTGGAATGGCTTGGAAGGGAATGTGAGGTGGAGGTGCTCAGAATATGACTTTTGAGACATTCTGCCCTAACAAGGAATCAGGTGTAGGGAGTCTTTTCATGGAAGAGATAATACAACAGGCCTGTGTGCTGAGGGGAACAATGTAGTAAAGAGGGAAAAATTGCAGGAAGGAGTGGGATAAAGGAAGGAGGGAACCTTGAGAAGGCTCTGATGGTGGGATTCAAAGCACAGGGGTTGGGGGCAGGCAGGAGCTAGTCATTGAGAGGATCAGGACATTGTCCACAGTACAGAGGAGATGCTGAGAATGGGGCTGTAAATGAAGGTAATTTGGTAGATTTTGTGGTGGGAATAAAAGGCAGTTCCTCTCTGGTGGCTTCTCTTACTCTGTGAACTCTGAGGCAAGGATATCAATAGTGAACGAAGATGCCAGTTGGTGGGGGAGATGTGTAGGATGTTTGTACAAAGAAGTGGGAAACAGTCACTTCAAAGAGTAAGAAAGGAAATATGCTAAAGAAGTGTTATGTGTAAATTTGACATTTGTGGTGGGGATTCAGTAGTGGGTGTGATGAGCAGAAAGAAGCTACTGCTGTTTAGAATCTGCCGCCTTGGAAAGGATGAACTCAGATCTGTGCCCAAGAAGCCAGAACCATCATCATATAAGTGAGGATAGTGGGGGAGGGCATATTTGAGGGGGTTCAGTAGGACTTGGGTCCTGATTGTATTGGGGATTGGGTATGAGAGAGAGAGAGAAGAGGATATTAAGAAAAATTTAAAATAGTGAATTTTTTTTTTTTTGTTTTTTTTTTTTTCTTTTTTAAAGAAACAAAGTCTCACGCTGTCAGCCAGGCTGGAGTGCAGTGGTGTGATCATAGCTCACTGCAGCCTCAAGCTCCTGGGCTCAAGTAATCTTCCCGCCTTAGCCTCCTGAGTAGCTAAGAGGTGTGCACCACCATGCTGGGCTAATTTTTAAATTTTTTTTGTAGAGATGGTGATCTTGTTATATTCCCCAGGCTGGTCTCAAACTGGGTTCACGTGATGTTCCTGCCTTGGACTCCCAGAGTGTTGGAATTACAGCCGTGAGCTATCACACCTGGTGATGAGATGTGACTTAGCAATCACTTCCAGGTTTTGTGCCTGGGCCACTGGAATGATGGTGTCCCCTTTAGCCTGTGTTGTATGTTTTGTTTTAGGAAAACAATTTAACTTTTGAGGGTTTCAATTCTCTCATTTGTAAACTGTTTAAAATAATCCTTGTTCTTCATTTCCCTTTGGATATTTGGGATTTTTAAATGCAGTAATAGCTGGGAGAGGGTTTGGAAAGCTGCCAAGTACCATGTAATTGTTATCCTGGTCACAAAATTAAAAGGAGGGCCTGGGTTTTCACGGCTTTGGACTGTCATCTGGATTGTGATAAATGCTGACTGGCTTCCTCGGCTTGCAGTGACTTTGATGCACAGTCTATGGCCCTGTCGTTTTCGCCATGAGCCTTGTCAGAGTCTGAAGTGTAACCCACCGATCTATGAACAAGGGTACTAGGTTGTTTACTTCAATGTGTTTGTGTTTGTTTATATATATGTGCATATAAAATATAAATATAGTAAGTAAATATTATATAAACAAAGTATAAATGTATATATATTTAATAAAATTATAAATCTATGTATTTATGGAGAGTATACAGCAAACCTCCTTTTGGGAAGGTGGTTTCAGCAATGGCATATGTCCTGCTGTCTAATTGTGCCTCTCAGCCCTGGAGCTCCGCGGTACCTGTGGTTCCTGAAAGAGAGTTTGACAGGCTTCAGGAAAGGGTTAGTGCCTCTTGAACTGGGGAGATTTCAAAACGAGCATGGGCCTAAAAGGCTCCACAGTGGCAGGCAACGAGATGGACAGAGCTGCTCAGAGGAAAGGGACAGAGCCGCTTTAATGTGCTAATGAGGGGAAGCCCAGATGCCTGCGGGCTCTGTGGAGCTCTTTGTGACGCCGGTTCCCGGGGTTGGCTGGAGTCTCTGTCCCTATCTGGATCCTGCTGCAGGCCCGGGAAACACTGCGCTCTTAGAGAGGGGCCTTGTCCTCCACAGATAGCCCCGCAGACCCTCAGAATGCGGGTGGACGGGGAGGGCGTGCTCGAGCCTCGGGACTGGGTGGTGGCTGGAAAAGGGGCGCCAGGAGTCGGGGGAGGGGTGCTCAGACGACCAAGGACCTGACGGGGGCGAGTGTTCCACGGGATGTGTGGTGTCAGAACTGGGAAGGACCTTTGTAGCTTCGCGAAATTAACCGTTTTTCCTCCACAACTGCCAAGCTAGGCGAGTGGCCTTCAGGGCCATCCAACAGGAGATAATCTGTCCTTGGAACTAGTGCAAGTCAGTGTTTGACTACTTACGGAGAAAGTCTGAAACGTCACAGCCAACCAAATAAAAATCACCACCATCCAGTGAGTGCTGGAATGAAAGTCACGTTCTGGTTATTTCATTCACAGATGGCTCCAAGATTGCTAGATGGGAGGGCTTAGAGCATCCATTGAGTGGCAGCTGGGTCAGGGGATTGTCTTGAAGTTGAGTTTGCGTATCAGGAACACAGTGCAGGATTTACAGAGAGTATGTTTACCTGTACTGATCCATCTGCTGATGAAGAGATTGGGTAACCGGAGCCCTTCCAGCTGCCCTTAAATGCTGCCTCTAGATTTCATTATAAAGTTTGGGTCATAAATGTCTCTGGAAATACAAGTTCCCAGGTAAAATAGACAGATGAAGATGATTGATCCATGATATCTTTACTTTTGTGTCTTATTTTTCCTTTCTGAATATTTGTGGGGGATATATATTTAAATATAATATATATACATTATATATGTTATTTCTCAATGTGTATGATATATTATTTGTAATGAGTCTTTGTCCATCTATCTGAATCTCTTTTTGTGTCTTGCTCTATTTCTCTTTGACTGACACACACACACACACACACACACACACACACACACGCTAAGACTGATAGGTAGAGGATAGTCTTCCATTTGGAGCAAGTTGTCTTTCTTAATTGATAATAGCCCCCCGATTTTTTACCATGTTTTTTGGGAGGGAGAGCTCAGAGTTAGTTCAAGAAGAATGATTTATTTTTAAAGTGTTTTATTTCTATTTTGGAGCCACACTGAATTGATATCACCTAAGAAAATAGAAATATTCAGTGTAGAATTGCCCATGAGCTAGCTATATTGGAAAGTGTGAATGCACCTGTAGAACAGCCACCCCTTAAGGGTTTCCCCCCATGTTCCTGAGCCATATATGGCTTCGTTATAACACTTCAGTTCTAGGTGACAATGAATAAGTACTGTAACTTGGCTTTCAAATTTTGCTCTTTTTTACCTCTTCTGAGTCTAACAGTTTCTGTGATTTTAGTGCCTTTCAGGCAAAATTCTTCTATTTTATATAAAAAATTTTCCCTTACTTGTTACTTCACATCTATTTCCTGCCCCTAATGGGATACATACCATTTGGATTCACCTTCCTTAGTGAAAGCTGGGTGCTTTCAAGCCTAAAGAAGTATAGGCAATGAGGTGCTTGCTTTCACTGGTTTTACAAAATTGATCATTTGCAGCTCTAATGCTGATAAATGGACTCATTTGGGTCCAATACAAAGACACCCTAATTATTACTTCCCTGGCCCCAAAGTTAATTGCAACCTGAGAGCATGCCTTCCACAATGAAAGAAGAAAAACACCGTTTAATGCATTAACAGCAAGGGGTATGAGATTGTTCATTTTGGATATCAATTGTCAAAGAAAATAGTGATGATGAAAAAATGTAAATGGGAATGTAGGTAGAATAAACTTGTATACTGGACTTGCAATTGATTAGGCTGGGGCTTGGTGAATTAAGACAACAACAACAAAAGATTCTTAGCCAAATTGTTGTCTTTATTGTCACAGCTAGAAAGCCGTTCATTGGATTTAAAATCCAAGGGTTCTCTTCCTTTTTAGTTGCTATTGAACAAGCATGTAAAGGCCAGAGTCTACAAAGTACTTTTTTTTTTCTAAAAGAAATTTCCACAGCCTGGTGTATTCTACCACAAAGAGTAGTTGGAGGAGATAACACTTGCTTGATGAATTTAGTGGCATGCTTATGGCAGGCTGAGGAAGAAAAGCTAAGAGACTTGTATGGTAATTAGGTAGTCCCAGCTCAAAGTAAGCACAGGGAAGGGAGAACAACTTTTTTTAATTCTCATTCATAAATATTTTCCTAAACAAGTTCGACCAGTTAGATATTAATTTGAGTTAAATTTCTTCTTCATATGCATCACCCTGAGAAAATTAAACAAAATTAGATTTGTATCATTTGCATGTTACTTTTAGGAAAACATAGTCCTAAATGTGGTTAGGAGATGAAAACATATATAAGGTTAGGTCCCTGCTCTCAAGTACGCATATATTTTTATTTGTATATATTCATGGAGTACAAATGCAATTTTCCTACATCATTAAGTATATTTTAATTTAGTTAATCAGTTATTATTTTAGTAATCAACATGATTACTAAAATCGAGTTGATTACTTTTACTCTGCTTTCCCTTGAAGAGCTGAAATCAATCATAGAGAAGGATGGGAGCATTACTTGAAGGAGTCTTTAGAACATGGGACATTGACATTAGGACAGGTCTGACTGCAGTGCTACATGCTTGGAGCTTGCCCTATCACTGGACTTTCATTATGTGGGATGATTGACATCCTCTTTAAGCCAGGTTTAGTTTGGATTTGTATAACTTGCAGCTGAAAGCATCGCTAAGCGTCTTCCTATGTTACCAGCAGCCACTTTATGACCGTGAGGTTGGAGTTTCACAGGGGAGCAAATTGTATCACTAGAGAGTTTGAAGCATTTCGGGCTAGTAAAGAAGAACACCTAGGCATGGAGAGCACCAGAGATCATCTTTGCAATCTTTGAAATATGTTCAGGACCCTCCACCAATGGAATCAAATGTCATTTCACCAGATTTTCAGAGGCACACTTCTCAATAAATGTTTGAGAATATATCTGTGCCACAGCTATGCAAATTTTGACAAGTTATCTGAAATACATGGTTTCTAAATCCCTACGAACTCTTAAAATCTATGATTATACATGACAATACAGCCCAAAGACCTTCTGACAGATCAGATAAAGTTTCTTTGTAGAGTATATGTATAGTCTTTCTTCTTAATATGCTGGCACCTCAGAATAAAATTACAGCCCAGGCATTTCAGCATTCATTCCGTATGTGCTTGTGGCTTAGAGGCAAACAACCCATGCAAAGAGTTTAGAACTTAAATGTCCTGTGTGCTAAAGCAAAACTCCAATGAAGGAACTATTAGATACCTCAGTATACTGCAATAACCTGGCAAAAAGTAGGCTCAGTTTTCTGTACTGTAGTAGAATAGAAATTGGCATATATATATTTAAGTGTCTGTTAACCTAGTTGGCTTTTAAATTCCAGCTCCAGAAAACACAAATGTGACACCTTGAGGAGCAGGGCAATGCCAGAATGTTGTTAACTGTGACAAGGTTTCTTTCCTCTCTTCAGTGTATGTTGCTTCACTAAAGCAGGGTGTTTTATCCGGTATGAAGTGATAGAAACTTGCTTTATAATTCTATAAAGGATCTGCCTACATAAAAAAGAGTAATGAAGTCATTTGGCTTACATTTTTTATATCATTTGTATTGCCTCTATACAGGATTGCGTGAGGCAGTTTCTATAGCTTGCTGTAAGCAATAAGCCTCTAAATGTTAAATGCTGACTCAACATAAGCATGTCTGCAGAAGAAGATGATTAACTTGAAGAGAAGCTAGCGTCAGCAAGAAGAAATTCAACCACATATTCAAAAAGAATATAGAGTATTTACATGTGATATCTTCAGGAGCCACCTCAAAAAGAGAAAAACGTAATTGTGTTACATGTAAATAAGTGTGTTCTCTCCCTTCTATTGTTGACATTTAAGATTTTGTTCCCCAAAGCCTTGCATTGGTTTTCTCGTCTAGATATCCACTTTACCTCAGATAATTAATCTAAGCCAATTAGTTTATGGCATTTCTCTGGAGTCCAGGGCATTGATATTGTTGTTGGTCTTGGGGTGGGCAAAGGTCCCAGGTTGGTACAGCGGATTGAAGAGAAAGTACTTGCATTTAGGTGGCGGAGGAGCTGTCTCTTTCTCTTGCTGGATTTGATAAAGCCATCTTGCTACTGGCTGCTAACAGTAGCCACTTTATGACCCTGAAGGAAACCAGTGGTAGATATCACTAATGGTAAGGACAGCAGAGTAGACAGAAGGAAAGTAGCTGGGTCCTTGGAGATATTATTTAGCAACTGATTGCTGTGCTACATGCTTGGAGCTTGCCCTATCACTGGACTGGCATTATGTGGGATAATGAATATTCTGTTTAAGCCAGGTTTGGTTGGGATTTGTTTAAGAGTTAACCAGGTTTTAGTTGGGATTTCATGCTTGCAGCTGAAAGCATCCCTAACTAATTACATACCTCTTTTACTCTGCCCTGAAACTGATGAGCTTTGAATACCATTCAGGACCTTTTCATTTCTTTCATCTAGATACATCTGCCAAGGAAGAGCAGGGACAGGTTTGCTTGAGTCTGCAATGTGCAGGGTGGTTTGCCCAAGATGTGGTTCCACTGAAGGTAGAAGAATGGGCTGTATGGTAGATGTCATCCATACCTGTCTGTATATTCATACCAGTCTGTGGCACCTTTAGTAGTCCAAATCTGGTCTGGATTAGACAAATATATTGAGGAGGTTGAAGTGCTGGGTGAAAGGCCCCTCACCCCACGTCATCATCCATTTATTTATTTGTTTGATAAGCATTTATTCTGAGCCTGCTTTGCCTAGACTGGTGCTGGCATTGGGTATATGAAAGATCTTACACAGTGTAATGGAAAACCATGGGAGCACCCAATCAATGGAGTTGGGGAAGACATCTAAGCATATGACAGTGATATAGTTTGGCTCTGTGTCCCCACCCAAATCCCACCTTGAATTGTAATCCCTATAATCCCTATGTGTCAAGGGAGGGACCAGATGAAAGTAATTGAATCATGGGGGTGGTTTCCACCATGTTGTTTGCATAGTAATGAATGAGTCTCACGAGATATGATGGCCTTATAACTGTCTAGCATTTCCTCTGCTTACACTCATTCTCTCCAGCTGCCCTGTGAAGAGGTGCTTTCTACCATAATTGTAAGTTTCCTGAGACCTCCCCAGCCATGGGAACTGTTTGTCAATTACACCTTTTTTCTTTATAAATTACCCAGTCTTCGGTATTTCTTCATAGCAGCATGAAAATGGACTGATACAGACAGCAGTTTAGCCAGAATTTAAAAAGGAGTGTGTGTGTGTATGTGTGTGTCTGTGTAAGTGTGTGTGTGTGTGTGTGTGCGCGTGCACATGTGTGGTGGGGCTGGGGGTTATAGGGTATAGTGTTTTAGACAGAGGAAGCAATGCATCAGAAGCCTGTGAGTGGGTGAGGATGTGATGAATTCTGGGAAATGAAACAGGTTCAGATGGCTACAGCCATATGTGAGAGGAAGAAATGTCAGAGGCTGGAGGAGTAGGTAGAGTCCAGATCATACAGGGCTTTGGAAGTTTAAGTTGTGTGTTTTGTCTTAAGAGCACTAAACAGCATTGGAGACTCTAAGCAGAAGAGTAACATGACTTATGTGTTCATAAGATCTGGCTACCTGCAGTATAAACAGTGAATTTGAGTACAGTAAGATTGGTTACAAGGAGCCCAGTTAGAAAACCATTGTAGAGGAGAAATGGAGAGTTATGATATACTCTAAAGTTACAGTGTAATTCTCCTTTATGAAACCATGGGTTTTGGTTTGTAATTACTGCATAAAAGAAAGGTGAATCGAGTTTGATGCTGATCCTTGTTTGATTTCATTTCGTGTACCAATCTTGTGACCTCCAACAAGTTATCTAAACTCACTCAGCTTTAGTCACATCATTTGTGAAATTATACTGAGAATACCTATCTCTTAGTGATACTAAGAGGATTAAAGATGGTAACATATTTATAGTTCTTGGCACAATGCCTGAAACATATTAGTTATTATAATGATTAATATTTAGCATAATGCATGTGTAAGAAAGAAATACAATAATGAAGGCAGAAGAGAGTCTTTCTGAGCTCCTTCATGATCTGAGAGTTGAGATACACATGAAAATTGCAAAGTGTAGCAATGGTGCTATCCTTTTATTCTTTGGGAGTGGGACTCGTAGTAATTATATAGGCATCACATTTCTAATAATCTTTGATCCTGGAAGAAGCAATATAAAAATCAAGACAAAACTGCTAAGTAGAAGGTGTGTCTACTTTTGGCTAAGAGAAAGAGGAGGGAAAACGTATTGACTTCACAGGATAGAGAGAGAAGGAGTCTTAGCCCTGGGAGATGCTGGGAGCAGGGGCTTCAAAAGACCTGTGCCTTTGCAGTGAGAACATTCTGCAGAGACACACCTGGAAGCTGATGAAAGTAAGTGTACATCTTTTAGTGCAGGGACTTCTGTTTGTTTTTCCAATCACTTAGAACAGTGCCTGCCATATGGTAGATACTGTAGTCAACAAATATTTGTTGAATGAATGGATGAATGGTGATGGGATGGATGTGCTTCCACCACGTTTTGAGTTCTGGGATTACAATTTCTGCCAGGGCGTAGACATATGATGGGTTAGGTTCCCTCCATTTGTTGCCTACAAAGCAGCCTTGTATTTTCTATTGCAGTCATTAGAGGAGCTAATTAGAGAAGCTAATCAATAGCTGATGAACTGATTCATGGAGATAGATTTCTCAAGCCAGAGTTTGAAAGAAAAGAACAGATTCTTTCCTTGAGCAGTGTAAGCAGCTAATTTTAGTCAGCAGGTGTTGCAGCTTTTAAAAGGCATTTGGCAGTATTTCCTTCTACTCCCATTTCATCCAAAATATGTAACTTTCCTCGCTTCCATTCCAGAAACATGCTGCTTTGTGAGTGTTTTCTGAGTAGAAAAAGGAATTATGGGAAAGTATAATCAAGAAAAAAACATGAAGTGTTTAGCTCAGAACCTGGTCCCATAGAAAATGGCAAATAAAAATGAATATAGAGCTGCCATTCACAGAGTGTGGCTGGAGAAAAGAGATGGCGGGTAGACACTGCTTCATGCTGAAGGTGGAGGAAATCTCTCTTGCATCACTGGAGATAATGTGTCGCTTTTAGCTTCCTCAGTCTGAATCAATTTCTGTATCCAGAACCTTGGCTTATAATTTTACACGTCAATACCTATTTACTTAGAGAAGGGCCAATTAGTTTTCTTTATGCATTATTTAAAAACAAACAAATCCCCTTCAAATCAATTGGTGAAAACAAAGTAACCTAATGCCTTGAAAAAAATAGATCCTTAGGGAAACAGTTTGATACATAATTCTTGAGATGAGAACCTGGTCTCCAGAATAGTTATTTTCCATGATACATTTCTAATCATAAATTAGATGTATGCCAGAAGTTGATAACACATATAAGCCATACATATTAGTTTGCTCCATGTTCATGCAGTCCACTGTGAGATGCCAGACTTAGGTCTTTGATGAAGACAGTGTGGATGTTTTTTGCTTTTTGGAGAGCAGTTGCAGAAGTCAATCAAGTATGGTAGCAGCTTGCTTCAATGGGCTGTACATGGTCTGCAATTATAGATCATGTCTCACTAGTATTACAAAGGGGTTGGAGAACAGCTAGGTAGTTGTGATTGTAAAACTGGCCCAATTGTCTCATAGAATTGATGTTTATGGTTTCTATTGAATAAACATATAAATTGAACCTCCCAGCCTTAAAAACTTGAGAAACTTAACGTTTGTCTTATGCAAGTTCCTTTCTCAGGAAACCAATCATCAGGCCTCCTGGATAGTATGAAGGAACTGAAACTTACTAGATCACCACATCTGGACAATGAGATGCAAGATCCCTCACCCATCATGATTTCCTATCTGACCAACGCCTTCCTTTTGATGAACTCCTCTTCCTTACCCCTCTCTAATTCCTGTTTTCCCACGCATGGTTACATTTCTTCCCTGCTATATAGTTGGTCAGGGAGATGGTTGAGGCTACTCTTCCATCTCCTCAGCTGTAGCACCAGAATAGAGCCTTCTTCTCTGGCAATACTCATTATCTCAGTGACTGGGCTTTTTGTGTGGTAAGCAGCAGGACCTAGACCAAACCCCTAGGATTTGGTAATAATTGTATCAATAGGATCTATCTCTCTCTCTCTCTCTCTCTCTATCTATCTGTCTATTATAATTATATGTAAGTATTACATATTCGCATTTGTATATATGTGTATGCCTGTATACATGTATGTATGTATATGTATTGTGTGTGTATATATATGTGTATGTGTGTGGGTGTATATATATATATATATATACATGTATATATATAGAGAGAGAGACAGAGAGGGAGAGAGAGGAGAGATTTACTTTAAGGAATTTGTTTTTGTAACTGTAGGGGATGGTAAGTTTCAAATTTGTAGGGCAAGTCAGCAGACTAGAAAGTCAGGCTGGGTTTCTATGTTATAGTCTTGAGGCTGAATTTCTTCTTCTCTGGAAAACCTCAGTTTTCACTCTTAGGACATTTAAGTAACTGGATGAGACCCACCCATATTATCTAGGGTTATCTGCTTTACTTAAAGATAACTGCTTGTAAATGTTAATGACATCTATAAAATACCTTCCTAGCAAACATCTACACTAACATTTGACCAACAGCTGGGCACCATAGCTTAGCCAACCTGACACATAAAATTAATCATCACAGTGATAATGACAATTAATGGTAATAGTGATGTTACTCTCAGATGTCTTGGAATTACTATGTATCAGCCACTTTGCTAAGTTCTTTACATTTATTATCCTGCTTAATCTTTTCAAACCATCTCCATTTTAAAGATGAAGATACTGAGCCAGAGACGTCTGTAAATTGCCCAGTCACATAGATACCAAGTGACATTGTTAGGGCTTGAACCTATTTGGATCTGAGTTCATGCTCTTACATAGTGTTCTGCAGAACAGATATTAGTTGGTACCATTTTGTTTTGTCCCTTTGGCAAAAAGTTGACTTAAGCTAGGATATACAAACATGCAAGTCATTGTCTTATGTTCTCAGGAAGTCCAAGTTAAGTGGATCCATGAACTAAAAGGATATTGTCTGGACTCTACTTTTTGCTCCATCTCTTGGCTCTGTTTCCTCTTAGCTTTGTTCTGTAGACAGGCCCCCTCTAAGAGGAAGGCAGGACTCATATCTTTTGACTCAACAAGTGGAGTAGAAATGGACTTTCCTCTTCCACAGCATTATAGCAATTCCAGAAAATGACCAGTCTTGCTTTGATGATGGCCTTATTCCTGGTCTAATTCCTAGGCCCAGGACGTGCCACTTTTTGGTTTGTACCACCTGGAGCTTGCTTTGAACCCTGTGTTGGATGGCTCAGGGGACCGAGAGCCAGGGTATCATGATGGAAGCTACACTAGAACAGACAGAGTGAGGCAGGGCACTGCCATGCCCAGCCTCCCATCACCCCCAGTCACATGGACACTTCCTTGGAAAGACTGCTGCTTAGGACTGGACTGAGTGTGACAGTCTTAGATTTTCTCAGTAGGTAGAAGTACCCTGAATTCATTTTGTGGGAGCCCTGTTTTTAGTGCCTTGGGTTGCATGAAAGGAAAGCTCTAAACTATCTAGAATTTAAATATGTACTTAAATTGTTTTTTCTCTGATTCAAAGTATAGGACCTAGATAGGCCTCTTTTCTAAGCCTTAATACTAAATTAGCCTTTCAGTAGGTGCCTAAACAGCAAAAACAGTCTTAGGGAGGTAGTAGTGTGACCTAATGCTCATGTCACTTTATGCTTTCTAACTGCTGATCATAGACCACCTTGAAATATGGCTGTTTGTATTCCAGTCTTCCTTCTTGACTGTGGCTATTGCAAGGCAAGGCCCAATCTTATTTCTCTTAGTAACTCACTGCAGTTCCTGGCACAGATTTCTGTTGCAGTGGACACTTAGTAAGTGCTTTTGAGCAAGTGAATGAATCTGAGTCACTGTGGAGTAAGATAATCTATTGTGTGTGGCACTCAGAGATTTCCAGTGTAATTTTCGGAAGAAACAGGCACAGAACAGGATTAAGGGCATTGGTTCTATGTCAGGCCATCTGAACTTGAGTCTTTTACTTTTTACCCTTTTAACCTCTATACCCTTATCTGTCAAATGTAGATAGTAGAATCTACCCCACAGAGATGTTATAAGACTGTGTTGTAAGCACCTGGCCTGTCGTTAGTTTTCAGTAAACATTAGCTGTTATAATTATTGGTGGTGTTCATTGTTTCTGGTGCTAGGAGGTTACCAGGCCCTAATTGAATGTGGCCCTATTTGAATGATTTTGTTATGCTTATAATTGTGCCTCTATCATATGTAAGAACTTAGGCCTATTCATGCTTGCATTGCAAAAATAAAGAAATACCTTTTTAAAAAAGGGTTGTTCCTTTTTCTTTTTTAAAAGAATGCTAATGTATATGTCAATAAAGCTGTTACAAAAAACAAATACAAAACAATACTAATGTACAGGTTGTTCTGTAATGATCGTGATCTCTGGCATGATAAACCTGCAGCTAGTTCATCTTGATAATCCCCAAAGACATTTTTTCTTCAAGTTGACTGAATTATTTTCGTTGTGAATGTGGCCCATTTCTCTCTAAGCTCATGGTTGATTAGTGAATTTAACTTTGTCATGTTCATTCTCTTATAGTTCAGTCACTTTCTGGCACATCATTTGATAATCTTTACATTCCAACTGCATTCAAATTACTCACAGGGTTTTTTTTTTTTTTTTTTAAACTTTGCAGGTAGATCTAATTGTGTGATTAGGGGAAGGTCGCGTGAAGTGTGTCAAGGCTTCTCTGGAATCCACTCGATTTCTAGATACATGGGGAGGACTAGAAGTGCCTGCATAGAAGTCTTTAGACTTGTAGCACAGTGCAGACTCCTGAAGGAACTACTGCAGCCAGTTGCTGCTTAATTATTGCTAGCAGATTTTGAGAATCTATGGATAAAGAGTTGCCTCTAGATCGAGGTGGGAAAATGCCTGTATTGTTTTTCACTATAGTTGGCTAATATATTGCTGTGATTTGACAGTTTGTGTCCCTCCGAAATTTATGTTGGAATTAAATACCAAGGTGATGATTTAAGCGTGGGGTCTTTGCAAGGTGATTAGGCCATGAGAGTTCTGCCCTCATCAATGGGATTAATGCTCTTATAAAAGAGGTTTCTGAGAGCTGCTTGGTCCTTCCATATCTTCTGCCATGTGAGGACACAGCATTCATCTTTGCCCTCTCACTATGTGAGGACGCAGCAAAATGTGCCATCTTGGAAGCAGAGAGCAGCGTTCACCAGACACTAAATCTGCTGGCACCTTGAATGTGGATTTCCCAGCTGACAGAACTGTGGGAAATACATTTCTACTATTTATGAATACTCAGAATGTGGCATTTTGTTATAGCAGCAGGAAAAGACTAAGAAATACATTTCAGATTTTTGACTGTTATCTGTATTTCAAGGAGTAGAAAACCAAGGCATATGAAGTTTAAGATAACAGATCAAGTAGTAGAGCTGAGATTTGAATTCATACAGTTTGGCTTTAGTGTCTGTTCTCTTAACCATCACACTATACCTACATAGATGGCAACAAGGAACACCTTTTAAAGCTTCTGTTGTCTCATCTCAGATAAATTAACTTTCTGTACCCAAATCCAAGATGAAAAATGCTAGATAAGCGAAATCTCAGGCATTGAGTCTTTTCTTCCGGATGACCAAGACATTCAAATCCTTCATTTCTGGAAACGTACTTTGTAGTATAATTAGCATTGTCTGAACAACATCTTTTTAAGGATGGTATGAAGTTTTCAGGAAATGAAAACACCATGTGGGACTTCCAGAACTTGGAGTAACTGGAAGTTGATCCCCATTTTGCTTTGGAGGTGACCGGCCAACCAATGTGATCTTTAGGAAGCTCCTCTAACCCAAGAGACATGCACACATATTCGATTGGGATTCCGGACCCATGAACCAGCAGTTTTCCCAAGACCTGTCTCCTGCCCTGCGCTACCCCAGACCTCCCTGATGGACTTCTTAGAAGTTGATGCTGAGAAAACTAGTGATAACAAAGCAAGTTTCTTATGTTGATTTTACTAAAACTAAGGATAAACTCACAACTTGTTTGACTTCTGCTTTTATGCTTCATAACTAGGAGCCTAAATCTGTACAAAGACCTCTGATGCTCATGAAATGAATATGATGTATATTGAGGTATGTCACAGATAAGGATACAAGCATTTATTTTTACTGAATTGATTCCTTTCTTGCACTTTTCACTCCTGGTAGTGTCTCCAGACGTGCATACATTTTCTGGAGTTATAAACCCTATATATTTATATCTTAAATACTTTATCAGTACATACCATATTCTGTATTTAAACTCCTCTTCCTCCTGTTTTCTGCTTTCTGACAAAAGTAAACTCTACAAAGCTCTTCAAACTGCATTGTTTTAGAGTAGCAAATTGTCTTTAAAACAACACACTTAAGGGACTCCTGTTTTCTTTTAAGCATTTTTTTTTGAAGAGGGTATACCACACTCACAATATTTCTGAGTAAGCATAGATTTCTTGTGATGTAGTGGTTGCCATGGTAATTAATCACCTTCCAAAAAGAATAATGGAGATATAAATCCATGTAAATTATTCAGAGCTCTGGTTAGAACTGCCCCCTGGGCACCTTGGTTTATGAGAAATTTTAGAAAGAAAGGGATGTTTTTCCCTCTTTCGCCTTCATGGAAAGCAGGATATAGAAAGCTGCTTTTGTGCTCTGATTGCCCAGTTCTCTCTCTCCTCACTGGTGAGTGCCAGAGGCTGAGCGGCAGTCAGGCAGCCATTGTAGCAGACAGAGAGGGCTCTTGTGATAACAAATTGCAAAATACACCTGGGTGTGGTGGGGTCCATGACTTTATGAATATTCTTCATTCAGATTCTAAACTGCTAGTGCACTTTCTAGGACCTCGTGTGAGAATTGCTTATTGCTCACTGCTTTGGTAGATAGGCTTTTGCTTGTCCTCACCTATGTTTTGTTTCAAATTAAAGTGGAATCTGTGGACCTCTGTTTTCCATTCAATAGAAATAACAAAAGTGGAAATTATTTGGAAGGTTGGCTGTTGATTGGGGTTTGCTCTGACAGAGTAAGGCATTGTGGGGGGAAATTAAAGAACTACAGAAAAAGAGCTGCAAAGGGAATGAGCCGCTGAAGGGTGATCTCCGAAATTTAAACTGTACTAAGCAGTTGCTGTTGGGCACCTAGGATGAGATTCAATTTTTTAACTGCTCCTTGTAAATCAGGCTTATAGCTTTCAGCCTTTTAAAGACAGTCTGTGGCCCTCAAAAGTATGGTGCAATTCAGTGTGGCAGACATGAGCCATTCTTGATTGAAAGAATTTCTTGCAGAAAAGCTAATGGAAACAGGTTAATAGGGTAAAGGTGTTTTTAGCTAGGACAAATGCAGGGAATCATATTAAAAAGATATTCTGGGACAGTTTTGGGGAGATACATTATGATAAGAGAATGGTAATTATTAAGGATATATTTTTATATATACATAATTGTCACAAAAAAGCCTCAATTCATATATTGGTTTACCTCGCTTTGCACAACATATTTTTAAAAGGAACTTGTAAAAATGAATTCTGGTCTCAATAAAACAAAGTTACTTTGGCTAGAATTCAATTCTCAGTTATGAAATTCGTAATTTATTATTTTGGGATTATATGTGGTTAAGATATAAATATCAAACATAAGAGTAAAACCATTATGTTAAATGCTTTCATATAAATAAAAATGACTCTTTTCTGATGTTGTACAAAACAAATGTCAAGATATAAACATTTTTTATGTTTCACTCAACGGTAAGATAGAGTTCAGTGTTTAACCTGATAGAGCCCTGGGTGTGAAAACTACTCACTTGGCCAGGTACAGCAGCTGTCACCTGTAATCTCAGCACTTTGGGAGGCTGAGGCAGGTGGATCACCTGAGGTCGGGAGTTCCAGACCAGCCTGGCCCATATGGTGAAACCCCATTGCTACTAAAAATACAAAATTAGCTGGACATGGCTCATGCCTGTAATCCCAGCTACCCTTAAGACTGAGGCAGGAGAATGACTTGAATTCGGGAGGTGGAGGTTGCAGTGAGCATGGATCGCACCATTGCACTCCAGCCTGGGCAACAAGAGCAAAACTCAGTCTCAAATAAAATAAAATAATAAAATATTCACTTAACCATCTGAAATAACTTATGCACAAATTCTACACCAAGAAAACCTACTACTCTTTTCCACTGGACAAAGTTTTACTCTTGTACAGCCTAGTCTTGGATACAATGGCTTTTAAAAAAATCCAGATGCTATTAATTATACAGTTGATTTTTATTATTCACTGAAGTTTTGCTCTATAAAGTTGCTGCAGATTAGTGAGTAAGCAAATACTGAATTAGTGAATATAGAACTGTTACTCGTAGGGGAAATACAGGGTTAGGCTCCTGTGAGCTACTGATGTTAACATTTTCATCAACTGATCAATACATAGCCTTTTAAAATGTGTGTTTCTATTGAAGACAGCTTATTTAATATATATTGTTGATTCATAAACAGTGAGCTACAGTCAACAGCACTATAACTCATGCCTGAAGGAAGCTTATCTATGATATGTGTTTTCTCCTTAAATCACATCACAGCCTTTTGACACCTAGGAACCAGGACCAGCACTTCAGCACTATGCTTGGTGGAGGGGAACGTGAGCATTTAAACAGTGAAATCACCAACAGAATGCTCAAAAATGTGAAACATGGCACTAAAATTGATTGCAAAATAGACACTTGCTTATAGTATGAGAGCTAAAACAAGAAGGGACAGTGTTGCTTTGTTGGACCTCAACTGGGAATGTGCGTGTTGTATGACTCAAATTTTTTGCCACTCAAGATGTATGTCTGTGAATGATCATGAAAGTGGCAAGAGTATTGAGTTGGGGTTATAAGTTTGAGCAAGTAGGCACCTTTACAATTTTGGAATCCACAGAAAATGAGTATCAACTGTACTACTTTAAAAGTCATCTTCTCTTTGTTCACATGTGTTTCTTAATTGAACGAAAAGACGTTACTGGTTCTCTTGATTGTATTTGGTGCCCTTTCTCACGGGGCTGGTTTTCTTGAAGTATTTGATGATTTCTGTATGTGCTCATTGCTGTATTTGAGATTCGTTGCTTACTCACCTGTAAATAACGTTTCAGTTTACTAGAATCTGCCTTCTGTGATGGAGGGGGAGAGCTGGGATGTACTGCCAAGTGTGGTTTTTAAATGCTCCTCTTCTACATATGGGGACTTTCTGTTTCTTTTGAGCAGTGACAATCCAAGTCCTTCCAAAGTCTACTGTCCTCACATGCTGTGCAGGTCCACGGGTGGGTGCTTCTGCCATTGCTGTTGGCGGTCTGGATAGTTGGTGGTAGGACTGTAGAAGGTGGGAGGGTGGGATGTGCTGAATTGTTCCCCAGACAATTACTGGGTGACTTTCCTTAGGACTTCTTCCTACTACCTTGTCTGTCATCCTTGAATTTTGAGTGTCTCAGAGTTGCTCTCATCTTTGCAATTGAATTCTCCTCCATGTGATCTGGATTGTGGTTTTCCCCATCAATAAGATTCTTGTCAGTCTTAAAATCCGTAAAATTTCTGTTCATCAATTCCACCCATAGTTGTTATGTAGCACTGTTTTGAATTTATTCTTTTTAAAAACAGATTTTTGATATTTTTAGGAAATTGAGGTGGGAGTAGATAGGCATAAAGGCTTAGTCTGCCATTTGGATCTGATTGCCTACTATTTTAATTAGAAAAAAATACAGTTCCTTTAAAAAAACTTTGTATTTTAAAAATGTTCCAGACAAAGATGTCTCAAATCTGGATATCAAGGCAGGATTTGCATGGAATCCTTTATTGATGGCTTATGTAGGCATATATAAGAATAAACTAGTAGTTCCAATTTATTATTGTTACTGTTTTACTTATTGTATGATTTTATCTGCTTCATAATTATTGAAAAGTGGTTTATATTAATTAACTTTTATGTGAACACCTTCTGCACTCTAACATGTTTGCATCATAACAATGGATACCAGACACTTTATGGTTCATTATCTCATTAAATTCTCACAGAGGTCCCTAAGATGGTGATAGTCATTCTCATTTTGAGGATGAGGAAACAGCTTCAGTAAACTTAATTTGCTTGTGGGTTCCAAATAAGTAGTAGAGCTGGGGTCTGATCTAATAACTCTGTGACTTTAAATTCTTCAGTCTGCCACACTCTTATGGAAGATAGGCATTCATTCCATAATGCTGATTATTAGCTTTCTGCATGTGTGCTTATACACATAAGAATCAGGAAGGAAGGCAAAGCACTATGAGGAATTAGATGCACATTGCAGGGACTGTGTTGTAAACATTGAAGCATATGCTGTAGCCTTCTTCATGTTAGAATGAATAACTATTTAAAAGTTAATCTTTCCAAAATAAATTAATGATCAATTGACTGTCATTATCAACCACTAAAAAACTCCTGCCCAATTTAAGGCATAGCAATCAAACATTTATTTAAGGAAAAGAGTTCTTTTCTCCCTAGGGTTTTCCATTTGAATAAACAGATAATAAATCAAGAAATACTGTACCCAGCGGGCCTCTAGCTTAGAACAGCTAGAAATTCTTCCAGTATCTCAACATCTATGATGTAAAAACAAATAATAGAAGAATTATAATGATTGGATTTATATTGGAAAAATATTGCTGCATTTACCCTTAGAGATGATGAGTACATTGGGCAAAATCCAAGGCCCCAGTGTCTAACTTCTCCATTTTGAGCTGTTCAAACTCAGAATGAACTCAAATTTAGGATAATTCCCTGTGAATTTCAGACCAAACATGACTTCCATGTTACACCCTCCACTTGTCTTCATCCTCCAGTGCCTGATGATCTAATTTTTAGAAGAGAAGAATTAGGTCATACTCTCTTCCAATCTCTACCTCCTTCCCCTCATGCTGCACACACCATACTTCAGAGGCATAATTTCTCTCTGCAAGTCATGGAACCTCATTTAGAGACTAGTTCAATTATCTATGGCATACAATGACTTCAAAACTAAATAACAAGCTTGCAAAAATCAGGCCTTGGGCAACAGGTCTGAATGAGAAACTTAAGTGTTCCTTGATTTCTCTGTCTCTTTACTATTTTGGGGGGGTCTGGGGTACTACAGAGGAGATGATTTGTTGAAATCCCAAGTGTTTTTATCTCTGCTAAGTACTAGTTACTGATCTGTCAGTCTGAGTCATCTGAGAAATGTGACATATAAGTAAATCTCACTAAAATTAAACTGGATACATTTCACAGGACCAAAAAAAAAATGTCACTCTTATGATTTTGGTTAATACTACCATACTGGATCAACTGGATCACGTTGACATTAATAACTAAATCTCACTATTTGAAAGCTTGATTTGTTCCAACAGAAGCTTCAGTCTATTCTGGCAAACTTTCAGGAGTTGCCTCACACACCTCACAAACCAGTCAGGAACTCTCCGTGCTGCCTTCTCATGCTTCTGTGCCAGGTTCACTGCCCACCCCCACCCCCCAGCCGGGCCCCACCCACCTGCCCTCCTGATTGGCATTTTGCCAACAGGAGGGGCAGCTTCCTGCTGAGTCACTGAGAAGCTTCAGCTTTCTCCTGACAACTTCAGCCTTCTCCTGACAGCTTGGCCAACTCTTGGGAAGTGGGAAGGAAGACGTTTTCTTCCTTCTTGGTAATACTAAGCTATAAAGGTTCCAGAACAAGAGTTCTTGGGTCCAAACTGTGGCAGAGTTGAGTAGGATGGCTTTGCCAGGTCATATTTAGTTCTTTTCCTGCATGGATATGTGCACATCACAAGGTAGCTTTGTCTGAATAGATTTAAGTGCCAAGTTACTGAATGCTGCCCACCTCCCTTGCCCTCAGGTCCCTGACTTGCTGTGTTAGACAACTTCTGCTTCTAAAAACAATTTTGTTTTACAGGCAGTCCCCTCTGTCCTCCCTAAGTCCAGTGTCCATTCCTTTTACTTCCAAAGCTCTGCCAGATATGCCTGTATGTGCTTGAATTCTTATTTTTTTTTTCAGAGACAGCCTCTTGCTATGTCACCCAGGCTGGCATGCAGTGCGTGATCATGGCTCAAAATCCTGAGTTCAAATGATCTTCCTGCTTCTTCCTCCCATGTTGCTGGGACTACAGGCATGCATCACCACACCTGGCTAATTTTTAAAATTTATTTGTATTGCTTTGTAAAGACAGGGTGTCACTATGTTACCCAAGCTATACTTAAATGCTGAGCAGAGACATGATTCAAATGTTTCCAACTACCCCATCAAGGCCTCTCAGCACTAATGAAAATCAATGGATGCAAATGTGTCATTTTGAGAAAAAGTAGCGCTTAGCTCTGTTTCCCAGACAGTTTGAGTCTGACTTCCCCTGGGCCAAGAACTGCATGTGATTTTTGCATTTATTTCTTTTCCTCGGGTTCTTGCTCTTCCTCTGATATTTTTATGTTTAAACAGCAAGTTAACGTATGCTAAGATTCTGTGGCCATTCTGGATCTTGATCTTCCATAACTCTCAATTCATCTTTGAAATTTCCTGACACTGAAGGTTACTCAGAAATTTCAGAGTCAGTGGGAATCCAAGTACTACTTTTGTCCTAACAGTTTCCTGAAAAGTACCAGTTAGAAAGGATCTAAAGGGAATAAACCCAGAAATATAACAAAGACACCTTACTGTGGAGTTGATGGAAGAGGAAAAGAAAAGTAGGGAGGAAATGGTTTTTTAAGTAAGTGAAAGGTTATGCTTATTTTCACATGACTACCTTTTGTTAAATTAGGAGAGTCCTCCTTTTAAATTAGCCCAGGTGGTAGGACCAAGGAAGCAGAATGGGGACTGGCTGTTGCCTGGTGAGGGCAGAGTGATAGAGGGACCTCACACACTTTTCCTCAGGTCCTATAGCCCCATGGTCCAGCACAGCACAAAAGGTAGAGTGGGCAAATGAATATGCATGTCCTCAGTTGTCTTTGTGCCAGTCTAGGAGCACACAGTGGGTGCTCTTTTAAGACAGCCTTTACCCTGCTGATTAGAGGGACCCTACTGGCAATGAGCCATGGCACCATAACCAAGTACATGGAGGCACTATGCAAGGAAACCATTTTTCATTTCAAAATGAAAACCTTAGAGGAAGAGAAATACATAAGGGTCAATAGCTCTTTTCTGTGCTCATTGCTTTCGATTCCTTATATATCTGTTTGTTTAATATCTAGAGGGATCAAAAATGAAAAAAGCACAAGTCTTCTATTAACTATTAGGGGATAACAGTAGGTACATTCTGTTGAATTGCTGATGGAGGATGGAGTTTTCTTTCATTGCTGAGGGTCATCTGGGACATTTAATCTATACTATACTATTTGTACTTGCTGCCTTTGCTCTTGCTTATTTATTCCTTTATTTGTCTACTTATTTGGCTTTGTTGAAGCATAACTGACAAATTAAAAATAGAACTACCATGTGATCCAGCAATGCCACATCTGACTGTATATCCAAAGAAAAATAAATCAGTATCTCAAAGAGATATCTGTACCCCCATGCTCATTATAAGATTATTCACAATAACTAAGACATGGAATCAACCTGTGTTCTGCAACAGATAAATGAATAAACAGAGAAGGCAATGTGTTTTTTTTTTCCTTTTTTTTTTTTTTTGTGACAGGTCTTACTCTTCACCCAGGCCAGAGTACAGAGTACAGTGGCATAATCACAGCTCCCTGCAGCCTCGACCTCTCAGGCTCAGGTGATCCTCCCACCTGAGCCACACAAGTAGCTGTGACTACAAGCACATGCCACCACACCCATATAATTTTAGTATTTTTTGTAGAGATGGGGTTTTGTCATGTTGGCCAGTCTGGCCTTGAACTCTGGGGCTCAAGCAATCCACCCACTTGGGCCTCTCAAAATGTTGGGATTGCAGGTATGGGCCACCATTCCCGGCCCAAAGATACGCTTTTTTAGACTATTTCACAGCATCTGAAAACTTTTCTTCAAAATACAATAATGGAAATTTGTATTTATATTTATCTGGTGCTCACTGTTACCTGAAGTCTGCATGTCAAATTTGATCCCTGTTCATGGTTTATCTTCTTCTTTGTTATTTTAAGACTTGGTGTCCCCATGTTGGTTATGCTGTTTACCTTTGGTCTTAAGAATTTAAACATTTTTCTGATTTGTAGATTCCTTATCAAAGAAAGTGTTTCTTAAAGCAAAAATGAAAGCTCTAGTACCTCTTGAGAAAAATCCGTATTTAGAATAAATTATTTTTAGGTTTTTTGGTTTCAATGAGAAAACATATTGTAAAGAGTTTCTGCTATTTAAAAAAATTTGGAAGCAAATGAGTCCTTCCACATTGTGTACATTCAAGGTAAAGCTCTGACTGTCTTAACTCTTCAGTTTCTATGATCAAAACAGACAGGCTTACTGAATGGGAGTCACATCTTTGATGAAACTATAAAGCCAAAGCCAGTCAGTAACAATAGCAAAACCAATAGCAACTACTACAGCAGTGACACCTCAAGTAAACCAGGAATCATAGAGGTGTCAGGGTCATCTTACCTGGTTGTGGCATGCCTACTTAGCCAGTGGCTTTCATTCTTTCCTTTTATATAATATTGTATTTGCCTTTGGAAATTCTTGATTTGGTTGCTAATAATGCAATAGGTTAGTTTTCAGTTAAGAAACAAATTCATTCCATGGAGTGAATTGTTCAAGTATCACTAAAAATTTGAGCCCATATTTAAACACCATTCATATTTAATAGTGTTTCTTGTTTACTTGAAGCTTTTCTGAAAGAAAACAGTCCTGCTTCCCCAACCCCCAATGTGGTATTCCCCATCCATATGTGGAAAACTTGGATGAAATTAGCATGACTCAGTAGTTGTTGTTGACCACCCCAGAGTTATCTAAGCAGATACTCTTCTTCATTGTACCATCATTTGGGTAATATTAACCTCATATTTGAATACATCTGTGTGCCAGAAAGACGTTTTTCTCAAGATCTTAAGCAACATTATCAAGGAGTAAAGTGGCAGAAATGTCAATAACATGTGTTTTATCAAAATTATCATTTAATGCTCTCAACAACACTTTTCAGTCCCACATCTTTCTATATAGACATTGGCACTTACCCAGCAGAACATCAAAATAAGATGATGCAGCTGACGGTGTAGTGGGTTTGAACTAGAGTCTCACTGACACCAAGGCCCATGCTCTCCTTCTGGGATTCTGACCTAATTCTGTTATTGTTACAGAACATGACTTACATAGATACTGTGAGCTTAGATATTGTAAGTATCCAGGAAAGGGGGAGAAGAGTTTTTTGAATATGTAGTCAAGAGATTAATACCACTTTGTTATAGAATGTTTTGACCCTGAGAATGTTCATGACATTGTGTTCATAAATTTAAATTTTTAATGCTTAATTAACACTGATTAGTTTTTTCTAGAAATAACCTCCATTCTATACAGAACAGCTAAATTTCACTTTTTATATCTATTTTAGTTTGCTGAGATTAATTTCTTGGATGGCTTACATTTTGTATAGCTTATAAAACAATAATTTAACATATTATTCAACTTTCTGGCATGAATTAAAATGTTAATGACTATAGCTTCTGTTACTGAAGTTGCTGTTTCGTAAAGTCCAAACTTCTTGGTCAAATATTGGTATGATTAAAATTTTATTGGGAAGATTTAATTCTTCTGTCAGTGATTAGCCACTGCCAATTTTGTGTTATTTGTACTAAATCTAATTTTCCAAAACCTGTGTTGTAATTATCATTGTTGTTAGCAAAAAAACATTTGAAGTTTTAGCTATTGTGAACTTTATTTTATCTTACTTATTGTTGCAAGTAATGCATTTGTTTAGAAATGAATTAACAGCCTATAGTTTTTATTTATTTCTTAGCCAAGCCCTGAGACAATTATGATCAATTTCTCTTAGTTCACAGTTTATCCTTTGTCAATATACCATGCCAATCTCAATTCTTTCATTTCAAACACAGTCAATACTTAAGTGCCTCTGAGACAATTTTTTCCTGTCAAATGCACCAATCTTGTTATCGATCCATTTTGGATTGGGCCTTGCCAATCCTGTTAATGGATTTCCAAAATACAGAGGAGTGCTTTATTTCAAATTCCATTTGAACGTGACATGTGTATCTCTAACCAGATTATTTAGTAGATCATTACTGCTTATTGACCAGACCTGTGAAGGTAACCAAAACACATTTCCTGAACCAATTTAAATGTGATTATAACTTTTCTAATGTATTAACTGCTAAGGTCTCCAGTGAAACCCTAGCTTATAAGTCGGAATTTAGGCAAGTAACACAATCATCTCTGCATGAGCAAAATACATGTTATCAGATGTGCTGTTAATATTTTCTGCTCCAACTTTCACTCGATTGAAAAAAACTAGTATCATGGGAAATTGAACATTTTTTTGTGTGTGTGTGAGACAATTCTTGCTTTGTCACCAGGCTGGAATGCACTGGTGCCAATCTTTGCTCACTGCAACCTCTGCCTCCTGGGTTGAAGCGATTCTCCTGCCTCAGCCTCCTGAGTAGCTTGGATTACAGGCACACACCACCACGCCCAGCTAATTTCTGTATTTTTAGTTGAGACGGGGTTTCACCATGTTGGTCATGCTGGTCTCGAACTCCTGACCTTGTGATCTGCCCACCTCAGCCTCTCAAAGTTCTGGGATTGCAGGTGTGAGCCATCGTGCCCAGCCTGAACAGATTGTTTTAATGCCTCTAGTTTAATACCTCCTGTTGAAATTATGGACATTGATGGCATTGTGAAACTTTGTGTGAAGTTCTTATGGTTTTAAGCATATATAAGTAGCAGGTCAGAAATAATTAAAATCACCTTGCAATGAAAATTTACTAAATCCTTGCTAAGAGTTGGCTCTATTTGAAATATTTTGCCAAGGAGAAGTCTTTTCATGTGATTGTTGAAGTGAACATGAAGACTACTGGCCAGATACAAACCAAATAAAAGTTTGCCGTATTTGTAGGTCTCAAAATGTTCTTGAACCTCAGGTTAAAATCATTGATTTTACTGGAGCTAGAAGAGATTTCTAAAGCTTTATATCAATTTTTGTCATTATATCTGGCTTTAGTTGTTTTCCTTTTGCTCACTCTTATGTGCTCTGATAAACACATATTTGAATTAAAGATGTGTTTCAAACTTTGTCAGGATCAGTCATGGCAGCATGAACTCTGGTAACAACACTTCCATGAGAATGTTCCTTCACCATCCACAGATTCGGTCTCTTCATGGGGATGTAAAGTCTAGCTTTGCAAGTGTGAAAAAAACCACTAAAAATTGATGATTTTATTGTAATTTATTTTTGAAAAGCAGAATAAGTGGCCATGATAATTTTCTGTAATTATATTTAAGACTCTTGTTATCCTATATTTGCGCTTGCTATTCAAAAACAAAACACGAACAATTATGGAAAATTATTTCTAGAATTGAACTTCGTCCTGTTCTTGTGTCTGTTTGCTATCAGTTTGCTTACTATATGCTATCTATATACATCATTGGCAGTTCAAAAACCATTAGCAAAGAAAAGTAAATCATTTGTGTGTAGGGAAGGGAAGAATCATCTCTGAGATCAACCTTGTGAGGTCAAAATATCCAACTTTGTTCCCAAACATAGTATAAATTTGGTTGTTGGGCTCAGAAATTCAGAGCCATGCTACAATTGGAAAATGCTGTGAATAGCTTAAAAGTTCAAAATATATTGAAAAAATACTGAATATTGAAATGCTGGTTATTATTTTTGTTTTTATTTTCTCAGAAAAGATTTCAACTTCGTTTTTTGAGATCCACCTCTCCCAAAGCGCACATACACGCACACACACAGGGAATATATTCTAAATGCAAACACATGATAAGTATTTGTTGATTTGTTTCAACTTACTTTACTACCATCTTTATGGATACATCTGTTCTAGAAAGAAAATGTCTGCATATAAACAAGGGAAATTTAACTAAACTTTACAGGATTCCAGTTTTAAGCAGTAATTTGTAAGCAGTTTTTGAGATGTGATTCTTTTTCAGTATGAAGCCATTCTTCTTTTAGTTTCAATTTTGTTGTCTAAATCTGAGTGCTTTTACTATGTTCCCAAGTGGTCTGGATCTGTCTTTGACAAGTTACAGGAGGTTTAGGGGACAGAGGGCATTTGTTTAACAGGTATTTACTGAGTGCCTACTCTGTGCCAAACATATTTGTGGGTTTGGGGGAAACAGCAGTGTACAAAGTAGACAAAATCTGCATTCATGGAGCTTACATCCATTTGGGGGAAGACAGATGATTATAAGTTACATATATAAAATATATGGTATGGTAATGGCTGAGGAAGATCCCTCTTGGCAGGGCATTTGGACAAGCTGTGGGGCTCCAAGGGCTAGTGCTGTCCCCAGCCATGGGTCATCTGGCAATTGCCCAGTCCTCCTCCAGTGCTGACCAGTCTCAGTTGAGATGCACTGCTGATTCTCCTTAAGTCACTTAGAGTTGAGGTTGGTGCTATTTGGAAAGACCTACTACAACAAAGGTATGCTTCTGCTGTTTATTTGTTTTCCACATATAGTCACAAATTTACTGCTATTTATTCAGTACTTGCTACATACATTGTATCACTTAATCCCCATCCTGCAAAGTGGGCAGTAGTCACTCACTATCCCATTTTACAGATGAGTAGACTGTTATTTAGGGAGAGAAACTCATATTACGTATATATAATATTCCTCATAGCTTTTCTGAAAAATAAAAGTTAACTGCTCATGATGACTATTTTAAACAGAGTTGCAAGAGTTTAAAATGATCACTGCTTAAAAGTTAGAAGCAGTATTCTTTTCTCGATTCTCTAGTTTTTTCACCTGTAAGTAAAGACATGCTTTCAGTAGTGCAGGTTTAATGAGACTCTGCTGTCTTTTCTCTGCTGATGCCATGCTTACTGGAGTTGCCATGTATCTTCACAGCAGGATTGAAGGGAAACCTTTTTCTTCTGGATGGTAACAAGTTTTTTCTTTCACTCCTTAGGGCCATTTTTAATTTTGGAAAAAGTGTAAGATGCTCAGTGTTATGGTCCCTCAGAATGAAGCTTTAGAGATGGGTCTCAAAAGAACTTAAGACTGAAACATCACAAGGAGGAAGACCAGCATCCTAAGAGAAGATGGTAGTTGTTAAAATTATGAGCATTTTCCATGAGCTGCAGAGAGTTTTGAAAGCAATTGCAGTTTATGTTGTTGTCTTCAAACTGAAGAATAGAAACTCTTACACTTTCTTTGTGCTACATTTTCCTGACCAGACCTTAGTGCAAGAATAAAAGGAAAATGAACTGGATTGTTTTCCCTGTGATACTAATTTTCCTCCATTCTCTTCAGACCTAGCTTCCAAGTCCTGACCCACTTCCAGACACTTTCTTTTTGGAAAAGATTGAGGTTTGAGTAGGAGAAGAGGAAGTTTGAGAAGGAAAAGAGAAGTCTAAGTTTGCACCTACTCCCAAAAATGTGGATTTAAAAATTATTATATTAATAACAATGACATACATATAAATAAAATGATTACGAAAGCAATGTGAAAATTGCCATTCAAATATAATTCTTACAACAATTCTAAGGTGAAAAATAATGGCTGATTTTGTGCTTCTTAGTTCAAATATAAGTCAGCTGAAGTTTTGAGAGATTGGTGCGTCTACTCACAAAGGTCCTAAGGGCTGGAGCTTGGATAAGAACTCAGGTCCTATGACATTTGCTCCAGTGTTCTTCAGTACATTATACTTTCCCATTTCAAGCTGTCATAAGTTCGAAACCATATAATATCTCTCTCTTTGAGATGACAACTTCCGTGTAAACCCTTTAAGTGGTTTGACCTAGGAAAACCATTAGTGGCTAATTGAAAACTTTGGGCTTTGTTACATTACCAAAGAAGTATGAACTTTGTTATAGTACCAAAGAAGGGATGAATTTCTGTAGAAAAACACTGACCTCTTCATACACTAATTATTTAGGCCACCCCACCTGATACTGAATTTTAACCATTGTAGACATTTTTTAGAAGATATGGAATAGTGTCATTTGTTTTTATTTTCAAAAAGCAGGAAAAAACTGGAAAGCTGTTTATTTTACTGGTTCATGCATTCATTTTAACAGGTATTTACTGAGTGCCTACTCTGTGCCAAGCATATTTTTAGGTTTTGAGAAAACAGTGAGCAAAATAGACAAAAATGTGTTTTCATGGAACTTACATTTGCAATAAGAAGATACATATGTAAAATATTTGGTATGGTAATGGCTAAGGAGAAAAATTTGAATTGGAAGGGTAATATAAAGTATGGAAAGGGTAGTAAAATTTTAGGTGAGATGGTCAGGGAAGTCCTTGATGAGAAGATGACTTTTGAGTAAAGACTGGAAGGACATGAGTGAACAACAAGCTATTTAGATATTTGGGGAAGAGCTCCCAGACAGAAGGAACCAGAAACACAAATGCCTGAGCCCATAGGTTTGTTGGATGTTCAAAAAATAACAGGAGGCCATAAGGGCTGGAGAAGGACTGGGAGGACAGTGAGGAAAGAGGTTCTAGAGATGAAAGGAGGAGAAGGGCCCTGCAAACTATTGCAAAGACTTTGGCTTTTACCCCTAGCAAAATGAAAGTCATTTGGGGGATTTTTTTTTTTTTTAAAGCAAGAAGAAGTATAATCTGATTTATAAGAGCTCTCTGGCTGCTGTAAAGATGAAACAGTCCTAAGTGGGCAAGAATAGAAGTAGAGGGATCACATAGAAGGTAACATCTAGATGCAAGTGGATGGCAACAGCATCAGTAATAAAAGGTGGTAGGATTCTGTATATATTTTGAAGGTAGAGCCATTAGGATTTCTGGACTGATTGGGCATAAAGTATGAGAGAAGTGTTAAAGGTTTGCTATCAATTATGAAAGGGAAGATGTAGTGAACAGAGGTGGGGGAAGACTAGCAGTTCAGTGTTGTATTTGGAATGTATAGTATGCATTCATATCAAGCTGTTGAGTAGGTAATTCAGTGTAGGAGTCTGGAGCCTGAGAGAGGTATTGCCGGGCATAGGCGTTTGAGAGTCATTACGTAGTTGATATTTAAAGCCATTTTATTGCACAAAATCTCCAAGGACTTGAGTGTAGATGAAGGAGAAAAGAGGACCAAGGACTGAGTGCTGGGTCAATCCTATATTAAGAGCTCAAGAAGAGGAACCAGAAAAAAAAATTAAGAAGCAGCTATCTGTAGCTAATAAAAAACACGTTGTATATTTCTAGATTTAATTCATGTTTCAATATTTCGTTTCATTGTGAAACAAAGGACAGAAAAGGAATCTGAAAAAAATGTGGCCAAAAGGTGTAGGGAAAAACCAGGAAAATGTTCATAAATGACTTGGCTTTAACCAAGACAAATCTTAGTAGCAGGACTAAGTACATGGAGGCCAGGGTGAAAAAGTAATACCACTTCATGTTTTTTACAGAACTGAAGACCTATGAATTCTAATTTCTTTGGATTTGACCTGGTATTGAAAAATGGTTTAAGCTATCATATCCTGATACTGAGTAAATAGTACCTACTCCTTTACTTTACTCTGAGGTTGAGTCCCTTGCTCTCTAAGTCATGTTCCTATAATTGGGGGAAGGATTGGTTATTTTCTCTCTGACTTGATTCCCAATTATCTGCTTTTATTCTGGTGCTTGAGGTTAAGAGTATTCTGCTTCTGGTGGAGGGTCTAGACTTGTCATCATGACCGTTATTCATTTATTTAGCAAACATTGTCCAGAATCTATCACATATCAAGTTTTGCATTTGATATTGGGGATACAAGTATCGGATAAAGAGCTGCCTGGCTGTATTAAAGAAGAGACAAGTGACACAAATAATACAAATGATAACTCTCTGCCCTGAAACAGTTTCCATTCTTGTGTGAATGAGCAGATATAATATAGCCTGATGTGCGCCATAGAAGAAATGAATGTTGAGAAGGGATTTGTTAAACAAACTCAAGGGAGAAAACAACTGACTTCCTGGTAAGGGTTGAAGAATACTTCACTCAAGACATAATACTCAAGCTTAATCTAGAAGGATCAATCAGAATTTCTCAGGGACTAAGACAGAAAAAGATATTCCAAGCAGGGAAGCAGTACATGGAATGGGACCTTAGTACAAAAGAGGAAGAAAAGAGTTTCCAAGGCATATGGTGGATAAAATCAGAAGGGTTAACAGGAGCTGGATCACAAAGGCCATATTATGCCCCATACAGGATGCTGTTCTTTAATGCTTTTTGTGTATTTACCCACTGAATTCTGAAACAACCCTCTGAGCTGATACAATATTTGTCCAGTTTTTACAGATATGTGTCCTAAGGCATGGAAAGATTGAGTGGTTTTTCGAAGTCATACACTCTTGGATATTCCTTAACTTCACCGAGCATCCAAAACCTGGCAGTTAGTGGAGTCTAGAAGAAATGCCAGTTCAGAGTTGGTAGTAGAGCTATAATATATTGTGCATCTGATGCTAACAATGTTAGTTCATTAGTCTTAACACCCTTCTTCACTATTTTCTTCTGGAAATTATTAGGAATAATAATACAAATGATAACCTTTACAGGTTATTGTTTATTCTTCTCTTGGCACAGCTGCTGTCTTCCATCATACCCAATTTGACAAGGGTTTTTTTTTTTAAACGAGTTTTTTTCTCCTCTTTCCACAAATTTGAATCTAAAGTCTCTTTATTAGGTTTGCAAACCTTCTGCCAAGGCGTGATTTATGCGAGATGCCCTTGTGACCCTTTCCAGCAGTCCATGGCTCACAAAAAAGCCTCCATCCTTTAACACCATTCATGGAACCAACTGTTCACATCTCATATGTTCATTTTCATCATGTAATTATCACCTTCAGGTTGGACATGGTTTGAATATGTTACCTGTTCACCTGTGTTGCCGAAGCTTTTAGTTTCATAACCTATCACTGTAGTTTTCTACTCAGTCAGTTGGGAAGAGTAGTGTGTATGGCATGGGTCGGGGAAGATGGCACACCACCTGAAGAGCCACAGAGGATTTACATTTGGTCATCTTTACTCTCTGTCTGGGGAATAATTGGGGCCTAGGCACTCGATAATGCATCCTCTTAGGTGTTCTGCAGAATGAAGTGTTTTTCCATGGGCAGGTCTAGAGCTCTCCCCAACCCACTTTGGGCAAAGTCCTACCTTTTTTGAGTAGCTCTCTTGGTGTAGCTCTTTATTCTGTGTTACAGTCTCCATTTACAGCCCTTCAGTTGGGTCTTGATTCTATTGCTATCCATTTTCTTGCCCCATACCCAACCTTGTTCTTTTGGATGTTGTTTCTGGTCAGGGATCATTCATCTTCTTTAATAAGCTGATAGAGATATATTCCTCAAGATCTTTCACCCTCTTTCCTATCAAGGAGTTTGACTCTGTAAGTTGCAATAAGATAATTGGGGGGACATGTCTAGCAAGGGCATGCCTAAACTGGCATTTATTGTAGACTCTACTAGGTTCTAGGTTTTGGACACTTGTTGAAGTTAAATAATATCCCAGAGTGCATACTACTGTCACCCTGAGGCTTGAACCATGGCTGGCTGGACTCCAGAGCCACAGTTCTTGGTTACTGTGTTCTGCTGCCTCTCCTAGTTCTTAATATTAAGGACTAGTGTCTTTTCTGGTTTCGTTTGATAAACATTTATTGATCACCATTTATTGAGTACTCTGTAACAGCTGCCATGGAAAATCCTTGGCATATATAAATCTCTACCTTCAAGGGGGCTCACTCCTCAGTGAGTGACTCAAAGATGGATGTGAATGGCTCTGGCCATTGACTTATTTCAAACATTCTTGGCACACATAACCATAGATTAAAGTAAAACAGAAGATTTCCATTATAAAATTAAGATGATAGATATAGAGAAACCATCTGAAATAACTTTTACAATTTAAATGAATGTTGAACATTAATAGTAAACATGATTAAAACATTTAATTTGAAAGTGTGCAGTGTTGGAATTATAATTCCCTAAATTACAGTTAAGGCACAGAAGAAAGCAGGTGTTGAGACATCAATGTTGATAAATAAGGGCTTTTAAAATAGTCTAAGTCATTTCTAAGAAATGGAAATAATTTTTTTATATTGTTTAACATATAGTCAAAGAATACATTCTTAAATATGTCTAAGCTAAAATAAAATCATAGACATGTACAACTGAGTGAATTACTTTACTATTCACTTATGTCTAGATGTTCTATTCTTAGGCTCAAATGGGAACATTTCTCTTCATAACTAATTTATTTTCAATAGCATGAATGCAGTCTATGAAAAAGATGTCTTATAGGGTTTGCACAGAGCCCAGAATCCTTCCAGAATGTACTGAGGGAGCATTGGAGAAAGGCTGGAAAAGTCTAAAGATTTGTGGATGAAATTCAAAAAAGGAAGGGCTTAATCTGTGCTTTTGCAGGAAGGAAAACAACAAAACAACCAAATTCACGCTAGAAGAAGTAAAGAGTTTTCTCCTGTGTTTGAGGTCAAAAAACTTAGTTATGTGTCTTGATAACAGTCTGGACATAAAATTGTCTTTGAGATAGAAAGAACAAATCTGACTTAATAGAAATTCAGCAGTGTGATTTTATCTTACCAAGAAAAAGAAACAAAATGAAATTTAGTTGTTTAGTGGAATTGAGTGATGTGGGGAAAATTAGGAGTATATATAAGATACAATATGAAATGTTAACATACTCCAAGAAAACCCAACAATAACAGAAGTAAAAGTAAAAGAAAACATTTCTGCAGGTTGAATGCATGATCTAATTTTTCTTTCTTTTAAATTTCTGGCTTCTTTGAAATAACTGTTAACCAGTTTGCTTCTCTATGCTGTGCAGGACAAGGAAAATGCTAAGGATAATAAGAAACTGGGGAAAGACCCCTGTTCAAACCTAGGCCAGTGTTCAAGGACCCAACACTAATGCTCTTTTGCCTGAAGCCTAACCTTTGGCAAAGAATGTTAGTGGTGCAAGTAGAATGGATGGGAGGCAAGACCTAGGGAAATGACAACGGATTCAGTCCTGATTGCCAGTGCACTGTGCCTAACGCTATCCATTAAGCCCAAGGGATTCCCTGCAAAGTGTCTGCCAGTGGGGAATGCAGAGCTTCTGAAAGGAACCTGAAAGTACAGCTGGAGTGAATGCTGCCTGAGTTGTGGCTGCCAGCCGGCAGCTTGCCTCATGCTGTGTCCTTCTGCAGAGCAGCCATCTGCTGCAGCATTAATGAATGAATCTCTCTCATTTTTTTTTTTAACAGAACAATAGCTGCCATGGTGTTATCTGCATTCCGATGGATTGAGTCCTTTGCTCACACTGTGTGTGTGTCTGTGTGTGCGCACACGCGTGTGTAGGGCTGGGGAAGAAGAGACAGTGTAAGTCTGAGACCTCTCCGGTGGGGCCTTGGATGTTGTCAAGAAGGTTAATGTTTTAAGTTTATTGTTAATTAGAATGCTGAATCAGCTTTTCCTTTGGAGACCTGTACCATAGGGCTGCTCCTCTTTCCTCTACATTTTGCATATCTGTTGTTCCCTTTTCCATAGCCTGAATGCTGAAGGGTGGATTTGCTTCTATCAGGAAATGCTAGTGAAGTATAGTTCTGTGGAATAAAATATTTAAGAGGATTTTTCTTTTTCTTAAATCACCTGACATTAACTTGGCTTGATTAATCCCTTTTTGTTCCTCTTGCCTTGGCTGGTGTCTGCAAATCCATTTGGCTGCCTTTGAAGCAGTAGCAAGAAGAACCCTCTGTAGCAACTGTCAATATCTCTTTTCCCTGTGGTGTACATCAAACTCAAGACTGGAGACAGGTTCTTCTTAATTACAAAGGAGAGAAAGAAACACCCCAAAAGACAAATCAAAACTTTACCAAGAGAGGATTGATTTGGTCTTCAGTCTAATCATCCTTAGAAACAGAAAATCCTATTTTGCCTGTCAATAATGGTCCTGTGGTTATAATCTTTAGCCTACCAGAACTAAAGAAGAAGCTAATTTGGGGAAAAACTTCTCAATATTGGTTATTGGACTCAATAAGGTCATATAGTTTCTGGTTTTCAATAAAAAATTATTTCAAATGAAATGTTACTGAGAACTTTCACCTATAAACCACATACAATTGTAACTGCTCTGGTTGAAGTGGAGAGAAGTGAGCAGGAGGTTTACAGTGGCCCGTGTTCACGGGCTCCACTGGGACATTTGTAAAGACAGTCATCGAGGATATTTATTTTTCTTGACACTGAATTCTGCTAAAACCATGATAGAGAGTAGTTGTTATTGTTTATTTTTATTTTGCCTTTTAACTGTTTGCATAAATGTTATTTTATACCCTTCACTGGTATCCTTTACTCTCATCATTTTGGGTTACATGTGGCAGAGAGTATAACAGGCGAGAGCTAAAATCTTTTCCATTCTAAATTTCAAAGGCAAAATACCTTTACTTTCTTGTGGTTATATGTTAACATTTTGTTACATAGTTGTCACATGACAACCTTATTATTTTATTACTATAAGGACTGTGCTTTATTTTCTATTGATTTTTTTCTAAATATGTATTTGTACACATATATATCAACATGTGTTTTATTTATATACATGTACATATACATAAGAGACATACTCATGTAACCTTTCCATTGTTCTTTCTGATAGACACATATCTACAGTGGTGGACAGTAATATGGAGAGTCTTGAAACTCCTGTTTAGAAATCCACTTACCAAACCCTAAAAAAATCATTTTTATAGACCACTTACCTGTCCAGAAGCATGAGCAAAGCCTCTCCAAGTATAAAAGTTGTTGTTGTTTTCCATCTCTGGGTCAGCCAGGGACAGGAACAGTATGCCAAGGAAGCAGACATTTGTAGTTACATTTGTATTTATCTCACAAGTGAATGTTCCAGAGTCACCAAGTGGTTCTGGACCCCCGACAACCTGGGAGTATGAGAAGATTCGCATCCACAAGTAGGCTCTATATGATGGTGTCTCAGTAGGTGGGTAACCTGCCATTGTCATAATGAGGCACAAAGCAGATAATTTGTTGTTAAAACTGGGATCATTTTTGAGTGAAAGAAAGGGAATATGAATGGGATACTGAAACAACAAGTTATCAACCTCATAATTATTGCTGTGTCCTAGGGTCCTGTGGATAAGGAGAATCTTCAACCCTGTAGATTTCAAAGTATATCCTTAGGTTGTATAACCAATTATGAAGAAAACCTTAGCAACTCCAGAAAAGAAAAGCAGTCTGATTTTTGTTAAAGCAAACTGATACTTTATAGCAATTTTAACAGGTTATAGTGGCTTCACCTTGATCATGCATTATGAAAGCAGTGGAGTGAGAGAGTCAGTTGAACAACCATCAGTGTAATGAACATGGTGAATATGGTGACCAACAAGAAGACAAGAGTTTTTTTGTTTTTTCCCTGAGACGGAGTTTTGCTCTTGTTGCCCAGGATGGAGTGCAATGGCACGACCTCAGCTCACTGCAACGTCCACCTCCCAGGTTCAGGGGATTGTCTTGTCTCAGCCTCCTGAGTAGCTGGGGTTACAAGTGCCTGCCATCACGCCCAGCTAATTTTTTGTATTTTTAGTAGAGACAGGTTTCACCATCTTGGTCAGGCTGGTCTCGAACTCCTGACCTCAGGTGATCCACCTGCCTCGGCCCCCTGAAGTGCTGAGACTATGGGCGTGAGCCACCACGCCCAGCCCTTTTTCTCTTTTTAAAGAGTCACTGAAATAATCTGCTTAATCTAGGTCTACAAAATTAAAAGGTCATAAGAAGCAGCGCTGGGCAGGTGGAAATTATTCTCTCAACTGGATGTTTGTTCAATGGCATCTTAACATCTGGCTATGCAGGAATCTGTAGACCCAAAAGTTCTATATGAAGGCTCATGACCCGGACTTTGCATTCACATGGTCTGATGGTGCCTAATCACAGGCTATGTCCTTTGGTTCCCAGTTTTCTTGTCTATGTAAATGGCTAAATCTGCAAGAAATACAGTGGTGACCCCAAGATTTTCTTACTCATTGATTGCTCGGTATAAAATTTGAAATGTTAAGCATATTGTCTTGTAATTCTTTGAAAATATTACATATTACCTCATCTATAATTTATTTTGAACTCCAATTAGCCTTAATATTAAATTAAACTTCACAATCTATTCCTAAACTATTCCAAGTACCTAGGAGCTAATACTTCATTTAAAAAATGTCTCATGGGTAAGTTCTTTTTTGTAATTAATACATTTTTTAGCATTAAGTTGACTAACATTTGAACATAATGTTTATGAAACTTCATCTATTATAGATTTCTTTGTCTATTTTATATTTCAGGACTCTTAACTCTTGATTTTCTAAGAGATTTTAAAATTGCTATTGCCAGAAGATGTACCTTTTAGGGACTACAAGCAAAAATGAATGCTTAAACTGCATTTGTAATACCTATTTACTCCACAAATTATGGAGATTCCCTGTTTCTAAAGCTAAACTTGGAACCTGTTGTTCAATGCGTGATCTGACAAGTGGTCTTGAGAAATGGATTCCTGTTTGGAATCAGGACTGTCTAGTTTGTGGTAACAGCACTCAGAGCGGCTGACACGGTGCTTTGCATAAGCTAGAAGAAACTTGCTGGAGTGCAGAATTGTATTGTGTCTGGCTTCAAGTTCTTTATTGCTTCTTTCGGTCTAGAAAGGACACTTGATGCTCTATGGTCCACAATTATGGACAAGATTTCCAATGCTGTTCCAGGAGCTTTCTCTACCTCACCACTTCACCAGAGACCCCAAGGTAAACAAAAGGGGCTAGAATAATCAGGAACCAGAAAGGATGAGAGAAAAATGGGGATTGTGTTAGGTTTCAAGCCTAGTGTGATATTGCTTCAGTCTGGTGTTAGCCACTTTTTCTTATGTGTGGCTGTGCTGACTCATTTACTATCCTTGTTACCTTGCTCAACTAAAAGCTTTGTACCTGAACTCAAGTGCAAGCACTAGTACTACCTGAGGGTAGTCTAACGTAATAAAAAGCAGAAGTTACAACGTGGATCTAAGGACTGAAAAGCACATGTACAGGCATTTTATAACTGGAAGTTTATCTGCCAATGCCACAATAATGTTTAAGAGAAACAGCATAAGGGATCAAAACCGTGCTGGCTTAAACCAGCTAGCTGTGCTGTGGTTCATGGTGATGGCAATGTTTTGTCACTTCGGAAAGTATGAGTTGTTTTATAGGAAGAATAAGAACCTCCAACCAGAGCTAAATGTAGTCTCTGCTTCCAGGCTCACTATTACATGTTTTTTTTCTGCAGTTGTGTTGGATGCCCCAGGGTAGTGCACAAATACCTACCTGTCTTTCAGTTCACAAACAGGTGTTGGCTTAGGAGTGGGGCAGGGTATCTTCCTGCCGCACAGAATGGAGCACCTCAAGCTCTTGGTCTCTAGCATGCACTGCCTTCTGGACAGTGGACATAAGGCTTTCCCAGAAGGTGAGCAAGCCCTGGTTCTTTTGACTTGCCCAGCTGGAGAGAACATATAAGGGCCAATGCAGAGCAATGGTGCTGTCTTTTGATGTGCTGTTGAACTGCCTTTTGCAGGGAGGATTCTGCCCCTTGCATTGTGGATGTGAAACTGTGATTAAACCTTCAGTGAGTGCTCCTTTACTAGGCAACGCAGGGACAGTGCCTGGAATCTAGTCAGTTCATTGATAAAACTCGAGGTTGAAAGCATGACTGTTCCTTTGTGTAAGTGCATCCAGGCCTCATTAACGGGCTACTGCCCAACTCTGCCATCTAATTCAGCCGCTGACTAATCGGAGGCATTGCAGAGGCCATTTTAAAGCGCCTACAAGGGAAGCTTTTAATCTCTCATTGGAAAATTTCAGGACTCACCAATGTCACTAAGGCCCCTGTTGGTAGGTTAGGATTTCAGCAGAGGCTGTGGATGATTAATATTTAGGCCGATCTCCAGGAGGGCAGGGAAACCCTGTCCTTCTTAGTGCACATATTTTCAGTATTTTCTTAAAGCAGCTATCTAACTTCAAAGCCAGGCACTTGTCATAACTCTTACCATCAAAATGAAAGCTGAAAACGGAGAGAAGATAAATGAGGGCATCTATTTCTCCTACTTTTGTCCATGGAGCAGTATTCTAAGCCTGCGGTGATGATTTCCTTCTTGGCCCTGGGAGGGTGGTTTTTCTTTAGCCATGTGCTGGGGGGGCATCTCTCCTCCCGACTCAGGTATCCTGAGTGATTTATGACTCTGCCTGTGCATTCAGCATGTCATCATTTTTTCTTCCATCTTCCTCAGATATATTTCTGCGTAAAACAAATATTTATCAAAAGAAAGAATCACTCCAATCACCCATGTGAATATTTTAATGTTTAATGATTCTAATTTCTTTTGGTCACTCTTCATCTCTTCTAGAAATACCTTTGTTATATTCAGTTTTCAGAGGCTAGTGAGCCTCAAACTATACAACACTGGAGTCCTGTGCTTTAGAAAGCCACAAGAATTAAAGAAAAGAAAAAAGAGCATCAAAGTGCAAAGCATTGTAATGGTACTGAATATGTATAAGAATTTTCAAAATCGTTTCTACCAAGCATCCAGAGGACTTGAATTTTAGATGTGAGCTTGACAAAAATTCTGAAAAATAGTTTTGTCATACAGTCCACTGTTCCTTTGGACTATTTACTGAGAAATCGGGAAGATTTACATAGGGTTATATAAAGTTGTGAGTTCTTGGTACTGGCTGTTAAAATATAGTCATTTGCCACATAATAACATTTTGATCAATGACAGACTGCCTACGTGGTGGTCCCATAAAATTATAATGGTGCTGAAAAATTTCGATTGCCTAGTGATGTATCCATTGCACAATATACTACTAATGTTGTAGCACAATATACTACTCATGTTTTTGTGGTGATGCTTGTATAAACAAACCTACTGTGTGGCCACTTGCAAAAAAGTATAGCACATACAATTATGTAGAGTACATAATACTTGATAATAAGGGAACAAGTTACTGGCTTATGCGTTTACCATACTATGCTTTTTATTGTTAGAGCATACTCCTACTTATTAAAAAAAGTTAACTGTAAAACGGCCTCAGGCAGGTCCTTCAGGAGGTATTCCAAAAGAAGGCATTGTTATCATAGGAGATGACAGCTCCATTGGTGTTATTGCCCCTGAAGACCTTCCAGTGGGAGAAGATGTGGAGTAGAAGACAGTGATATTGATGATCTTGACCCTGTGTAAACCAAGGCTAATGTGTGTTTGTGTATTAGTGTTTAACAAAAGTTTAAAAAGTAAAAAATAAAAATAAAAAATTTTAAAATAGAAAGAAGTGTATAGAATAAGAATATAAATGCAAATATTTTTGCATAGCTGTATGATGTGTTTGTGTTTTAAAGTGTTATCACAAAAGAATCAAAAAGTTAAAACAATTAAAAGTAAAAAAGATATAATAAGCTAATGTCCATTTATTATTGAAGAAAGGAAAATTTTAAAAATAAATTTAGTGTAGCCTAAATGAATCATGCTTATGGTCTGTAGTGGTGCACAATGATATCCTAGACCTTCACATTCACCAACCACTCACTCACATACCCAGAGAAACTTCAGTCCTCCAAGTTCCATTCATGGTAGGTTCCCTATGAATGTACCACTTTTTGTCTTTTTTACCATATTTTTTTTTTTTTTTTGAGACGGAGATTCACTCTTGTTACCCAGGCTGGAGTGCAATGGCACGATCTCGGCTCACCGCAACCTCCGCCTCCTGGGTTCAGGCAATTCTCCTGCCTCAGCCTCCTGAGTAGCTGGGATTACAGGCACGCGCTACCATGCCCAGCTAATTTTTTGTATTTTTAGTAGAGACAGGGTTTCACCATGTTGACCGGGATGGTCTCGATCTCTTGACCTCGTGATCCACCCGCCTTGGCCTCCCAAAGTGTTGGGATTACAGGCGTGAGCCACTGCGCCTGGCCTTTTACCATATTTTTACTGTACCTTTTCTATATTTAGTTATGTTTAGATACACAAATACTTACCATTGTGTTACGATTGCCTACAGTATTGAGTATAGTAACATGTTGCACAGGTTTGCAGCCTAGGAGCAACACGCTATGCCATAGAGCCTAGGTGTGTAGTAAGCTATACCATCTAGGTTTCTGTAAGTACACTCTATGATGTTTGCACAAAGAGGAAAATGCCCAGTGACACATTTCTTAGAACATTTCCTCTTTGTTAAGCTACACACGACTATATACTTCTTTACATGTTTAAAAAGTAACAGTTTTACATCTCACTTTGTTGACAATTGCTAGTTAGCCACAGAGTGTTTTAGTGAAAGACTATAGTAAAATACTCATTCATTTGGTAGAACTTTGCATTTTGAGAATATCTAATCCCTGACTAATTTGTTGTTTCCATAACTGTGGAATTCCTATTTTGGAGAGATAGTATAGTGAACTGAGAGCGTGGCCTTCAGAGGCAGACTGGTTGATTTAGATTCCAACTTCCACTTGCTTGTTGCATGATCCTGGGTGCATCACGTAAACTCTCTGTGCATCAGTTTATTTATTCATAAAACGGGATATTCATAGAGTTCTTATGAGATCTAACAAGCTGATCTAAATCATGCATGTTTCCTTGAATATGGGAACATGGGAACACTATGCGAGTGAGCACTATTTCCTAACATTCTAAGTCCCTTAAATGGGTATAGTAATGCACTCTGAGCAGGATGGGGAATTGCAATAGGGGTAGACTGAGGCAGTTTCCTGGTTCTCTTGTTAGGACTGTGCTTGAGAAATGAGTGCTCTCCTTTTTTAAGCAAGTTGTACTAAATGCTGTCCTCCAGGTCTGGGACTTATAAGTGAGATTTCCGTGTTGCAAGGGCTTTTTGACATTTCAGTAACGAAATCTCTGTCTGTAGGGCCAGAGGCAAATTTCCCCAGTGGTCAGGATTGCTCTGCAATAGAGCTTTCCATGTAGTTTTCAGCGTGTCATATCTGAGGGAAAGAAAACAATTCCAACATCCAGAAATAGATATGTCTTGCCATACCTGAGATGTAGGAAAAATAAATAAAATATATTTGTACATAAATATATAGATATAAAAGTAGGATTTACTAAACAAACTTTTTGATGAATAATGTGTGGATTAAGAAAAGGAGAGGCTGGGCATGGTGGCTCACGCCTGTAATCCTAGCATTTAGGGTGGCCAAGGCGGGCAGATCACGAGGTCAGGGGTTCAAGACAAGCTTGACCAACATGGTGAAACCCCATGTCTAGTAAAAATACAAAAATTAGCCAGGTGCGGTGGCACGTGCCTGTAATCCCAGCTACTCAGGAGGCTGAGGCAGGAGAATCGCTTAAAGCAGGGAGTTGGAGGTTGCAGTGAGCCAAGATCACACGCCGCTGTACTCCAGGCTAGGCGACAGAGCAAGACTCTTTGTCTCAAAAAAAAAGAAAAGAAAAGAAAGCACAATAGCATATGAAATTCCTCTCCTCTATGTACAATTGAAGAGTAGTCTGCTGAACCAAGAAGTTTCCATGTGTAATACCTGACACATATAAATGAATAAAGAATGCTGCTTATAAATTAAAACAATTATTTTTGATCCCCTACTATGTGATAAACAATTTCACAAGCTTTCTCAATTTTCTCCATTGACACAAGTTATATGTTATCATTTTCATTTTTAGAGAGAAGAAAACTGAAGTTGTGAGAGATTTATTTGAGGTTATAAACAGCTAATAATTGACAAGGCAGCATTCAGATCCAGGAATTTCTGACTCTGAATCCGCACACTTTTGAGTATCATCTTACTCTTTCAAGGATAATTTAGTTCAGTCCAGTGGAAAACTGCTAAGCCCCTATTGTTTGCAAGGCATTGAAGAGGGTGCTAGGGTTACAAAGCAAACCAGACTGGCATGCTCCTTGTCTTCGAGGAACTGATAGTCTAGAAGGTTGACAAATACTAGAAACTGTCTGTGTTTGCGTCTTTCTGTGCATTCCTAGATGTGTGTATTCGGAACACAGTGCCTTGCAAACTCTCTAAACCATACAGTCTAAACTATACGGTTTAGACAGTTTATAAAGCACTGTGTTCCCTTGAAGATAATATCTTTAAATGTCCTTGTTTGTAAAGAAATAAGCACATCTCACATTCTTAACCCCATTACCTAACATTGCCACCTGACAAGGCAGTTTACAGACTAGATTATATACATTACAAGCTCATTGTTGACTTGGTTTCTCTAAAGAATCAGGGAGAGGATTATAATTTAGCAAGTTACTATGTATTTCATGTTAAGATAGAACAGCTTACTATATCAGCTTTCTTAGTCCCAACACTGTGCAACTAAAGCTGGGTAGGTTTATCTTGATATTTGTAGAGCTCATGTAGAAAGGGGGAAGAGGAGAAGAAAAACAATTTATCTTGTATATCCCCCCAAAAGGGGGTACAGTATGAATGAAGTGTATTTTCTGCAGAAGGAAAAGTCATGTTAATAGAGAAATAACAAATTAATAGTAGAGGCATGGGAGAGACAAAAGTCAGGTGACCAGAGAAACAGGGAGAGAATGAGGGGTGATGGGATGTTTCAGAGCTTATTGTAGGAAAGATTGCACTGTTGGCTTCTTACTTCTAAATAGTTATATGAAACTTTCATTCCTTCATTGACTGGGCTCTTTCCTCCTAGGAACTTAAGCGCTTAAGAGGAGAAAGACGTGCCATATGATACCCTGTTCTGAGTTACTTGTCTTTGACCAGCTTGGCACTTCTTAACATAGTATTACAATATCTGCTTCAGGTCTATGTGGAAGAAAAATAAAAGTGGAATGGGAATCAAAAGGAGAATCAGAATGTGTTACATTTCTCTTAAGTGAATTACACATTCCCTTTAGGTCTAGCCCCTTTCTTTTTTTCTATCCTCAGTACTTGGGCAGTTGTTCATTTATAATGGGAACCTCTATAATGAACTCCATGGAAAACTTGGAAATGAGATAGCTGAATCTCCGTGAATAGATAACTAAAGAATCTCTAGCAGATTCAATAATTCTGACAACATTTTTATTCTGCTTTATCACTGCAACTATTCAGAAAGCCAGAACAATTGCAGACAGGACACCAAGACCTCTGGTCATCTCCACAGGATGAGAACATTTAATAAAACCAGATGGAAACCTTGTGAGCTCTTCCTTCCCAGCTGACATTCAGACAGCCTGGACAAAGGACCAATTAATAGAAGAGAGCTCGGCTTGAAGCTCTGGAGTTGTTTGGTCAGGTCTAGAAGGGAAATGTTGTCCAGGACCTCTCAATCCTGTGTCTGTCTTTCTCTTTCTCCACTCTTCCTCTTAGTTGCCTTTTGTGCTCAGTTAACATAAAGTACAGATATACAGTGTTTCCTGAAGGACCTGACTGCCATTTTTTTTAATCCCACTAACAGTTTAATCTAGATACTAGTCTGTTCTGAAATCTCATGTGAGGTATACAATCCAACATATACAAATGTAATCTTTCCCAGTAATACGCTGTGAAAGGAGAGATTTATTTCTATGGTTGAACATGCTAATATATGACATAGTTCATTTTCTGTAATTCTAATTCAGTGCAACTCAATCCATAGCTCTTTCTACATTTATATCTATCTTGTGATGCCTAGTCTTATAATTTATAGATAAATATATGTGGAGAAAAGTCTTGGCCAAAGGAAAATGGTGGTAAGTTATTTTAGAACTGAGTTTACACATGAATAAATAACCATGATAATTGTTATTCATGTGTGTGAGTACCTATATCTGATGATACTATTGAAGATGCAGTATAGTTATGTTTTTAACACTTAGATGTTTAGTAACGCTTGTATTATGGGCTGGATCACTCAGTTTCCATTTGAAGGTTTGAGTCCTCAATATATAACATTGCTTTAGAATTCAGGATCAATCCATTGCCAAACCAAGCTATAACTACATACAAGAGGTGAGATGAGCAAGGCTCTGCCTTTCCCATCCTGTGTATCAGCCTCCCTTCTTGAGTGCTGCGTGTAGATGAGGAGGTGGCACAGCTCATGAAATTCGTTCCCCTGTATTTTAATACAAAAAAACAAAACTTCAAATATATTTTGATATATCAGAATATCAAAAATGATATTTTGCAAGAGAGCAAAAATTATTTACCTTCACTTATTAAAACTTACCATTGTTTTGGTAGCAGTTTCAGCATGTTTACATTTTGAAATGACCCCCTCTTTGCTTTATAAAAATGCAAGTCCTTGAACACCACCACACACACAAATACACAAAAGATTTTAAGATTCAGTCTTCTTTGATGTAAAACCATGGGGTCTTGTATAATCATCTGCTCACCCAGAGAGCAGATGCTGCCCTCTTTCTTGGCAAACAAAGCATGGATGAAAAGGGCAACAATGCAGGGAAGATGTGAACGCCCACCACTCCTCTCCCACTGACAGGCACTGGACTCCCCTGGAGGGCCTGCCAGCTCCTGTCAGCTGCTAGACATAGGGTCCTCCTGGGGGATCAAAGAAGGAAGTGTCTTCATAGTGTAATGTGCTGGAGAAGAAACACTGAAAAATGCAGGAAACATAAGACTTGATCAGCTAAGACACTCTTTAATTGTAATTTTGTTGCTTTTCCCACTTGCATAGTGCTAGAAGCTCTGCTACATGTGTGAAGGGGACAGTGTGTGACAGCTTGTGCTGTGGGACCTGAGACATTTGGGCTGAGAGCCTGGTAGTCCACCACTTCCTAACTCTGTGATCTGACCACACATCTTAAACTTTCTGAGCCCCAGTTTCTTTATGCTGTGGTGTGCTCGTAAACCTACTAGAGGAGGAAGAGAAGAGGGGAGAGGAAAGGAGGGAAGCCAGGGATCTGGATTTGTAACACTTGCCAATTTCCATGATTTATCTACTTCCAGCATGGCAAATTCAAAATACCTAAGGTTGTGGCTTGCAAAACTCTGTAATATTTAACAGTAGGCTCATTAATTGGCCCAAGCACACCATTGCTGATCTATAAAATTAGCATAATAGAATTTACCACATAGGATTGTGGTGAGGATTACTGAGACAATGTATGCAAAGTTCTTAGTACCTAAGTTTTGGCATAGAGCAAATAGTAAATACTTAGTGATTAGTCACTATTTTTATTGTTGTTGTTTTTGTTTTGGGTGCGTATCACTTTTAGGGAGCCTTTGTGCCAGTGATTCTAACTCTGGCTTTAGAGTAGCACACGTCACATATGCACAAAACACACATTCTAAGGGTATGATTTAAAACACAAATTCTAAGTATAAAACAAATTTTTATTTTAATTATAAAAGTAATCATTGTGTCCTACACAATAATATTAGGGAAAAAGTGATTTTTAAAAATGTGAAAAAAGTGTATATTTCCAAGAAACTCTTAATTGATGCTTTTTAAACACCCAAACTTTCTAGACAGTTTTTTCCCCTTCATTCTTGAAGATTTTTCACCAAATCTTAAATCTCTCTGTATATTTAGTGACTGATTCTGTGCTCTCCTTTCATTGGGGAACCTTGTTAAGGAGGTTTTAATGATGACTTTTACTTTGGTTGGGTATAAACATGATTGTTTTTGCTTGTTTCCCACCACTTTTTTCTTTTTTTTAATTTAACCTAATTTAATTTGATTTCATTCTGAGATACATGTGTAGGACATGCAGGTTTGTTACATAGGTAAACGTGTGCCATGATGGTTTGCTGTACCTATCAACTTATCACCTAGGTATTAAGCCCCACATGCATTAGGTGTTTATCATGATGCTCTCCCTTCCCTCCTGCACTCCTGACAAGTTCCAATGTGTGCTGTTCCATGTCCCTCCCTGCATCTATGTATTCTCATTGTTCAGCTCCCACTTATAAGTGAGAACATGCAGTGTTTGGTTTTCTGTTCCTGTGTTAGTTTGCTGAGAATAATGGCTTCCAGTGCCATCCATGTCCCTGCAAAGGACATAATCTCATTCTTTTTTTTTTATGGCTGCATAGTATTCCATGGTATATATGTACCATATTTTCTTTATCCATTCTATCATTAATGTTGCCTACCACTTTCAACTGTGCTTTCTCAAGTTGTCTTTGCCCAGTCTTCACAACATCATGGGAACATCCCTAACCTTTCTGGTTGCTTTGACTTATTAAAAATTTAGCCAGTCCAGTTTAAATGTTTACTCTCATATCCAGTTTAGAACTTCCTCCTTTCTCTAGTGCAGTCTCCACTAGTGACCTAAGTGGCTTAGAGGTGGGACCTAAACCACTATTTGTAAATCTGTTCTTTCCTGTTTTTTGTTTGTTTGTTTTCCTAGGCAAGCTCCTCCATTATTGCTGCAAGAAGGGCCTGGGAAGAGAGGGTGATGTTTCATCATGTAACTGAGTGAGGCCTAGGGCTCTCCTTTTGCTGTTTCTTTGACTGATACTGACTAGTCACTGGAAGAGATGTTGCCTCTCCTGCAGAGCAGGGAATACTCTGAAGGACCCTGAGGGCTTCCAAACTCCACTTTTCTCTGTTGTAAAGATTTAGACTCTGGCTTGATCAGCGTCCTCCCACTTAGCTCAAACCACTGTTACAGAAACACCAGGGGTTTGGTCTAGGTCCTGCTGCTCATCACTCAGAAAGCCTTTCACTGAGACAAGTATTGCCAGGAAAGAAGCCTTTAATCCGGTGCTGTAGCAGAAGAGACGGGAGGTCAGTCTCAAATCCATTTCTCTGACTGACTAAAATTAGGGGTTCATATAGCAGGGAATAAATGTAACTACATGCAGGAAAGCAGAAGTAAGGTAGAGGTAAGGAAGGGGAGTTGGCCAATAGGAAGGAGATAGTCACTTAGGCAGTCATAATGAGTGAGGGTCTGACATCCCATTGTCCAGATGTGGTGATCTAGTAAGTTTCATTTTCTTGATAGGATATAGGAGACCTGATAGTTGATTTTCTAAGACAGGAACTCAGATAAGACAAATATAATTTTCTCAAGTTTCAAGACTGGGAGGGTAGATTTCTATGTTTATTCAAAAAACCCATAATCATCAGTTCTATGAGACAGTTGGGTCAGTTTCCACCATCACTGCTTACCCTACAGCCTCTGTGGTGGTGCCAGAAATATGGCAAAAGTCCAGTTGCCTCCAGGAAAGGACATGCAGGTCATAGACAGTTCACAAATCCTTGCCGCTAACCAAGTGGTAGGAGCAAATATTGGGCTACTGGCAAGCCTTTTTTCAGGCCTACCATCTCTCTTCAGTTCTTATGAACCCTGCTCAGATAGGCAGAAACAGGTAAGGCTGCTGCCAAAACAGTTTTTCCTTCTTGCATTTACCCCAGTCTTTTGGAACAGATGTCCTGGAGGCCCTCTCCATTGTGTTAGGAAGGAAGAGCAACCTTCCTCCCTCCACAAAAGGGTTATGTACCATGAGCTTGATTTTCCCACAGAGCCAAGGACTCTCTTTATTCCCACCCCCCAGCTGAGGTAGTCAACAGTGGGTAGGTGTATGTGTTTGCTCTGGCCCAGGCTGGATGGCTTAAACAATAGAAATTTATTTTCTCACAGTATGGTGTCATCAGGGTTGGTTTCTTCTGAGGCCTCTCTCTTTGGCTTGTTGATGGCCATCTTCTCTCTGTGATTTCACATGGTCTTGCCTCTGTTTCCGGTGTCCAAATTTCCTCTTCTTGTAAAGCCATCAGTTATATTGAATTAGGGACACTCTAATGACCTCATTTCTACTCCATTACCTCTTTAAATACTCTGTCTCCAAATACTGTCACATTCTGAGATATTAAGAGTTAGGACTTCAGCGTATGAATTGTGGGGGCCCACAATTCAGTGCATCACAGGACGGTAGGGTTGTTTACAGGCCCCAGGTGTCACTGATGCTTCTCTTTAGAAACTTTGATGTTTTTTGGTTTGTTTCAGCTTTGGGCCTTATCCTCCAAATCTACAATGACAGAAATAGCCCTCTCAATATTCCATTCACTGGAAATATAAGTAGCTAATGCTGAATTTTATTTTATTTATTTATTTATTTTTTTGAGATGAAGTCTTGCTCTGTTGCCAGGCTAGAGTATAGTGGTGTGATCTCGGCTCACTGCAACCTCTGCCTCCCAGGTTCAAGCAATTCTCCTGCCTCAGCCTCCTGAATAGCTGGGACTGCAGGTGTGCACCACCACACCTGGCTAATTTTTTTTTTTCGTATTTTTAGTAGAAACCGGGTTTCACCATGTTGACCAGTATGGTCTCGATCTCTTGACCTTGTGATCTGCCCGTCTTGGCCTCCCAAAGTGCTGGGATTACAGCCATGAGCTACCACGCCTGGCCTAATGCTGAATATTTTTGAGATCTTTTCTTTCTGTAGTACTTTGATACTTGCTATATCATCCAAATAGTTGGAAGTATGAAACACACAAAATAGGAAATTATTAGAGCATACAGCAAAAGGAGCTGAAAAGAATGAAAGGAAAAATTAAGCACAAAGCGTAGGAAATAACTGGAGGAAGAATAGAAAATATCATAGGAAAAATGAAAATATCAAAAATCCATTTTGAAACCATAGAAAAAATTTGTACTATATTTCTAAAAAAATGAATAAACAGGATTCTGTCATCAAAAATGCCACTGATTGCCTGAGAATTTAAGTAATCACCAAAAAGATACTAATATTACCTATCAGTAACACAGAAGTTGGTAGGTTATTCCTACTGACACTTACGTCCTCATCCTCTCTTGGTTTGTTTAACCAATGCCTTGGTTTTTATGGGGGTTTCTTAATACTTCAAGTTAATGTTTGTCCAACTTGACAAATTGAACAAATTAGACACATTGTGACCCTGTTTACTCTTGTTTCCAAAGTGAATTGTTGGCTTTTTGACAATTTCTGAGGGCTAAGAACCATTAATGTCCATTTAAATAAGTAAGCCATTTGAAAGCAAAAGGATCAGCCAAACAATCTTATGTGATGAGTAAATTAATAAAAGTTAGCTTAATTATTCTGCTCCTTGGTAGACACAGCTACCAAAAAAGAGGCGAGTTACCCAATGGTCATACCAAGAAAAGAGCTAAGAGTATCTTGGGGGAGCCATTTCAATCCAATGTGAGCATAATACAGAAATAAATAGTTGTCTTTGTTTCAGAAACTCTTTTGTTTGTAATTCTTCAAATTCTCAGTTATAGGGAGAAACAGAGCAATGGGTGTATGTGTGTGCTTAATAAAATATTGCAAAGAATTAAGATGTTAATATTCCCAGAACACTATTTTTATTTCATTTCTAAAATAAGTGGCAAAGAGATCAGCATAAGTTCTGGTAATCGTTCCATAATCAGGTGTTTATGTGAATTATATTTGACTTCTCTACCCTATACAACTCTCTTGTTTGCTTAAAGTACTACAGAAATACTTTCGTGTGTGTGTGTTTCAGACAGTACCATCCACTCTTTTATCCTCCTTCTAGATCATATTTCTATTTTTCTAAGGAAAATAAGAGCCTTATTTTAATTAGTAAAAGTAATGAACATTGCCAGATTAACTTTTTTTGTGGACTTTCTCACTGAGAACAGCATTCCATATTAGGGCTTCGCTAACAGTGCATTTTATTTGTCTATTGTTTGGTAAGAAGTTACATAATTTGGTAGTATCAGGAATCGTACCATTTTAGGGAAATTAAAGTGCAAGATAATTAATCATTAAGATGCTTTTTGGATGTTTAGGAGCAGTAGGGAGGGATAGAAAATAAATTGAAGAGAGGTAAAATGTTGCTTCAAAGAAGGCTTGGGGAGTGCCAAAACTCTACCAATATTTCGTTGCAGCTATTTTTATACAAATTGTGCATTAAAGTAACTAGCAAGGTAGATGTTGTTTATTTTTATGCATCCAGTGAGATTTGGATTGACAGTTGTATACTCAGAAGTGGTTTGGGATATCTAATACTCAATCTTTTATGTGTTTAAAGACTTTTGGAAACTATGGCTCCTAGTCTACCTGAATCAGAAACATTTATAGTATTAGCCTGCTGTTTCTGGGTGCCTGAGATTCTGATTCAAATGGTTATGTCAGAAGACCTGTATTTGTATAGGGGTTTCCAGTCGATTCTGATGTAAAGAGAGGTTTCAGAACTACTGTTTTGGGAAATCACTCTGCTCACAGACAATTTACTTTGGGAGCATTGAAGTCTACTTGTTTATAAGTCTCTTTTTTACTTCTGTCTGTTGTGTAAGTTCACTAACTCCCGGATTTGTTCCAGAGAAGAGTTAGGTGATGATTCTTTTATGTAGGTAGCCTGTATAGCCTAGAAAATGTCTTCTTGGCCGAAAGTTATTTTGTAATTTCAGTACTATATCATCTCCCCTGTGTGTCTCTTAGTCTCAGATGGATATATTTCAGCTGACAGAAACAAACTGAGAGAGATGGTCCTTTCTCAAGTGAGAAAAAGGAATTTTATTATAAAACATGTTCACATTTTCACAATAAATGTATCTATAATATGGTTCAACATTTTTACCTGTAGGCTGAAACAACTTTATGCATCTTTAAACAAAAATATATTCTTTATTTGTGTCCACACTTTCCAAAAAACAAACTTAGATAGGAAGGTATATAGAGATCTTACTCAATTTGCAATCAGAACTCCATTTACATAGTCAGTCTTGTAAAAAAGAAAACATTCATTTATTTTTATTTGCTGATTCAAAAACGTATTATATGGACATGGTCTAACTTTTGAAATATAATGAAAAATATAAAAACAAATAAAATGCAGCATGAAAGGGAAGATTACTTGAGATCAGGAGTTTAAGACTGACCTGGGCAACATAGTGAGACTTCATCTTTACAGAAAATTTAAAAATTAGCCAGGTATGGTGATGTGGGCCAGTGGTCCTAGCTATTCTGGTGGCTGAGGTGAGAGAATCACTTGAGCCCAGTAATTTGAGTGTTTAGTGAGCTATGATCCTGCCTCTGCACTCCAGCCTGTGCGACATATTGAGACCCTGTATCTTTAAAAAAATCATCTGCAATTTCATAATCCAAAGGAAAACATTTTTGACTTTTTGGTGTATGTTTTTATTTTCTAGAATAAACATAGCTATTTTTAATACTTTATACCTAAATCTGTAGGCATTCCTGATCATCCCTTTAGGATAAATTCCAGAAAGTGTAATTCCTATAAAAGAAGATACATTTTTAGGGTTTTTGATACATAATGCCAAGTTGCGTTCCGGAAAATTTGAACTAATTGGCATTCGAACAGTTGTATGGGTAATCAGACTTCATTGGTTCAAATAGATGATTTTTAAAATTTAGCTAGCCAGGACAACTGTGTTTATTTTTAGGACGTTCATAAATTTTTAGTGATTTTGTCTGAATTTGGTGACTTGACTTTTTGATGCTGAGGTTGTTGTAATCAGTGGATTGAATTGGGTGGTATAACTGGATGATCTGTTCATCATCCCAGTGACTCTGCTAATTGCAGTGTCTGAAGTTGAATACTGTATTCACAGAGTTCACCTATAATGCTTATTCTTTAACTCACTCACCCTTTAGCAGCTCTCCTGACTATAGAGATGATAAGAACTATTAACATCCACAGAGTACATTTCAGCTGCCAGGTATAGCCTCTGTTACTCATGACAACTCATCAAGTAACTTATAAAACACATCACCTCCTTATAGCATTCTAGAATATAATAGACAGGTCTGACCTTGAATTTCTGTATCTACTTTTTCAATAGTGTCTTTTAGGTTAGTCTCTTTTTCTACATATTTTCCTTGTCAGCTTCTTGTGGTTGGGGGAGGTGGAACACAACCTGTAATTCTACCTGGTGCCACCTGAGAGCCACTGTATTAGTCCATATTTATATTGCTATGAAGAAATACACAAGACTGGGTAATTTGTAAAGAAAAGGAAGATTAATGGACTTACAGTTCCACATGACTGGAGAGGCCTCACAATCATGGCAAAAAGAGAAGGAGGAGCAAAGGAATGTCTTACATGGTGGCAGGAAAGAGCAAGTGCACGGGAACCTCCCTTTAAGCATCAGATCATGTGAGACTTGTTCACTATCACAAGAACAGCATGGGAAAAACTCACCCCCAAGATTCAATTAATTCCCACTGGGTCCCTTTCATGACATGTAGGGATTATGGGAACTATAACTCAAAATGAGATTTGGGTGGGGACACAGCCAAACCATATCATTCTGTCCCTGCTCCCTCCCACATCTCATGTCCTCACATTTCCAAACACAATCATGCCTTTCCAATAGTCAGTCTTCCAAAGTATTAACTCATTCCATCATTAACCCAAAAGTCCAATTCCAGAGCCTTATCCGAGATAAGGCAAGTACCTTCCACCTATGAGCCTATAAAATCAAAAGCAAGTTAGTTACTTCCTAGATACAATGGAGGTACAGGCATTGGGTAAATACACCCATTTCAAGTGGGAGAAATTGGCCAAAACAAAGGGGTACAGGCCTCATGCAAGTCCAAAATCCAATAGGGCAGTCACTAAACCTTAAGGTTCCAAAATAATCAGCTTTGACTCCATGTCTCACATCCAGGTCACGCCGATACAAGAGGTGGATTCCCATGGCCTTGGGAAGCTCTGCCCTTGTGGCTTTGCAGGGTACACCCCCAACCTGGCTGCTTTCACAGGCTAGCATTGAGTGTCTGTGGCTTTTCCAGGTGCATAGTGCAGGCTGTCACTAGATCTATATTTATGGCATCTGGAGGATGGCGGCCCTCTTCTCACAGCTCCACTAAGCAGTGCCTCAGTAGGACTCTGTGTGGAGGCCCCAACCCCACATTTCCTTTCTCCACTGCCCTAGCAGAGGCTTTCCATGAGAGGTCCACCCCTGCAGTAAACTTCTGGCTGAACTCCAGCCATTTCCATACATCCTCTGAAATTTAGGTGAAGGTTCCCAAACCTCAATTCTTGACTTTCATGCACCCACAGGCCCAATGGCACATGTAAGCTGCCAAGGCTTGGAGCTTGCGCTTTCTGAAGCAATAGCCTGACCTGTACATTGGCCCCTTTTAGCCATGGCTGGAGCTGAAGCAACTGGGACATAGGGCACCATGTCCTGAGGCTGCTTAGAGGAGGGGGCCCTGGCCCTGCTGTAGGAAGCCATTTTTCCCTCCTAAGCCTCCAGGTCTGTGATGGATGGAAGGGGTTGCTATGAAGGTCTCTGATATGCCCTAGAGACATTTTCTCTATTTTCTGGTGATTAACATTTGGATCCTCATTGCTTATGCAGATTTCTCCAGTTGGCTTGAATTTCTCCCCAGTAAAAGGGTTTTTCTTTTCTATCGTCATCCAGGTGCAAATTTTCCAAACTTTCATGTTCTGCTTCCTCTTGAATGCTTTGCTGCTTAGAAATTTCCTCTGCCAGATACACTAGGTCATCTCTCTCAAGTTCAAGTTTTCACAGGTCTCCAAGGTAAGGGCAAAATGCTGCCAGTCTCTTTGGATTGCAAGAGTGACCTTTATTCCAGTTCCCAACAAGCTCCTCATCTCCATATGAGACCACCTCAGCCTGGACTTTATTGTTCATATCACTGTCAGCACTTTGGTCAAAACCATTCAATAAGTCTCTAGTAAGTCTCAAACTTTCCCACATTTTCCTGTCTTCCAAGCTCTCCAAGTCTCTAGGAAGTTCCAAATTTTCCCACATTTTTTTGAGCCTTCCAAGTGGTTACATTCTCTACCTGTTACCCAATTCTGAGTTACTTCCACCTTTTTGGGCATGTTTACAGCAGCACCCTACTCTGCAGTACCAATTTACTATATTAGTCTGTTTTCATGCTGCTAATAAAGACATACCTGAGACTGGGTAATTTATGAAGAAAAAGAGGTTTAATGGACCCACAGTTTCACATACCTGGGGAGGCTTCACAATTATGGAAGAGGGCAAAGGAGGAGCAAAAGACACATCTTACATGGTGGCAGGCAAGAGTGTGTGCATGAAAACTGCCCTTTAGAAAACCATCAGCTCTCATGAGGCTTATTCACTATCACAAGAATAGCATGGGAAAAACTTGCCTCCAAGATGTAATTACCTCCCACTGGGTCCCTCCCATGTCACATGGGGATTATGGAAACTGCAATTCAAGATGAGGTTTGGGTGGGGACACAGCCAAATCATATCAGCCACCCATGCCTAGTCCCCATTATAAAATTAGGTATACTTCTGTTTTTCTTTATAGGCAAGCACCTAGATGCTACAATTTAATAAGTTTTCAAGTATTATGATAGATGTTAATGTTGTGGAATTTTAAAAATATATAGTTGGATGAAAGAGTTTGGCTGGTGTTTTAATCTGTTTGGACTACTATAACAAAATACCATAGACTAGGAGACTTAAACAACAGAAATTTATTTTTTCACAATTTCTCACAGGAGGCTGGAAGTCCAAGATCAAGGTGTAAGTGGCAGGTTTGGCATCTTCTGAGGACTCTCTCCTTGGCTTGCAGATGGCCACCTTCTTGCTATGCTTTCACATGGCTTTTTCTCTGTGCCTATGGGTCCCTAGCCTCTCTCTATCTTCTCATAAAGACACTCACTAGTCCTGTTGGATGATGGTCCACCCACATGACCTCGTTTTACTTGCTTCTCTAAAGTCCTTATCTCATTCTGAAGTGAACTGGGGGTTAGGACTTCAACATATGAATTTGGGGTTGTGGGGGACAAAGGACATAATGACTGATATATATATATATATATATATATTTCCTCATGTATTTACCTAAAAATAAATGTCACTGAATGTTCATAGACATTTTTCCTCAGAGCTAGTTTGATGATGATACAGTTTCTGGGCCTCTCGCCACATTTCAAGGTCAAAACTTGCTTTTAAATTTATTCTTCTATCTATCTTTTTATTTATTTATTTATTTTTGAGACAGGGTCTTGCTCTGTCACCCAGGCTGAAGAGACTCTCTTGCCTCAGCCTTCCCAGTAGCTGGGAATACAGCCTTATACCACCATACCCAGCTGATCAAAACTTGTTTTATAGAAACTATACTTTAGGATTATGGGTAATATTAGGGCCATTTCTTCACAACTTTTATAACTGTGAACAAGAGAAGGATGACCAGAAGTACCTGCCAATTACTCTTTTAGTCCAATAGACAGAATCCAGGAATTAAGAGTAAACTCAAAGTAATGGTTTCTTCCAGCTTTGCCAAGGTAAACTAAGTCCAGCGAATCTTGACATTGCTTTTGATTTAGCTCTGTCACGTGCAGCTAGTATGCATATCCAGGCCCAGTACGCTCCTGGATGGTGTCAACTCTACTGGGGAGGTTATATGTAGAGATTCTACTGGTTTAAATCCTGGATTTGCTGCTTGTCAGCTCTTTAACCTTGGACAAATTGTTTAATCTCTCTGTGCCCCAGTTTCCTCATCCATAAAATAGGAATAATAATACATCGGGTTCTTGTTAGGAATAAATTAGTTATGCTGTTGAGCACTTAGTGCAAGGTCTAGCACTTAGTATGTACTTAATCAGTGTTAGGTCTTACTCTTTAGGAGCAGGGCATATATGTTTTTTACTCTGAAAAGATACCATTTTATTTCCCCAGAGTAGCAATGTTCCAAACATAGCTGTATTTGCACATGATAGATACTCAGTAAATTTTTGTTGAATGGATGAATGATATTTGAAAATTTCTCATTAGTTCTGCACTGAAGTGAAATTTAATTTGGATTCTGAGTAGCATAAAGTCAAATAAAAATGCCTTTGAACTCTGGAGCACAGCAGGAGGCTGCTTTGATTCTGAAAATCTGGAAAGATTTTGTGGAGTGTCTGAATTCAACATTAATACAACTTTTTAATGCTGAGTCAAAATAGAGATCTATGACAGCTGTTCTCAGTAATTTTGGCCTAGGACTCATTTATACTCTTTAAAATTATTAAAATCTAAAGAGCTTCGGCTTCTATGGAGTTGTATCAATTTATATTCATTATATTACAAATTAAAGAGGAATTTAAAAATATTTATGACATATCCAAATAACAAAAGTGAACCCATATGGGTTAATCTAAATAATGCTTTTTAATTGTATTTTCCAAAACAAAACAAAAAGTGAGAAGAGTGGCATTATTTTACATTTTTGCAAATCTCTTTAATGTCTGAGTTAATAGAAGAGAAGTGGATTCACAAATCTGCTTCTGCATCAATCTGTTGCAAAATTTGCACTGTATACTTGTAGGAGAAGGCAAATAATGTGTTAGTATGATTATGAAAGTAGTTTTGACGGTTTGGACCTCCTGAAAGGATCTTAGGGATTTCCCAGACCACACTTTGAGAGTCACTGATGTTAAGTCCTTTAGGAATCCATAGCCTCTAACTTTTGCCATCTCCATTTATCAGCACTAATGAGCTGAACAGATGGAAATGTTTACTTCCTTCCACTGATGTTTAGAAACAAGTTGACTAAAATGATTTTCCAAGGTAATTCACTCACCCTTCGGTGATAATGCCCATCCTCAAGTAAATGAGAACATTAACTAGTTAAAAAAAAAGTTTGTTGAAGTTATTTGACAAAAATAGAGAAATTTCTATTAGAGTTAACTACAGTATAAATGCCTAAAGACAATGTCTGGCCTTTCTCAAATCTAGAGTCCACTAACTGAGAATGCCAATTAAGCTTTGACCTGGGATTGGCTGGCAGCATCCCAGGAAATATCTGGCAGTGTTCTTGAAGAATACTATAGGACCTAGTGCCTTGAAAATTCTCCCTCCCACTTTGATGTGTTAGAATTAATTGTGTATTTCAACCTGTCAGTCAGATGTGAAATTACTATGGTAATTTGTAATTTTAAAAACTCCAGATTAGAGTGATGAGAGATGTGCTTTTTTTTTTTTTTTCATAGATTAGAATCTACTATGTAAAAGGGAATTCATTTTGTTCTGCAATGCTCTGTGCTATGCTGAAGATGTAGCCTCTGTTCGAAATAATCTCGTTTGATTTTGTTCCTGCCATAACAAGTTTTCATTACAGTATTTTTATTTTTTAAGAAATGATCTATGACTCTTTACTACAAGAATTTAGAAAAGTTACTATCCTCTTTCATTTCTGAATGACTTGACGCATTCTCTGGAAATTCTGTGTTATAAATGTGAGCACAGTACAGCATACTTGGCACAAGGGAGATTATCGTGTCCTCCATTGTGATAACTTCCCACGCAGTGGCAGTGGTACAGGAGAACATTCGTGTTCTCCTCTCATGAATTTTAAGACAACACAACTCTATTGAATGTCAGGTACTTTCTCTTACAAATGCATTGTATGTTGAAAGTCTAAATAATCAAGAATTCTGAGATAATTTTACTTTAAGGAGTGTGATCTTTTTTTTTCTAGTGAGCGCAATTCTTTGTCTTCTCTCATGGTGAAATAACTGAAGTCCCTTTCAGCTTCAAATGTATTTTAAGGTTTTCATCCCATGCTCACAAGAGGGCGCTAATTCACATTCATGCCTGTAGTGGCAACAAGAAACAGAAATGCCATTTGACCCAGCAATCCCATTCCTGGGTATATACCCAAAGGATTATAAATTGTTCTATTATAAAGAAATTTACTCAAATCTCTTACCTCCAAGGTAAACTGGAGAAACCTTGGCTGAAAGTAAACTGCTAGTGGGTTTTCTTTGTTTTTAGAAGAACAATTTCAAATTTTACAAATTTTAGGTTGTAAAAAAAACAAATAATATCACATAGTCGATGGATTATGTGGCAAATTCAGTTTTAAGGGAGGAAAATTTGATTTGGGGAGCAAAGGTTTTGTTTTCTTTGTTCAGTTTAATTCATGTTTATTTTTTACTGTATTATTTAGATGATAACAAATGAAGAGTGGCAGTACACAAGGTAATCATTCAATATGTAAATATAAATGTTTAAATAAATATGTTTTTTTATTGCCTTGTACAGGTCTAAGCCTATACATATCCTTAGATTAATCCATACTGTTATTTTCCCTGGTATAATAAAATAATGTTCTTTAGCGAAATCTAGTTCTGCTCATTTTCTCCCCTGATTTCAAAAGTAGTGCACATTTATTGTAGAAGACTCAGAAAATATAGGCAAAATATTTAAAGGAAAATAATAACCGCTCCATAATCCTAGAAATCATTTAATCACAGTTAACATTGTGATCTGTTTTCTTTCACTCTTTTCATGTATAATTGCAAACATGCTATATATATAGATAGATAAATACATTTATGTGTGCTACTTTCAAAAACTTAATATTATGTCAATCAAGGATCATCTAAATTAAATTGTTTTAACTGCAACTTTAATGACTGTCCAGTATTCAAAGTTAACTATTCTCTGATTAATGAACATTTATATGCTTTTCCATTTTTTCTACACTATTGTAAAAATAGTGTGATGAATGTCTTTTAAATCTTCGATGATACATGTGATGATTTCCTTAGGACAAATTCCTAGAAGTGGAATTCCTGTAAGAAAGAACAAATTTTTTTTTTTTTTTTTTTTTGAGATGGAGTCTCGCTCCCTCCTTCAGGCTGGAGTGCAGTGGTGCTATCTCTGTGCACTGTAACCTCTGTCTTCTGGTTCCAAACGATCCTCCTGCCTCAGTCTCCCGAGGCTTTTGACATATACTGCTGAACTACTTTCTAGAAAGGTTTGTTAAAAACCAATTTATACAATAGGAACTTGCCTGATGGTTACTAACTACCTTAATTAGTGCTAAATATTTTAATTTTTAAAAATAATAGCTAATTTGAACATGCAATTGTTAGCTAGGTATTGATATAATAGGGGCTTTATTGATTTCTAGGGTAGTTGGCTATTTTCTGTGCTCATTGTCCATTTTTATTTCCTTTTTATAAATTATCTCCTTGTGACTTTTTTCATTTTCCTATGTCTTGTAAAAGATTTTATCTTATAAAATGAGCTTTTAATAGTGTAAGAGTAATACATATCCATTTGCTCTATCTGGGCTATTTCCAGGTTTGTACTTTGCCATTTACTTCTTTATGGTTTTAAAAAGTACATGCATTTGAGCAGTTTTAACTTTTTATATATTTAAATCTATTAAATACTTTTGTGATTTTGGTCACCGATTTTTCTTTTAATGCATAGAATATTGAGGTAATTCTTTATCAAAATGTTTTAATGATAGGGAAAGAATTTCACAGGCAGAGGCTTGAATTTTAGCTTCATTTATTTTATTTATTTATTTATTTTTGAGACAGAGTCTTGCTCTGTCGCCAGACTGGAATGCAGTGGTAAGATCTCAGCTCACTGCAACCTTGACCTCCCGGGTTCAAGCGATTCTCCTGCCTCAGCCTCCAGAGTAGCTGCAACCACAGGTGCATGCCACCACACCCAGCTAATTTTTGTGTCTTTAGTAGAGACTGGCTTTCACCATATTGGCCAGGATGGTCTTGATCTCTTGACCTTTTGATCTGCCCGCCTTGGCCTCCCAAAATACTGAGATTACAGGCGTGTGCCACTGTGCCCGGCCTTTAGCTTCATTTAGTAATGGATGTCCAGAAGAAATAAGCAGTTGAAATAATAAATATTAAGATGAAAAAAATATGTTTATGTTAATTTGGGAGTAAATTTTGTTTTTACTTAAATTTTAGGAAGATTGTGCTATATATTGTACCGAGGTCTTTTCTGATTAATACAAAATATTTATTACAGTCTGCTTTTTCAGAGTACGTTATTTTATTTCTTCAGATGTACTTATCTGAATTCTTGAGTTCCTATGCTATTGGCCCCATCTTCTTTCTTCAGAGCAGTAAAGTGGTGCCTCATGTTTTCATGCTTTAGAAATGCCAAATAACAGAAATAAGGGGCTGTTTTTTCTTTGGTTCCATTTTGAGAGACTATTCCTATGGAAAAGAACTCTTCCCTTTCCCCAACCCCCAGCCTCTCCATTTTCAAAGAAAATAAATCTTGCCAAACTACCAGTTATATGGAGTCTGTCACAGAGTCCAGGTCCCCTTTACCACATTTACTTAGGGTTTTTTTTTTTCAGGCTGGATTAATTGTCCCCTTTCTCGTGGACACCAACACCATGTCCCCTGACAACTTCATCATAATGAGCAACAAGCCCTGTGGTCTTAAGTGCTATTTATGTTCAGTACATAGTTGATCACTTAAAAAACCTTACTTTTCTCATCATGTTATTTTCTTCACTGGCCCTTTCCTTTGACTCTTAGCTTACTTCAGACCTAGGTCAGCTTTCTTATGGCAGAAACCCTGGTTCTCATTGTGTCTCACTTATACTGTCATTCCCTAGTGTCTCTCTCTCATTTAAGGCTACCTTGAGCCCCATTTTCTCATCTAGAGCTGTCAGATTTACCAAATAAAAATACAGCACACCCACTGAATTTGAATTTCAGGTACACAAAGAATAATATTTCTGCATAAGCCTGTCCCGTTACCTATACTTCAAAATTATTCTTCATGTATCTGAAATTCGAGTTTAATGAGACATCCTATATTTTATGTGACAACCCTGCCCTCATCCTGTGGCTCATTTCATGGCTCTTGTTAATTTCCTTTGAGGGCATGTGGAGCCTGCTCTGGTAGCCACAACTCTTCCCTGAACTCTCAATCTGGTCCCTGTCAGGCCTGACCTCTTTCCTACATGCCTGGTGTTGTTAATTCTTTTACACAATGTGAATACATTTTTCAGCTTAACCTGTACTATTGTGTGACTCACTTATATGTTATTAGATGCCTTTGTGGTCAGTTTAGATGGAAAGCCAGCAAAGAGCAGCCACCCACATGTTCCCCCAAACTTATACCTTGATTGGACATCACCTCCTATGTCAAAAAGGCTTCAATTAATTGTAATTCCAAAAGTTGGTGGTGGAACCAGGGCTCAGGTTGGAGAGCTTTTCTTGGTATTGTCCATAAACATCACAACCTTCCATTACCCTATAAGAAGATTTTCTTATGAGTCAGATGCTAGTTTCTGGTCCCTTGAAAACTGTTAAGAACTGTGTGTGTAAAGCAAACACCAGCAGTTATAGCTTAAGGATTGGTTTTGCCTCACAATGTTTTTTCCTTTTCCAACAGAAGTAGATTTCAGATGCATTCATTTCACCTAACCTGCATCTAGAAAATATTAATAGTGCTTTTTCTTTCACTAACGCAGCTTGCTCTCTAGTAATCAGCATACTAGTATGTTCCCAATCCTGCTGTGTTCTGCCTTTACAGCAAAAAGAGAAAATCTTGCTTAAATCACTCTTTTTAAAACACAGAGGATTAAAATTGTATTATTCGTTCGTTCTTTTCTTCTCTGCGGCTCTTAGTCCAAGGTCATTTAAGAGGGTCTGTCGTAGGAGAAAAGAGAAAATCCAGTTCTGCTAACATAGGATGTGCTGCATGATCATCAGTGTCATTGTCCTTTCCCTTGTATCTGTGAGGTCCAGTTGATGAGGTTTTCAACATTGGAGGCTTTTGTTCCCTGGCATGATGGATAATGGAGCTCTTTATACATTTCATCAGAAGTATCTCGATTCATGTTTCTCTTAGCTGTGCCAGAAAGAATTACTCATCAGAATTTTTTTTCTCTTTACTGTGGTAAAAAGTTGCTGTTAGCACAATTGTGAAATTTCTTCTACTCCTGTGTTGGGTTTTAGGCCTCCGATTCTTTTTACTCATTGAATGGGTTTCTGTTTTACATGTTTATGGTAACCATGGAACCTCTTGTCCTGCAAGCTTTTCCAGAGCTTCATGTGTAAGACTGCAGGGTCTATTTATGACGTGTTCTCAACATCCTTGTTGATTTTGAGACAGCGTGTGAGGGGAAAATTCAGAAATCTACATAACTAAACATCCCACTGAGGTTTGGGTGATCAGGTGAGCTAGACCTCCAAAACCTCTGCTAAATCTGGGATTCTAGGATGCAAATAATTAAATAAATGTGAGGTAGAGTAGGAGGTACAGGCACCCTTTGCTTTTGAGGAAACCCTAATTATTCCTATTTCACAAAGGCTCGATTACCTTGTAGAATTACAAGAATTAGGTTGAACATCCGATTCTAATGTTGTATATGTTGAGGTCCCTGACTAATTCAACAATATACATTTCATTGGAGGACATTACAATTTCTAGAAATGTTACTGGCTATAGGAAAAGGAAAAAATTCATCCACTTATTTATCAGACAATATACCGTATATCCTTGGCACTGTGTTGGCTGCTGGGCTTGTAAGGTCTCTGACTTTAGGGAGCTGAAATTTTAAAGTGAACAGACAGATGGAATAAGTAATCAGAGTACACTGTAGTAAAGACTAACTAGAAATATTTATAAAGTGTCATATTATTACCAACATGTCTGTGAAAGAGAATCAATTTTGTGAGGACTACTTGGGTTTTCAGAGGAGGTGATATCTGAGTTAAATCTTGATGAAAATGGAGTTCAACAGGTAGGCTCACAGAGCATTTAAGGTAGTGGGAGAGATATTGCAAAGATGTTTAAGAGTTATCCCGTGACAATAGGGAACCCTGGATGATCTTAAGCATTAAAGTGACATAACTAGTTCTGAATTTTGGGGAAAAAAAACCCTAAAATGCAGGAAGAGCAGTTAGTGGTCTATGATAAAAGTATGTAGCAGAAGCAGAGGTGGGGAAAGGAGAGGAAGAGATGAGTTTGAGAAAGCTTTGGTTGTAGGGCAAAAGGAGATTCCCTATTTCCATGTAATCAGGGTATTTTGGGTTGCCATTAAATAAGATAGGAGACTGAGGATGCACAGGTTTTTTGCATTTTGGTTGTGCTGGCTTAGAGGTGGAAGATGCAGTTGGAGATGCTGGAAATTCTGAGCTGGAGGGCTAGAGGGAGATGGTGCTGGAGTCATGGAGATGATGCTGGGCATGGAGACGGTGTTGGAGATGTGATAATTACCCAAACATAGGGGATGGCTGAAGCTGTGGTACTGGAGGAGGCCATCCACGGAGAATGGAGTGTATAAAACTGAGAGTAGAATTCTTAGAACATTTAAGATGGGAAAGGGAGCAAGAGAAAGTGACTGTAGGAAGGCTGAGTGGAGACGCTTCCATGGGGAGGTCATGGTGCATGGAGGAGGATTGAGGGAGATGACATCAGGAGTGCTGGGAGGTCATTTAAATAAGTTAGTGGCATTACGTTATTGAAATGCCTCTGTATGGTTCTATTCCCACGCATCACTGGAGGGCTTCTGCATGTTTATAGGGGCTGAAGTATGAAGGATGCCAAGCAGTCATGAAAAGGAACAGAGGCTACATGAAGTGGAATGCAGTTCATGCTTAATGTTTTATTTTTGGAGTTAGTGTTAAGCTTTAAATTTTCTAAACTCTGTTAAAGAATATTACAGTGGTCAAGGACATTTTTTTTTTGTATATTCACAGCACAACCTGCACTATTCTCTTAGAATCCCAATCTTTTACAGTAGTTATCAGCATTGTTTTTACATTGCCTTCTTTTCTTGTTTTTTTCCCGAAGAGATCATTTTGGGGCAGGGAGAAATTCTCTGTAGACTCCTTGGTGCCTCTGCTGCCTGATGGATGTTATGGATTCTGATGTCAGTCTGACAAGCTAGGCACTGCATTATCTGTATGTTTCAAGATCACAGCTCCATACTTATGCTTTTAAGAATATAAAAAATATGTAATTTATATTTAATCTGTGACCTATTACAACCCACACATCTGTTTCTGTCAAACTTATATTTAAAATATATTTATTTATAGTTTCTGTTTCTCTTTCTATATAAATTAACCTTTCTTTATTTCTTTTCACATTGATGTGATCTGTAAATCAGTTATAAGGAAGTAGTTTTGACTCTAATTTTACTGGGTATATTTCTGTCATATATTTCTTGTTAGCTTTTCCTTCTGAGATGACAATAAATATTTTTGAAAATTACTGAATCGCAAACTGTATGAAAGGAGACCAAGAAGCCAATATTTAATGAAGATTTTGACTAGCATTGAAGCCGTTATTTTCAAGAAATAAAGACTATGATTTTAGAGAACAACAGGTTCTTTTTCCCTAATCTTCATTGTTCGTTTCCATGTACATAAAATGTTATGGAAGTACAAAGGGTAGAAACTATCTCAATTTTCCTTACCAGCAGCATCCACAACATTAACAGCGGTGAATAATGAGGAATGATGAGTTGACATTTAATTGGAGCAGAATCTGTGGTACGGATGGGCAAAGAGAACCTCATTGGAGCTCAAACTTCAGAATAGATTCCACTCTGATTGGAAAGTGCTTCCAACTGACAGAATTGTATGAACATTATCAGTGCTAACCTCTCAGAAGGGAGAGCAGTTAAGATATCAGATCTGGAGCTTGGGGTACTTCTTCTCAAAGAGAGTGAATATGGATCTGACACTAAGATCCATGGAGAATGAATATGGAACTGAAACAAAAAAACATAGTTTTTCTTTTCCCCAAGTTTTCTATACATCATTACTATTTTAAAATGTCAGCAAATTAACCAGTCTGGTTTTGGGCCATTACCCAGGAGACTCTCTACGAATACATTTATTAACCTTTCTGCATCATCAGGTTCTCAGCTACATGATCTTCATTATCCAGCATCATTCCCTAATACCTTAATGAGGTGGTGACATTTAAATTTTACCTATTTCTCTGTCTACCTACCTTTCTTGATTCTGTTGATTAAACTGGAGAGACCTAGACTGGAGCACTTCGTATGGAAAAAAGAAAAATATAATTTTTCCCTTTACTGCATTTCTGTCAATAGATTTGTAATTGTATTCCCTCTGTCTCAAAGGGCAGTCAGAAACAGGATGGTGATGGATGAGTCTAAGGCCTAGAAAAGCAATTCCAAGCACATGCCCTTGCACAAGTGGCTTGTGCACAGTCTTTTGTGGAGGAAGCATTGTCAGTTGTTAGTTACAAATATGAATTGTTCTCATCCAACATGGGAAAGCTCTTTTAAAAGTGAATTTCCTTAAGTCCTAAATGGTTACCCAGTTTACCTGCCTTAGAAAATTCAGAAGCAACCGTAAATCTACCCCATGCTTTTAGATAGGAAAGGAACTTTTTTCTAGTCCACAAAACTTTCATCATTCTGAACTCATTGGCAAAATGGAAAAGTGTTTAAAGATAAAGTAATAAAACCCATTTGCCATATAGCTGAAAAATCAAAACAGAAATGGTCGGTCATTTCTCTTTATGTGTAGTCAGAATTTATGCTGATCCGTTATGTGACTGGCCTGATTTTTTGAGTGTTAGGCATGTAGGTGAACCTAAACTTGTATGTTTAGGCTGCTGTGTGGAACTAGACTAGCTAAAGATGGAAGCTACAATCGGATGATAATTGGCCTTCCTTGCTCCTTCTTGAACCCTTTAAGAAGTATATCATATTAGCTCATGGGCATCTATTCAGAGCTTCCTGTTATAACCTGCCCTCTAACAACAGTTTAAACTGTAGGAAGTAAGTAAAAACGCATTTACTTTTAAAAAAACTCCTTACAGTATATATTTGGTAGTAACACAGCTACCCTGTATCTTCAGTTACTATTATTAATGGCAATACTAATAATATTTTTCAGAGTTTAAAGTGGGGCAGACTCTGCCTATTTTTGTACAGCTTGCAAGCTAATAATTGCTTTTGTAATTTTAAATGGATGAAAAAAACCAAAAGAAAAATATTTCATGACATATAAATTTCTATGAAATTCAAATTTTAGGGTCCCAGAAGTTAAGTATTACTGGGTCCATTCCATGCCCATTTATTTATGAATTCTCTGCGGCTGGTTTTGTGCTACAATGGCAGAGCTGAGTAGCTGCTGAAAGCTTAAAATGTTTATTATCTGGTCCTGTACAGGAAAAGTTTGCCAACTGCAGCCCAATACAAGCTTCACAATGTTAGATCACTTAATCTTCATGATAACTCTAGACAGTATTTGCATTTGTTGTTCTCTTGCTACAGATGAGTAAACTGAGGCTTAGAAAGGACATGAATTAACCGGAGTGGATGACAGAGCTGGGAGAGTAACTCTCACTTGTCTGTTGTGGAAGCACTAGTCCTTCATCCTACACTAAAGTACATCTCTCATTGGCTAACAACTCAATTTATTTCTACAATGGGGTTGCTGTCTTCTACACTACTTCTTAATTCTCCCTATCCTCATTAAATGCAATACATGTATACTATTACATAGAATGCTAAGCGTACTACAGATTACAATTTGATAAAACTTTTCCTTAATTGAATCAGGAGTCTATCAAAGTCAGTAGTTGCCTGAGTGTTTGATACCACATATGGGAGAATAAAAAATAATGCATTTCTTTCCCCATTCCATTAATACCTATTGATGAACTTTCTGTAGTAAATGCTGAGCAAACTAACTGACTTAAGTACAGATTGAAACTGAAAGAGAGGTTGAATCACAGCGTAAGAATATCATGAGTCAAAATAGCCCCTTGAATTTGTTGCCTATAACTTTTTGAAATTGAGCAGAGATGGTGCTCATTTAAATGTCTCTTTTTAATGGTGATACTCAGCTAAAAACAAACATTAGACAATTCACAGTTCACGTGTAATGGGTGCACGGAGGGAGAAAGTGCTTGAGAAATGCTATCTGAATTTATAGTTCAACTCACATGCAGAGTTGTTTGTTGTGTAGAAAAATGCAACAATTAAAAAGTCATTACATTATACATTTTTAATTGGAGCATCTCAAGATGTTCATTAAACAGCATAAAGGATCATCTGAGGCCATTGAATACCTGTAGTTGAGTGGCATAACTATCTATATAGACATACTTTTAAGCCATATGCTCCATATGCTGTTAAAGTATCTAAAGAGAAACTGTGAATAGTACCTCTATCCCTTGACTCATTTCTTTTTGACTAGAAAGTCTTTCAATTAGTGAAGACAGAAAACAGCTCATCAAGTAAGTTCATCTTTTTCTTAATGTATCTTTAAATTTATAAAAAAAGTAAATATTCATGCACTTAAATTGGATATCTGCCTTAAAGTTAGGCCTCCTTTGTTAGCACATAACAGAAAATATTACTAACATGAATGAAAATGGGGAACTTTATTGTAAACAAAGATGGGATCCAGGGGTATCTCATGGAATCCAAAGGCAATTAATGTGATGGGGTATCACAAGGGACTGGGCAGGGCTGGAAATGTTTGGAAGCGAGGCAGCTATGTTTTCATCCCTTTCTCACTCTGTCAGGCCAGATGGTCTCTTGTTTCAGATTCTTTGTAGTGTCTGCTTTAAGCTTGTCTTTTCTGCTTCTCCATTTACATATTGGAATATGGCCTTCTCACAGCTCACCAGAGACTAAACAATGTCCTAGTTCTCATTTCCTGGGAGACAGAATCTGTTTGGCTTAGCTTGGATCAGATGGCTGCTCTGGGGCCAATGAGCTGTGGCCAGGGATACAGCCCCCATAGTTTAAACATAGCCATCAGGGACCACTCTTGGATTGAAGGGAATTTTCAGGAGAAATAAATGTCAGGCTGGACAGAGTCTCAGAAAGGTATTTATTATACTACCCTAACTGCCCATGTCAGACCAGAAATGCGGGGGCTGCTTATTCATCACCTTTTCTTACTAAACTCAGGAAAGCTTACCAAGGTTATAGTTTCGGGTTTTTATATGTTCTGTTTTATTTTCCTGCAAGTGCTTGAGCCACCCTGGAAGTTGGGTGTTTGTTTGAAAAGCCCACTAGTCGTCCTCTGTCCAACCCCTGTTCCGGATCACCTCTTCCCCTGGGCATCTGAGGGCACTTTGCCTGTGCATGGCTGACCCCAATGCTGTGTTGCATGCCTGATTTTCCAACTTCACTAGTGGGAAATTATTAGTCTATCCCTTTATGCTGGAGAATTTTGAAAGACGAAGAATCACTATATTTACCTTACTTGTTAAATGTGACAGCATCAAATATATTTGAGGTGCCGTTTCTCTTTGCCAGCTCTGAAGAGCTTTTGCTCTTGACAGCAGTGGCAGTTCCTACTGCTGGAGATGCTTTCCAGCAGCCTGTGTTGGGCCTCTTAGGCTTAGTTCAGTTCCTTACCTACATAGGGTACTAAGGAGTGCAGAGGAAGGGCATTGAGATAAACTGCTAGGGTTAAGGGATGCTTCTTATAAAAAGTGTTAAAGGCCAAGCCTGTGCCTCACACCTAACCGCTTTCTCGGTTTGTTTGCCTCTGTCCTGCAGTATCACCCCTGTCATAAATCAGGCAACTATATATATGCACATCTGTTTCCGGCTCTGTCCACTCATGTGTTTGTGCGTGGATCAGTTCCATGATGTCTTAATTATTGGAACTAGATAACAAGTTTGATATCAAGTAATGTAAGTCTTCTAGTTTTCTTCCTCCTAATTCTTTTTTCCCCATCCTCCTCTTGTTCTTTCTTTTTCTTCCCTGTCCTCTTGTTCTTTTTCTTCCATTTCCCCTTCCTCCTCTTTTTTCTCATCCTCCTCCTCTCCTTCTCTTTCTCTCTTTCCTTTCCTTCTCCTTCTCCTCTTTTCCTCTTTCTTCCCTCCTCTCCTCATCTCTTTTCCCTCTTCCTCCAGGACACCCAGCCTAAACTCTGCACAGACTTAGAGTTTTACCAAAGTCTTTGAATTTGAGCTTGTTCCACTTTCTAGTCTTTTAAATAATGCATCAGAAATCAGGATGATTTCTGATCCTGGTGATCTCTGATGCATTAGGAATGAGGTGGGAGTGGTGTAGAAAAGAAAGAGAATGAATCTAGGGAGAACAAAGACAAACTGATATTTCCATAATTATTTTTCTCTGCAGATATAAGCCACTTGGATAGTAAAGTGCTATCCTCTCTCAGATGTATAGAGATTAAGCTTGTAAATCATATGCCTGGCAATTTTTCTAAAACACATTTTCTGTGTTTTTTAAATAACTGACAATATTCATTGGCAAATACAAAATTACAAATTTTGCAGTTCAGGCAGTGAACTTTCTAAGGCTGAAAAAATAGTAGTCTTTTCCAGGAGGCTTGAAGCTTGGGATGTACAGTCAAGAGCCCAGCAGTGGTCGGACATCCATAAAGGGATGACCAGGTTTTCTAGCTCCACAGAGAGGAGAGCCCGGAAAAGCTCCATTGCTCCAAAGCTACATCCCTTTTAGAGCAATCCGGTAGACACACATTACTCTTTGAGAACTCCACAAAGCCAGGGATTGTGTGGGCTCCATCTTACTGAGTTCCCAGCCCCAGCAAACATCAGGGCACAACAGGTGCCACCAACAATATTTATTAAGTGAATGAACTTTGTGTAGGTGTAAAGCAGAATATCTTGTGTTTGAATCACTTTGAACTACAATATTATTTTTTCCTGAGGTTAGAGACAAGATGGTGGACTTTCTGCTTGTGGTCACTTCCCTTATATTCCAGAGCAGCAAGCCCATCTAGGCTAATACAATGTCATAATTCAGTTATCATTATTAATTTAGTTCAATAAAAAATGTAAGGATTTCTCTAAGCCACGGAAGACTTTTCTTCAGAGGAAACCAGTAGGATAACAAAACTTTGAAATCTCCTGGGCATATTTTTAACTCTATCCAGAGTTAAAAAACACTTCCCAGCCCCAGTCCCCCAACTGAGATGGTCCTTTGGAGATAAGCCAGAGCTGTGAAAGTTGTTTCAATGATATTATTTGAATATGGAGAGAGATGTACCAGTATTATTAATATTGACCAGCCTGACCATTAACTCTGATTTCTTTTATGTTACGGAGGCATGTTCCAGCACCAAATGTTTCCCTGGAAGAAGATAAACACTATGGCTTCATAATGTGGGAGAAAAGTTGGTTTCTTGGTTTTTATTATTGCAGTCTTATTTAGAGTAGGAGCAAATGGGGAGTTAGTGTTTATTGGGTACAGAGTTTCAGTTTAGGATGATGAGAAAGCTCCAGAGATGGATGACGGTGATGGTTGCACAACAAGGTGAATGTACTTAATGCCACTGAACTGCACACTTAAAAGTGGTTAAAAAGGGCAAATTTTATGTTATGTATATCTATCAGAAAAAACAGTTCTACTTTGTACATTTTGGGAGGTGTCATGTTTTGAAGTAGTTATTATTATCTCCATAAAAAGATAGGTAGAGAGAAGGTTGGTAGTACCCAGGGAGCTGACTGGGACTCAAGTCTCGAATGATTCATAGTTAGTGACTTCTCATGGTCACCTCTGAAAGGGTCATTGCACTCAGCAATCCCTCCACTCCCTGACCACTCCCCATTACATTGTGGTAAATAGTGAGCCTCTGTTTCTAGACAAAACAGTTCCACAAACAGCATCCTTATTCCATTTTTAGCTGAACACATTTTATTCCTTTCTCTGTCCCCAAATGGGAAACCATCTCTATACTGTCAAAGCATGCACTGTGTTTTCTGGAAGACTGTCACCAGTGGAGGAAGTGCTTTCCACTTGTAGCCTGTCAGATAATTTGGGATTCTTCTGCATGCAAAGTAGCATGTCTGGGAGAAAAAACCTCCTACTCAGAATAATTTTTGGTCTGATTGTCCTATGTAGTTTTTATTTTGAGGCAGTTTTATCTCAGACATTTAATCTTGGGACATTCTGAGGCCTCTTTGGTTCACTGAGGGGGTTTTAAAAATGGAAATTGGACTGTAATTTCTGAATTTATAAATGATTTACTATTTCATTAATAACTTTTTTTAAATTCTAAGTACAGCATTTAAAGGTAAATACCCTAACACTGGGAACAATTACTAAACTTAATGTTGGATTTAATTCATTTTTTCAGTGAATAGATACAAATTTATAGTTAGAATAAAGTAAAGCACTGAATATTAAAAGAAAACTAATAAAGCTTTGGTATACTTTAAGGAAAGGGAAAAGAACAAAGACTAGAGCAAAGCCTGTAACTTGATTTTCTAGCAAAGCCCTCACAGAAATTTCAAGTTCATGTGGTCTGAGAAATAGCAATGCTTATCAAATTTGCAATTTTGCAATATAAATAAAACTATATATATATATATATATACACACACACACATATATATGTGTGTGTGTGTGTGTGTGTGTGTGTGTGTGGTATATGGGTTTTTGTTTGTTTGTTTGTTTTTTGTAGCAGAACTGAGTCCAACTTAGCATATCATTCTGAGAGTGAAGCACCTAGATTCAGTATTTTCTTTTTGCCTGAATATCTGATTCCGAATGGCAGCTGACAGTTTTTATTTCCCTTGGTTAAAAGTTGCCTTTGGGAAGCCGAGGCGGGTGGATCACGAGGTCAAGAGATCGAGACCATCCCGGTCAACATGGTGAAACCCTGTCTCTACTAAAAATACAGAAAATTAGCTGGGCATGGTGGTGCGTGCCTGTAATCCCAGCTACTCAGAAGGCTGAGGCAGGAGAATTGCCTGAACCCAGGTGGCGGAGGTTGCGGTGAGCCGAGATCGCGCTGTTGCACTCCAGCCTGGGTAACATGAGTGAAACTCCGTCTCAAAAAAAAAAAAAAAGAAAAAAAAGTTGCTAAATGGATGATCTCCATTATTTAAAATAACGAATTGTTTAAAAATTAAAAAAAAAAAAAGGCATCAGGTGAAGATCTTTTATTCCAGTGCACTTCTGCATTTTGCTGCAGAGCTAGAATTCTGAATCTTGAGCTTTGGAGTCCCATTTATTTTCTCTAGGAAATAACTAGACCTGTATACTAAAGAATTTCTGTCTCATGCTGGAGGCTACTGGGAAGTGTGAGTAGTTTTAGACAAGCATTTCACACTTAGGCTGTATTTTCACCATATGCTTCTCCATCCTTTCCACTCCCCAGTGAAATGTCTTCTCTGGTTTATCTAGTGGTAGATTTCCATGGAAGTTACTAGGTAACTGAAGAAATGTATTATTTCAATAATTTCAAAATTTGAAGAGGAAATAGGACATTCTGTTGCACAAAATAGTACAGCTCAAGGCAACTCATCAGTTGCTCCTTGCTTGCATTTGCATTGCAGTTGGCATTTTACAGAGTGATTGCCTGTACAACAGCTCATTTGTTCTTAGAATGACTCTGTGAGCAAGTGGCGGCCAGGCGCAGTGGCTCAGGCCTATAATCCCAGCACTTTGGGAGGCCAAGGTGGGCAGATCATGAGGTTAGGAGTTCAAGACCAGCCTGGACAACACAGTGAAACCCCATCTCTACTAAAATACAAAAAATTTAGCTGGGCGTGTTGGTGGACGCCTGTAATCCCAGTTACTCAGGAGGCTGAGGCAGGAGAATTGCTTGAACCCAGGAGGTGGAGGTTGCAGTGAGCCGAGATTGTGCCACTGCACTCCAGCCTGGGCAACAGAGTGAGATTCCATCTCAAAAAACAAACAAACAAAAAAGAATTATTCTGTGAGCAAGTGCCTACTTGGTACTGAGCCCCGTGCTAGGTATCAGAAGGCATGTAAAAGAAGGTGAAGAAGAAGGCCTTTGTCCTTTTCAAATCAAGTCTTGCTTTTATGAAGTGTTAGAGGTTAAGGGTATTAAGAGCAGAGAGATTGTATGGAGAGATGAGAGAAGACCCAGACCCAGCTGGGGTGGCTGGTGTCTCTGTATTAGCTGCAGTTGGAGTGTTGGCTCCATCCAGCAGTCTGCGGCTGGTTCTGCTGTAAGTCTTCATAAATGACCAGGACTTAATGAGATTTGGTCAACTTTTGAAGATTAGTGGTATTGTCCACCAAATACTGTATAAAAAAAAAAGAGTGTAAAGTGAATGGTTTGGCAGTTCTTAATTTTTTTTTCTGATTAGAAAACTAAGTGGATATTTTAATTGCAGAATTTGCTGAAAATGCAAGAAAGAAGAAAGTACAAATTATTTGTAACTAGGAACAGATCAAGATATTCAAGATCATGAAGCAATGGGTAGAATATAGTGCCCGCAACCCACATTTGTATTTTAAAATGAAAACTATACTAAATTGCACAGTAAATGTAAAAAAGTACAATTGTAATATGATTTTGCACATGATGACTAATTCATTGCTTTTGGTTTTTTTTTTTTAATTATGAACTTGTTTCAGAAAAAAAACAAAACAAAACAAAACTGTTCTGCTGGTACTCTGGCCTTCTGCTGAGTAATCAAGTACTACCTCTCCCTTCCACAACCCAAAGACAACCACTCTTTGTATTTTAGTGTATATACATCTAGGGCTTTCTTATATAGATAAAAATAAATTTTGTAATTAAATTTGAGTACTGAACATGGAGGTTTTTCTTTTTTTTTTTTTTTTTAGTCTTGATGTTTTTCCTTGTCATACCATGAAAACATTCTCATGCCTTTAAGAAATCTTTGAGGACACTTTCAATGGCTGAGCCATGTTTATAGTTAAACAGTCTCCACGTGTTTCTAGTTTCATATGCTTATATAAGGTTTTATGAACAGCCTGCTGCATACGTCTTTTAATCCATTTCTGATTTTTATTTTTGTTCGTCACTTGGATCTGTTTTGTATGCCTGTTGGCAAGTCTGTCTCTTGGTACCTTTGACAATCCAAAGTTGTATAATTTGAACAAGGAATAAAAAACTTCTTTTATTTGATAGAAAATAGTATCTTGTTTTATTTTATACTTTTTAAATTAGTATACATTTTATACTTTTTAAATTAGTATACATTTTAAATGGGATACATTTTTAAAAATATATTTAGTGACCACTTAAAAATGTCTCTGTTTATGTCCAACTGAACATTTTTTTCTCATGATACCAAAACTTTTGTAAGCTCTATCTCTATATTAAGGATATCAAATAATTTATTTTTGTTGGAAACATTTTATCTCTGTTTTTCTTTTTTTTGTAATTGTACTTTAGGTTCTGGGGTACATGTACAAATCATGCAGGATTGTTGCATAGGTACACACATGGCAATGTGGTTTGCTGCCTCCATCCCCACATCACCTACATCAGGCATTTCTCCCATGTTATCCCTCCCAGACCTTCCCACCCCTCCACTGTCCTTCCATTGGCCCCCCTCAAAACAGACACCTATGTGTGATGCTCCCCTCCCTTTGTCTATGTATTCTCATTGTTTAACACCTGACTATAAGTGGGAACATGTGGTGTTTGATTTTCTGTTCTTGTGTCAGTTTGAAGAGAATGATGGTTTCTAGATTCATCTATATCCCTACAAAGGACAGGAACTCATCATTTTTTATGGCTGCATAGTATTCCATGGTGTATATGTGCCACATTTTCCTTGTCCAGTCTATAGTTGATGGGCATTTGGGTTGGTTCAGGTCTTTGATATTGTAAACAGTGGTGCCACAATAAACATACGTGTGCATGTGTCTTTATAATAGAATGATTTATAGTCCTTTGCGTATATACCCAGTAATGGGATTGCTGGGTCGAAATGGTATTTCTATTTCTAGGTCCTTGAGGAAGCGCCACCCTGTCTTCTACAATGGTTGAACTAGTTTACACTCCCACCAACAGTGTAAAAGTGTTCCTATTTCTCCACATCCTCTCCAGCATCTGTTGTCTCCAGATTTTTTAATGATCGTCATTCTAATTGGCGTGAGATGGTATCACAATGTGGTTTTGATTTGCATTTCTCTAATAATCAGTGATGATGAGCATTTTTTCATATGTTTGTTGGCCTCATATATGTCTTGTTTTGAAACGTGTCTGTTCATATTCTTCGCCCACTTTTGGATGAGAGTGTTTTGTTCTTGTAAATCTTTTTTAGTTCTTTGTAGATTCTGGATATTAGTCTTTTGTCAAATGGTTAGAAGGCAAAAATTTTTTCCGATTCTGTTGGTTGCCGGTTCACTCTAATGATTGTTTCTTTTGCTGTACAGAAGCTCTGGAGTTTAATTAGGTCCCGTCTGTCTATTATGGCTTTTGTTGCCATTGCTTTTGGTGCTTTTTTTTTTTTTTTTTGGGACGGAGTTTCGCTTTTATTACCCAGGCTGGAGTGCAATGGCGTGATCTCGGCTCACCGCAACCTCCGCCTCCTGGGTTCAGGCAATTCTCCTTTCTCAGCCTCCTGAGTAGCTGGGATTACAGGCACGCGCTACCATGCCCAGCTAATTTTTTGTATTTTTAGTAGAGACGGGGTTTCACCATGTTGACCAGGATGGTCTCGATCTCTTGACCTCGTGATCCACCCACCTCGGCCTCCCAAAGTGCTGGGATTACAGGCTTGAGCCACCGCGCCCGGCCTGCTTTTGGTGTTTTAGTCATGAAGTCCTTGCCTATGCCTATGTCCTGAATGGTTTTGCCAAAGTTTTCTTCTAGGGTTTTTATGGTGTTAGGTCTTATGTTTAAGTCTTTAATTCATCTGGAGTTAATTTTAGTGTAAGTTGTCAGGAAGGGGTCCAGTTTCTGCTTTCTGCACATGGCTAGCCAGTTTTCCCAACACCATTTATTAAACAGGGAGTCCTTACCCCATTGCTTGTTTTTGTGAGGTTTGTCAAAGATGAGATGGTTGCAGATGTGTGGCATTGCCTCCAAGGTCTCTGTTCTGTTCTATTGGTCTACATCTCTGTTTTGGTACGAGTACCATGCTGTTTTGATTAGTGTATCCTTGTAGTATAGTTTGAAATCAGGTAGCATGATGCCTCTGGCTTTGTTCTTTTTGCTTAGGATTGTCTTGGCTGTGTGGGCTCTCTTTTGGTTCCATATGAAGTTTAAGATGGTTTTTTCCAGTTCTGTGAAGCTCATTGGTAGCTTGATGGGGTAGCGTTAAATCTATAAATTACTTTGGGCGGTCTGGCCATTTTCACAATATTGATTCTTCCTATCCACGAGCATGGAATGTTTCTCCATCTGTTTGTGTCCTCTCTTATGTCCTTGAACAGTGGTTTGTAGTTCTCCTTGAAGAGGTCCTTTACATCCTTTTTTAGTTGTATTTCTAGGTATTTTATTCTCTTTGTAGCAATTGTGAATGGGAGTTTGCTATTATTTGGATCTCTGTTTGTCTGTTACTGGTGTATAGAAATGCTTGTGATTTCTGCACATTGATTTTGTATCCTGAGACTTTGCTGAAGTTGCTTATCAGTTTAAGGAGATTTTGTGCTGAGATGATAGGGTCTTCTAAATATACAATCATGTAGTCTGCAAATAGAGACAATTTGACTTCCTCCTTTCCTAATTGAAAACCCTTTATTTGTTTTTCTTGCCCGATTGCTCTGGCTAGAACTTCCAATACTATATTGAATAGGAGTGGTAAGAGAGGGCATCTTTGTCTAGTGCCAGATTTCAAAGGAGATCCTTCTTGGTTTTGCCCATTCAGTGTGATATTGGCTGTAGGTTTGTTGTAAATAGCTTTTATTGTTTTGAAATACATTCCACTGATATCTAGTTTATTGGGAATTTTTAGCATAAAGTGCTGTTGAATTTTTTCAAAGGCCTTCTCTGCATCTTTTGAGATAATTATGTGGTTTTTGTCTTTGGTTCTGTTTATGTAGTGGATTACATTTATAGTCTTGCGTATGTTGAACCAGACTTGCATCCCTGGAATGAAGCCTACTTGATCGTGATGGATAAGCTTTTTGGTATGCTGTTGCAATTGGTTTGCCAGTATTTTATTGAAGATTTTTGCATCTATGTTCATCATGGATATTGGCCTGAAGTTTTCTTTTTTTTAGTTGCATCTCTGCTGGGTTTTGGTATCAGTATAATGTTGGTCTCATAAAATGATTTGGGAAGGATTCCCTCTTTTAGGATTGTTTGGAATAGTTTCAGAAGGAATGGTACCAACTCCTGTTTGTACATCTGGTAGATTTCAACTATGAACCCGTCTGGATCTGGACTTTTTTAGGTTGGTAGGCTATTAATTGCCACCTCAATTTTAGCCCCTGTTATTGGTCTGTTCAAGGTTTCAACTTCCTGGTTTAGGCTTGAGGGGGTGCAAATGTCCAGGAATTTATCCATTTCTTCCAGATTTACTGGTTTAGGTGCATAGAGTTGTTTGTAGTAATCTTTGGTGGTAGTTTGTAATTCTGTGGAATTGGTGGTGATGTCCCCTTTATCATTTTTTATTGCATCTATTTGATTTTTCTCCCTTCTCTTTTTTATTAATTTGGCTATTGGTCTGTCTATTTTGTTGATCTTTTCAAAAACCAGCTCCTGGATTTATTGATTTTTTGAACGGTTTTTTGTGTCTCTTTCTCCTTCACTTCTTCTCTGATCTGAGTTATTTCTTGTCTTCTGCTAGTTTTTGAGGTTTTTTTTATCTTGCTCCTAGATGATAGGGTGTCGATTTTAGATCTTTCTTCGCTTCTCATGTGGGCATTTATTGCTATAAATTTCCCTCTAGACACTGCTTTAAATGTGTCCCAGAGATTCTGGTACATTGTGTCTTCATTCTCATTGGTTTCAATGAACATCTTTATTTCTGCCTTCATTTCATTGTTTATCCAGTTGACATTCAGGAGCCAGTTGTTCAGTTTCCATGAAGCTGTGTGGTTCTGAGTTAGTTTCTTAATTCTGAGTTCTAATTTGATTGCACTGTGGTCTGAGAGACTGTTTGTTATCATTTCCATTCTTCTGCATTTGCTGAGGAGTGATTTACTTCCAGTTATGTGGTCAATTTTAGAGTACGTGTAATGCAGTGCTGAGAAGAATGTATATTCTGAGGATTTGGGATGGACATTTCTGTAGATGTCTATTAGGTCCTCTTGGTCCACATCTGAGTTCAAGTCCTGGATAGCCTTGCTAATTTTTTGTCTTGTTTATCTGTCTAATATTGACAGTGGAGTGTTAAAGTCTCCCACTATTATTGTGTGGGAGTCTAAGTTTCTTTGTTGGTCATTAAGAACTGGCTTTATGTATTGGCTGCATATATATTTAGGATTATTAGCTCTTCTGGATGCATTGATCCTTGTACCATTATGTAATGCCCTTCTTTGTCTCTTTTGATCTTTGTTGGCTTAAAGTCCATTTTATCAGAGACTAGGATTGCAACCCCTGCTTTTTTTTTGCTCTCCATTTGCTTGATAAATCTTCCTTCATCCCTTTATTTTGAGCCTATGTGTGTCCTTGCACATGAGATGGGTTTCCTGAATACAGCACACTGATGGGTCTTGACTTTTTATGAATTTTATCCAATTTGCCAGTCTGTGTCTTTTGATTGGGGCATTTAGGCCATTTACATTTAAGGCTAATATTGTTATATGTGAGTTTGATCCTGCCATATTGATGCTAGCTGGATTTTTTCCGTTAGTTGATGCATTTTCTTTATTGCATTGTTGGTCTTTACTATTTGGTATGTTTTTGGCGTGGCTGGTACTATTTGTTCCTTTCCTTGTTTAGTGCTTCTTTCAGGAGCTTTTGTAAGGCAGGCCTAGTGGTGATGAAATCTCTCAGCATTTGCTTGTCTATAAAGGATTTTATTTCTCCTTTGCTTATGAAGCTTAGTCTGGCTGGATATGAAATTCTGGATTGAAAGTTCTTTTCTTTAAGGATGTTGAATATTGGTGCCCACTCTCTTCTGGCTTGTAGGGTTTCTGCCGAGAGATCGTCTGTGAGTCTGATGGGCTTCCCTTTGTGGGTAACCTGACCTTTCTCTCTGGCTGCCCTTAGGATTCTTTCCTTCATTTCAACCCTGGTGAATTTGATGACTATGTGCCTTGGGGTTGCTCTTCTTGAGGAGTATCTTTGTGATGTCCTCTGTATTTTCTGGACTTGAATGTTGTCCTGCCTTTCTAGGTTGGAGAAATTCTCCTGGATAATATCCTGAAGAGTGTTTTCCAGCTTGGATTCATTCTCTCCTTCACATTCAGGTACACCTATCAGACGTAGATTCGATCTTTTCACATAATCCCATATTTCTTGGAGGCTTTGTTCATTTCTTTTCACTCTTTTTTCTCTATTCTTGCCTTCTCATTTTATTTCATTGAGTTCATCTTCAATCTCTGATATCCTTTCCTCTGCTTTGTCAATTTGGCTATTGAAACTTGTGTATGCTTCACAAAGTTCTTGTAGCTCCATCCATTCTTTTATATTCTTCTCTAAGCTGTTTATTCTAGTTAGCATCTCATCTAACCTTTTCCCAAAGTTCTTGGTTTATTTGCATTGGGTTAGCACATGTTTGTTTAGCTCTGAGAAGTTTGTTATTACCCACCTTCTGAAGCTTGTTTCTGTCAATTCATCCGATTGTTTCTTCATCCATCTTTGATCCCTTGCTGGTGAGGAGTTGTGATCCCTTGGAGGAGGAGAGGCTTTCTGGTTTTTGGTGTTTTCATGCTTTTTGCGCTGGTTTCTTCCGACCTTAGTGGCTTTATCTACCTGTGGTCTTTGTAGTTTTTGTTGATGTTGAAGCTATTTCTTTCTGTTTCTTAGTTTTCCTTCTAACAGTCGGTCCCCTCTGTTGCAGGACTGCTGGATTTCCACTCCAGACCCTGTTTCTCTGGGATCACCCCTGGGGGCTGCAGAGCAGTAAAGGTTGCTGCCAGTTTCTTCTTCTGTTATCTTTGTCCCAGAAGGGTACCTGCCAGATTTCTGCCTGAGTTCTCCTTTATGAGGTGTCTCTTCGGGTATACAAGGGTCGGGAAGCTGCTTGAGGAGACAGTCTGTCCCTTATATGAGCTCAAGTGCTGTGCTGGCAGCTCCATTGTTCCGTGCAGAGCTGCTGGGCAGGTACCTTTAAGTCTGCTGCAGCAAACTTATAACCACCTCTTTTCCCAGATGCTCTGTCCTAGGAAGGTTGGCTTTATTTATAAATTCCTGAGGTGCTGCTGCGGTTTTTCATAGTTGCCCTGCCCCGCACGGAGAAGTCTAGTCACAGTCTGTCAGCAGAGGCATTGCTGAGCTGCCGCAAGCTCTGTGCAGCTGCTGTGTGAACTGCCTTGGTAGTGGTGGTTGCCCTTCCCTCCACTGAGCTGGACCATTCTGGGTCCAGCTGCGCTTGCTGCGAAACTCTCAATGCAGAGCATTTCAGATTGCTTGTTTTGTGGGGGTGGTACCCACCTAGCCAGATCACCTGGCTCCCTGTCTCAGCCCCTCCCTTTCAGTTGAATGAGCAGCTCTGGTCTCCCAGGCATTCCCAGCACCAGTTGAAATGGCTACCCAGATTTGTGTGAGTTTCTTTGCGCCAACCTGGCACTGGCTGAAACTGCCATGTTGAAACTTGTGGTGCTTTTTGGCCCGCGAATCTCCTGGTCTGTGGGCAGTGTTTGGAAATGTGGTGGGCACTCACCCTCTTCATTGTTCTTGCTGGGAACTGCACTCCAGAGCTCTTCCTATTTGGCCATCTTGGATCCTCTTATCTCTGTTTTTCTTTGCCTTTTAATGTTATAGCATATTTGACATAGAAATATTTAAATTAATATAGCTAAGCTTATTAATACATTCTTTCAATTTGTTCATTTTGTAGAAAGCCTTTTCCCATCCTGAGATCTAGCATTCAAGCAGAGTGTTTTCTAGGTTTACAAAAAGTTTTTTTCTTTCCTCCTTTCTATCTTTTTAACCTCTTATATACTCTCTGACTTGTAATTGCTTTCCGTTTTACACAAAGTATTGCTCATTTTCACTTATGAGATATTTTACATCATTGAATGTATTCAGTTCTTGAGTTTGGGAAATGAAAAATGATCGTCTAAAATATCAACCAAAAATTGTTCTGATTCTATGTTCTTTTTTAATATTCTGATATACCCTACATATTGGAGCAGTTATGAACTTTCCAACCACTCCTTTAGTATTCCCTCTCCCTATTTCTTTCCTTTGCATTCTTGTCCTTTTTGCCTCTCACCTTCTCTCAGTTATAGTTTGATAAACATGAAATCTGTTCTTTGTCTCCTCAGCTGAGCAGGTATGAAGATTTTGGTCACAGAGAAACCAAATTAGGAAGTTTGATTACTCTGTACATCATATGCCTTTCTGACTGAGAGAAATTGCTGACTTTTATAGACATTAGAAATACTTGCTATTCAGCTCCATTTATTTCTCTATGAGAGATTTTTTAAATGTAATGGCTTATAATTATGTTTTTAAGTGCCATGAAGAAATAGAGTGAAAAATTTTTCATGCTAGAATTGTGCAGAGAGAAATTCAATTTCTTATTTTGAAATTAATTGTTAGTCTTTCCAGCAGTCATCAGTATCTCTGAAGAGTACTTCAGTTTCATTAGCTTCACCCCTCTACAATCTCTATCAGAAGGATAGGAATTTTGCAGATGGCATTGGGCCATGCTTCATTTCTGGTCAAATCACACCATAATGATGCCACTTATTCATCCATAAAAGCTTGTGGAAGTGCACTGAACATCTGCACATAATGCAACCATTCATGCAAAGAAAGCCACAGACCCCGTTTATCACAAGGGATCTGGGAGCTCTCTCTTCCTGCTCAGTCAGCCTCAGAAGTTTCAACTGCCCTGGGAGAGAAGTGCCAACAGCCCATTAGCCTAATGAGCCAATCCATAGAAACATGCTCTTTCTGCCCTCATGGGTGCCTGGCCAGAGCTGGGGCATAGCCAACATGCATTTAGCTCTTCTGGAGCCTGAACAGCAGCATCCTTCTTTAACCACCTACTCTCAAATCACTGCTTGGACATGTGGCTTCCTATAGTAATGTTTACCTTTAACCACATGGTCTTCATAATCTTTAGCTAAAGTAAATTTGAATTTTTTTTTTGAAATTATAGCAATTCCTTAAACTGATAATTTTACGGAAGTACCAGTTAAAGGAAAAGCATAATAATAGTTTCATATTTTCGGTCATTGTAAATATTCTTTCATATAAACAGTTAATAGGTTTTTATTGAGCAGTTACTGTGTGGTAGGTATTACAGATATAGCAGTGAGCAAGGAGGATGCCTTTTTATATCTTTCAGCTTAATTCAAGTACAACAAATGAATGTGGACTAATCATTTGAGAACTTTCCTGTATTCCTAGAGAACAATTCGGCTTTCACCTGCTCATAATTATAACATAATTTAGATCCTAGCCTGAAGAAAACTCTAAAAATCTGAGCAGTCTTACTCTTGACAGTTGTCTTCCCCTTCTTTGCCTTTAATTGATTTCCTGTTTCGTTCACAGGAAGACATTTGTCCATGACACATCCTCAATTCTGATTTGCTGCAAATAAAGGTGACACAAAGGGCAGGCAACTCCAGTCCTAGAGCAAGTCCAAAGTGTGTTTGTTTTCTAAGCTTCTTCAGGTTGTTGGCAGAATTAAGTTCCTTGCAGTTGTAGGACTCAGGTCCTAGTTTCTTTGCTGCCTGTAAGCCAGGACCCTCTCTCAGCTCCCAAAGGCCACCTGCATTTCTTACTACATTGCCCCCTCCATCCTCACCAGCAATGTTACATTGCGGAGAACGTTATACTTTAACTCTCTTTGACTTTCCTTTCTGCTGCATCTGACTCCAGCCAGAGAAAGTTATCTGAGGAGCTCCTGTGATTAGGCTGGGTTTACCTGGATCATCCAGGATAACTTCCCAATTTTAAGATCCATAACCATCATTCCATTTGCAAAGTCCATTTTGCCATGTAACATAACATATTCCAGGGATTAGGATATGGACAGCTTTTGGGAGCCATTTTCCCTTCCACAGCATTCATAGACCTCCTCACAAGAGCTATTTTCGGACTGTGCAAATCCTTACTATAACCTTATGAGATGGACACTATTAATTAGTAGCCCTATTTTATAGGCAAATAAACTAAACTTCAGAGGGCAAGTTATGTTTTCAAAGCCTTGTGGCTGATATTGTTGGCATTGGGATTTGAATTCCGTCTGTCTCCAAAGCTACTATGCTTCACCTGTGGAAAAATATTAGAATAAAATATTGTTAACTGGTGGAATGCCTGTTCATTGACATGAATTATTTGGTGGGTTAAATTTCATCAGAATGCTTAGGGATCCCCAAAAAGCTATGACAGATGAATACATATATACATCTTATTGAATCATTTCTGTGTCAGAAATTTACATGCCTATTTTCTTTCAATTTTCAAGCAAACTAATTAATACAATTAAAAATGTTATTATGAAATAAATGCCAATGCCTATCACTCATGTAGTTGACATTTCAATCTGTAAGTAAAATTTACTATCAGCACTCCTTCAATTAGAAGAATACATCCTAGGGACCATCTCTGCTGACTTCTTAACTAATGTAGGAATCTCCTATGTAGTATTCTGACTTCCCAACATCCTTGAGCTTGAGTTTTCTCTTACTACTAGAATAATAACAGGGCCACAGAGTTTACTATTTTGCAAGGCAGATATTTTTAACTGGTGAATAGTGTCAATACTCATGTGTTCCTTCATTAAATAAAAATTTTGCTTCTGCCATTTTTACCACTGGAAGGTATTATAAAGCTGAGCATGTGTTTTCCTATTAGAAAAGTAAGTTGGACAAATATATCCAAATGTTTTGCTAAGTACCAATGAGGGCCTTCATGAATTCCACCCAAAGTTAAGTTCAATGAGGTAGGGATGTTGTCTTGTATACCTTACACCTAGGACCTGACAAATGGCAAGTGCTGAATAAGTATTTATTGAATGAATGAAGCAATGAATGAACTTAGATTTTCACATATACAAAGGGTAGTCATATTTAAAATTCTGACTTAAAAATGGCCAAATCCATTTTACTTGGACATTTTGATAGTTTGGATGGATTTTATGGTATTGTAAATCATCATAGCATTCTTTATTTGAAAGTGTGTATGGGAGAAAAGAAAATACATATTTTCCATTTTTCACAGAGCAAATTATTATTGAATAAATTATAAATGAAATAAAATATCAGCAGAGGGGAGTATTCATTAATGCCATTTTCCATGTTTGTAGAAATAAGTGCTGTCCATGGCTGATGCAACATTACAAAGAATATCATGTGCATTTAATTTTTTCATATTTTTTGCATATAAATAGTTGTTTATTTAATATGATTATTTTTTCTGAAATACCCTCATTTAAGATAAGACTATCAAAACTTCACGTTTGGGGGACTTCTGCCAAGATGGCTGAATAGGAACAGCTCCAGAGCACGGCTCCCGGTGAGACAGATGCAGAAGGCAAGTGATCTCCGCATTTCCAACCTAGGTACCAGATTCATTTCAATGGGATGGGTTGGACAGTGACTGTAACCCAAGGAGGGAAAAACGAGGCAGAGCAGGGCACTGCCCCACCCAGGAAGTGCAATTGGATGGAGGATTGGGGATTTTCCCCCTTTGGCTCTCTGGTTCAGATACTGTGTTTCTCCTATGGCCATTGCCACCCACAGTCCAGGAGAACGCTGCTAGGCTGAAAAGCGCCGTGAGTTACCAACACAGATCTGAGCAACAGCTCCAGCTGGCCGAGTATTGCAAGTTGTCAGCAGAGATCTGGGCAGAAGTTTTGACTAGCACTGAGAGTGCCTGCGGGATGGATCCCCCCACCCCCCTCAACCCCAGAAAGGGGTAGCTGAATAAGGGAGACAGGTGATATGGTTTGAAAGGTCCCACTCCCACAAAGACAAGCAAACTGAAGCCCTTTCACTTGAGAGTTTCACAGCCAGCATATCAGTCCAAGCTCAACCCGGGTTGGTCTAGCTTGGTGTGGGGAAGGGTGTCTGCCATTATGAAGGTGGGTTTAATCTCACCTGTGTAAAGAAAAGCCAGAGGAAGCCTACACAGCAGACTGGCTGAGTCTGAGGCAGCCCAGCAGTGCCTCTGCAGGCAGACAAGGGACAGACTTGCTCCTCAAGTGGCTCCTTGACCCCTGAATAACAAAATGCCTCATATGGGAGAGCTCAGGCTGACACCTGGCAGGTACCCTTCTGGGAAGAAGCTACCAGAGGAAAGATTAGGCAGTGATCCTGGCTGTTCTGCACCCCATGTGGGTGATTCCTAGGCAAGCGAGGTCTGGAGTGGACCTCCAACAATCCTACAGCTGAGGGGCCTGACTGTTAGAAGGAAAACTAAAAAACAAAAAGAAATAGCTTCAACATCAACAGAAAGGATGTCCACTCAGAGACTCCCATCCAAAAATCACCAACATCAAAGATCAAAGGTAGATAAACCCACAAAGATGGGAAGAAACTAGCACAAAAATGATGAAATCATCAAAGACCAGAACACCTCTCCTCCTCCAAGGGATCACAACTCCTCACCAGCAAGGGAACAAAACAGGATGGAGAATGAGTTTGACGAATTGACAAAAGCAGGCTTCAGGAGGTGGATAATAACAAACTTCTCTGAGCTAAACAAACATGTTCTAACCCAATGCAAAGAAACTAAAAACCTTGAAAAATGGTTAGACGAAGTGCTAACTAGAATAAGCAGCTTAGAAAAGAACGTAAATGACTTGATAGAGCTAAAAAACAGCACAAAAACTTCACGAGGCATACACAAGTTTCAATAGCCAAACTGACAAAGCAGAGGAAAGGATATCAGAGATTGAAGATCAACTCAATGAAATAAAATGAGAAGGCAAGAACAGAGAAAAAAGAGTGAAAAGAAATGAACAAAGCCTCCAAGAAACATGGGATTATGTGAAAAGACCCAAGTCTGGTAGGTGTACCTGAATGTGAAGGAGAGAATGAATCCAAGCTGGAAAACACTCTTCAGGATATTATCCAGGAGGACTTCTCCAACCTAGAAAGGCAGGACAACATTCAAGTCCAGAAAATACAGAGGACATCACAAAGATATTCCTCAAGAAGAGCAACCCCAAGGCACATAGTCATCAAATTCACCAGGGTTGAAATGAAGGAAAGAATCCTAAGGGCAGTCAGAGAGAAAGGTCAGGTTACCCACAAAGGGAAGCCCATCAGACTCACAGACGATCTCTCGGCAGAAACCCTACAAGCCAGAAGAGGGTGGAGGACAATATTCAACATCCTTAAAGAAAAGAACTTTCAATCCAGAATTTCATATCCAGCCAAACTAAGCTTCATAAGTGAAGGAGAAATAAAATCCTTTATAGACAAGCAAATGCTGAGAGATTTCATCACCACCAGACCTGCCTTACAAGAGCTTCCGAAGGAAGCACTAAACAGGGAAAGGAACAAACAGTACCAGACACTCCAAAAACATACAAATGGTAAAGATCAACAATGCAGTGAAGAAACTGCATCAACTAAAGGGCAAAACAACCAGCCAGTAACAAAATGGCAGGATCAAATTCACACACAACAATATTAACCTTAAATGTAAATGGCCTAAATGCCCCAATCAAAAGACACAGACTGGCAAATTGGATAAAATTCATAAAAAGTCAAGACCCATCAGTGTGCTGTATTCAGGAGATGCATCACATGTGCAAAGACACACATATACTCCAGATAAAGGATGGAAGAAGATTTACCAAGCAAATAGAAAAAAAAAAGCAGGGGTTGCAATCCTAATCTCTGATAAAACGGACTTTAAACAAAGATCAAATGGGACATTACATAATGGTAAAAGGATCAATGCAGCAAGAAGAACTAACTATCCTAAATATATGTGCACCAAATACAGGAGCAGCCAGACACATAAAGCAAGTTCTTAACAACCTACAAAGTGACTTAGACTCCTGCACAATAATAGTGGGAGACTTCAACACTCCCCTGTCAATATTAGTCAAATCAAGAGGCAGAAAATCAACAAGGAAATCCAGGAGTTGAACACAGATGTGGACCAAGCCAACCTAATAGACCATATAACACTCTACCCCAAATCCATACAATATACGTTCTTCTCAGCTACACATCACACTTACTCTAAAATTGACCACATAATTGGAAGTAAATCACTTCTCAGCAAATGCAAAAGAATGGAAATCATAACAAACAGTCTCTCAGACTACAGTGCAATCAAATTAGAACTCAGGATTAAGAAACGCACTCAAAACCACACAACTACCTGGAAACTGAACAGCTTGCTCCTGAATGACGACTGGATAATTATGAGATGAAGGCAAAAATAAAGATGTTCTTTGAAACCAATGAGATTGAAGACACAATGTACCAGAATCTCTGGGACACATTTAAAGCAGTGTCTAGAGGAAAATTTATAGCAATAAATACCCACATGAGAAGTGAGGAAAGACTAAAATCAACATCCTATTGTCAAAATTGAAAGAGCTAGAGAAACAAGATTTAAAAAACCAAAAAGCTAGCAGAAGACAAGAAATAGTTAAGATTAGGGCAGAACTGAATAAGACAGAGACACACACAAAAAAAATACCCATCAAAAAAAAAATCAATAAATCCAGGAGCTGGTTTTTTGAAAAGATCAACAAAATAGACCACTAGCCAGACTAATAAAAAAGACAAGAGAGAGAGAGAAGAATTGAATAGATGCAGTAAAAAACGATAAAGGGGATATCACCACCAATTCCACAGAAATATATACTACCATCAGAGATTACTACAAACAACTCTGCACATAAACCAGTAAATCTGGAAGAAATTGATAAATTCCTGGACACTTGCACCCCCCCATGACTAAATCAGGAAGAAGTTTTAACCTTGAGTAGACTAATAACTAAGTCTGAAGTTGAGCCAGCAAGTAATATCCTGCCAACCAAAAAAAATCCAGGTCCAGATGGGTTCACAGCTGAATTCTACAAGATGTACAAAGAGCAGCTGGTACCGTTCCTTCTGAAATTATTCCAAACAATACAAAAAGAAGGAATCCTCCCGAACTCATTTTATAAGACCAACACCATCCTGATACCCAAACCTGGCAGAGACACAACCAGAAAATGAAACTTCAGGCCAACATCCATGATGAACATAGATGCAAAAATCTTCAATAAAATACTGGCAATCTTCAATAAAATACTTCAATGAAATAAAACTGAATGCAACAGCACATCAAAAAGCTTTTCCATCACAATCAAGTCGGCTTCATCCTGGGGATGCAAGTTGGGTTCAACGTACACAAATCTGTAAACGTAATCCATCACATAAACAGAACCTAAGACAAAAACCACATGATTATCTCAATAGATGCAGAGAAAGCCTTTGACAAAATTCAACAGCACTTTATGCTAAAAACCCTCAATAAACTATGTATCAATGGAATGTATCTCAAAATAATAAAAGCTATTTGTCAAAAACTCGCAGCCAATATCATACTGAATGTGCAAAAACAGAAGTATTCCCTTTGAAATCTGGCACTAGACAAGGATGTCCTCTCTCACCAGTCCTATTCAATACAGTATTGGAAGTTCTAGCCAGAGCAATCAAGCAAGAAAAAGAAATAAAAGGTATTCAATTAGGAAAAGAGGAAGTCAGATTGTCTCTGTTTGCAGATGACATGATTGTATATTTCGAAGACCCCACTGTCTCAGCCTAAAATCTCCTGAAACTGATAAGCAACTTCAGCAAAGTCTCAGGATGCAAAATCAATGTGCAGAAATCATAGGCATTCCTATGCACCAATAACAGAAAACAGAGAGCCGAATCATGAGCAAAATTTCATTCACAATTGCTACAAAGAGAATAAAATACCTACAAATACAACTAACAAAAGATGTAGAGGACCTCTTCAAGGAGAACTACAAACCACTGCTCAAGGATGTAAGAGAGGACACAAACAGATGGAGAAACATCCCATGCACATGGTTAGGAAGAATCAGTGTTATGAAAATGGCCATACTGCCCAAAGTAATTTATAGATTCAATGCTATCCTTATCAAGCTACCTATGACCCTCTTCACAGAACTGGAAAAAAAAACCTTAAACTTCATATGGAACCAAAAAAGAGCCTGCATAGCCAAGACAATCCTAAGCAAAAAGAACAAAGCCAGAGGCATCATGCTACCTGACTTCAAACTATACTACAAGGCTACAGTAATCAAAACAGCATGGTGCTGGTACCAAAACAGAGATATAGACCAGTGGAACAGACCAGAGACCTTGGAAGCAATGCAACATGTCTACAACCATCTGATCTTTGACAAACCTGACAAAAGCAAGCAATGGGGAAAGGATTCCCTGTTTAATAAATGGTGTTGGGAAAACTGGCTAGCCATGTGCAGAAAGCTGAAACTGGACCCCTTCCTTACACTTTACACTAAAATTGACTCCAGATGGATTAAAGATTTAAACATAAGACCTAACACTATAGAAAAAAACCTAGGCAATACCATTCGGGACATAGGCATAGGCAAGGACTTCATGACTAAAACACCAAAAGCAATGGCAACAAAAGCCAAAATAGACAAATGGGATCTAATTAAACTTCAGAGCTTCTGTACAGCAAAAGAAACAATCATTAGAGTGAACTGGCAACCAACAGAATGGGAAAAAATTTTTGCAATCTACCCATCCAACAAAGGGCTAATATCCAGAATCTACAAAGAACTAAAGCAGATTTACAAGAAAAAAAAAAAAAAAACCTTCCAAAAGTGAGTGAAGGTTATAAATAGACACTTTTCAAAAGAAGACATTTATGAGGAAAACAAACATATGAAAAAATGCTCAGCATCATTGGTCATTAGATAAATGCATACCAAAACCACATTGAGATACCATCTCACGCCAGTTAGAATGGCGATCATTAAAACATCTGGAGACAACAGTTGCTGGAGAGAATATGGAGAAATAGGAACACTTTTACACTGTTGGTGGAAGTGTAAATTAGTTCAGCCATTATGGAAGACAGTGTGGCAACTCCTCAAGGATCTAGAACTAGAAATACCATCTCAACGCAGCAATCCCATTACTGAGTACATACCCAAAGGGTTATAAATTGTTCTTTTATAAAGACACATGCACATGTAAGTTCATAGCGGTACTGTTTACCATAGGAAAGACCTGGAACCAACCCAAATGCCCATCAATGATAGACTAGACAAGGAAAGTGTGGCACATATACACCATGAAATACTGTGCAGCCATAAAAAATGATGAGTTCGTGTCCTTTGTAGGGACATGGATGAATCTGGAAACCCTCACTCTCAGCTAACTGACACAAGAATAGAAAACCAAACACCGCATTTTCTCATAGCTTGGTGTTGAACAATGAGAACACATGGGCACGGGGTGAGGAACATTACACACTAGGGTCTGTTGGGGGTAGGGCCCTAGGGGAGGGGCGGTGGGGGTGGGGTGGTTGGTGAAGGATAGCACTGGGAGAAATGCCTGATGTAGATGATGGGGAGATGGGGACAGCAAACCATCATGGCATGGGCGTATTCGTATGACAGTTCTGTATGATCTGCACATGTACCCCAGAACTTAGAAAAAAAAACTTCATGTTTATATATTTTGAGTTAAAAATCTCAAAATAACTTTACCGTTTAGATTCTGCAATGATTTTAGCACAAACCTTTGAAATTCTAGGGTACTAGCTTAGTACAAAAGCAAAACCTTGCACAATTGTGCTTAATAATAATTTCTTTCTTCCTAGTTTAAATAATATTTTTTCAAGGTTATATTAGACTGTGTCTCAGGCATCTATTTGCTATGAGAGATAATGTTCAGGCACATGCAAAAACTTAACCTTTTTAATGATAGGAGGATTTCTAATCTGTCCGGAAGAAAAGGCACAAGAGATCAGAAAAAAAGTTGTGTTACTAAAAAGAAACAGCATTATTTTTGAGAATTAAAAAAAACCGACATTAATTCATAGAACTCCAACCATGCTATTATTAGATCAGTTTTTTATTATTTCAGTTTTATATGCATTCTCAAAGTTTCCTTCGCCTCTTTTTTTTAATGTTTTTTTCGTTTTGTTTTGTTTTATTGCATTTTAGGTTTTGGGGTACATGTGAAGAACATGCGAGATTGTTGCATAGGTACACACATGGCAGTGTGATTTGCTGCCTTCCTCCCCTTCATGTATATCTGGCATTTCTCCCCATGCTATCTCTCCCCAACTCCCCACCCCCCACTGTCCCTCCCCTGTTTCCCCCCAACTGACCCTAGTGTGTAGTGTTCCCCTCCCTGTGTCCATGTGTTCTCATTGTTCAACACCTGCCTATGAGTGAGGACATGCGGTGTTTGATTTTCTGCTCTTGTGTCAGTTTGCTGAGAATGATGGTTTCCAGGTTCATCCATGTCCCTACAAAGGACACGAACTCTTCGTTTTTTATGGCTGCGTAATATTCCATGGTGTATATGTGCCACATTTTCCCTGTCCAGTCTATCATTGATGGGCATTTGGGTTGGTTCCAGGTCTTTGCTATTATAAACAGTGCTGTAATGAACATTCGTTCACCTCTTTACACTTCCCTGTTTCTATGAAATCAGTCTTATGCAATATTGTTATCTCTGCACACAATATCTAGATTGTGCTTAGTCAATCAAATAGCATATACCTATATTGCGCTACTTATTCATTTAGGAGGAAACAGAATGGTGAGTGAACTGACAATGAGTGTGTCTTAAATTACATCCAAAAAGGTTTAGTTATAAAATATCAGTGAAATCTCAGGATAAAATAGTTCAGGATATGTGGTCTCTCAAGGCTCCAGCACATCGGGATTTCTTTTGCTGTGGCATGGCTGAGCCCTCATGTGTACAGGTGTAAGACTGTCTGAAGAGGTTAAGATAACTCTTCCATCAAATCCAGAATAATGAAAAGAGGATTATTTATAAGAGTCTGTAAACATAGTTAACTCTATAGTTGTCATGATAACATCATGGAATGCGTAAGTCTAGGTGCAGGAGGTTCTGGTTGCTTCTGGTTCTGGTTCTATGGCAACCTGCAGGCTGTGTTCTTTGGATGGGTCACATCAATGATCATCAATGATGCGTGGTGAGCTAGGTAGGTTGTCCTTATTGTCCTTCATGTAGTGCTGCCCTGGTTAGAGGTCTGGACACTAATGTCCCCCTTAAGGGCCATTTCTGGATATAAGCTGAGTGTGCTGTCCAGATGTTGAGGAAGAATCATAGAAAGAGAAAGTTGAAGTTATAATTCAGTTTTCTCGTCTGTAAATGGAGATCATCCCAGTGCCTGTTACAAACGTGAGGTTGTTATGAAGATTACATGACTTAATATATGTGAAGATTTAAAGTTAAAGTTCATACCTAATTTTATATAAATGATTTTATATTTTTTTAAAGAGAGCACTCAAAATTATATAAAGCTTCAGATCTCACAGAACGTGGTTCTACCCTGCCTGGCAGACAGAAATGAGAAAAGCAAAGTCAAAAAGAAAGCAGCGTTACTACTCCCATGAGGGAGATGAAGTAAGAGGAGAAGCTCAGAGCTTGCTCAGTTTCAGTATCCTTATTCATGAAGTAGGGATAATGATATCTTGGCTATCCTTCTTTCGTGGTAGAGTGATATCTTAACGGGGATATTGTAAGACTCGAATGCAAAATGCATGCGAAAATAACTTACCAACGTAAATCACTAAGATATTATTATTATTTAGCAGTCTTTGAATGGAGGTCCTGTATTTTGTAAATACAGTAAACAGTCTGGATAAATATGCACCAGGCCACGTTTGATTTGTTAAGTTTTTACTAATATTATATTTCTTCTTGGAAGTTGATGATTGCACAGGACAATTTAGGTGTCTGATAATGTTCTTTTGAAGTTTTTATTTTTATTCATTTCAAATCCTGAAATTGAGTAATCTCTAGATGTTCTTATGGAGAAATATCTGCAAAAACTTTTGGGGTTACATTTAATATCCAGAGTGTCTGTTTTATCACTGAGAGCTTTAGGGATTACTGAAAGTGCTAAGTCAAATTGTGTATATTTTGCTTATTGTCTGAAACTTAAATCCTATGTATACAATGTATTAACCATTGTTTTGGAAAACAAAGTTCTAATCCTACTAATGTCTGTCCTACCATCACCTAAAATTCAGATAAACTCAGTTTAAAATTTATTCAACAATTTTGTTTTCAATTTTTTGTCTTTTATTTTTTAAAGACAGGGTCTCAGGCTGGAAAGCAGCACCATGATCATAGCTCACTGCAGCCTCAAACTCCTGGGCTCACGTTATCCACCTACCTCAGCCTCCTGAGTAGCTGAGACTACAGTTACATGCCACCAAGCCTGGCTCATTTTTTAATTTCCTTGTGGAGATTAAGTCTTGATATCTTTCCCAGGCTGGCCTCAAGTGACCCTTCTACCTCAGCCTCCCAAAGTACTGGGGAATATAGGTGAGCCCCCATCGTACCCAGCCTCAGCAAATGCTTACTGAGTGTCTATTAGGTGCTAGAGATAGTTGTAGTTACTGGCCGTACAAAATCAAATAAGGGAACTTACAGTCTCAGGCAGAGAAACAGACAAACATATGCAAGTTAAGCAACATGGTGGATGCTGCGACAGAGGTATTTAGTCACAGGTACTCTAGGATACGAAAAGGAAAAGGTTATCTCGCTTAGACTGGTCATTCTAAGAAGGCTTTCCAGAGGAGGTCTTACAGAAAGACAATGTGATGTATGGCTAGAAGAAAGCAAGATGGAAGAGGAGAAAAGGTATGGAGGAGTGGAATTGCCTGATGTGTTCAGAGGTCTCCTGGTATCATGGTCCCTATATGTGTGTTCCTGCTCACATGCAAATAGGTTGTGAAGAAGAAAGAAAATGGTCCAAGTCACAAGGAAGCCTTCAGGGTGACACTTAGGAACTTGACCATTACTGTAGAAATTGTGGGGGCCATTAAACAGCATCTTCCCTGTTTCTGTCAATGAAACCACTTTTCTGCTGGTCACATCGATTTGAAACTAGTGTCTTCTTTATTTTTTCTCTGATGTTATCCAAACTGTTGAATAACTACCCTTTTAATTCATCCTTTAGGGTGTCTTTAGACATTCCCTATTCTTCCTAGTCTTAGGATTTTGCCCAATTTTAGTCTTATCTTCTCGTGGTGAAACCACAGCTGTGTTTTCCTGAATGTTCTTCCCTCCTTCTCTTCTTCCCTCTACCCTGTGCTCCCCTTCCCTGAGAAGTTAACCTACTTAAACCGCCTTATCATCAGAAACTTTTAGCAGCTTTCTGTTACTCACAGTATTTACCCCCAATACAATAAATAAGTATTGATTTGGATTGGAATGCTGTCTTTGGCTATCCAAGCCCGTGATCAAACACTAACTCACTGCCTTACCTGGTTCTCCTTGTCCTCTTTGCCCACTCTCTGATACAGCCAAACTGGCTTCTGCTGCTCCTCCAGCTCCCCTAGGAAGCCTCCTTTGTACCTCGCTCCCATAGGACCACTTCTTCCTCTGAATTTCACTTGCTACTACTACAACTCACAACCCAGTGTACCTTGGCACATAGTTGCTGCCAGAAGTGTTAATTATTTTTGTTAATTATGTAAGTTTATAACCTAGAATTATATTTGATGTTATAATTGTAATAACATTTGATTTTATAATTTTATATTTTTATAATTGTAATTATAAATGTTATAATTGTAATTACATTTGATTTCTTAGAAAAATTTTGAGCGCTTTGAGGGAAAAATCTGTGAGATCATTTGTCAAGTGCTTAGCACAATGCATGGTGCATAGTAGATTGAATACATTAGAATTATTGCTATTATCATTTTTCATTTTTTTTTAGGATATTGCTTCTTTGCAGTCATAAAGTATCTAGTAAAATAGGTCCTCAAAAAGACATGCTATCCTAATTGAGTGGCATAATCATCATTACTACAAATGTCTCAAAAAATCTGGAGAGTAATGATGAGAAGATTTTCTTCTGCAGTGTTAAACTTTTAAAAGTATCTAATTTGACCAGGTGTGGTGGCTCACACCTGTAATTCCAGCATTTTGGGAGGCCAGGGGCAGAGAGGATTGTTTTAGACCATGTGTTCAAGATCAGCCCAGACAACATGATGAGACCCTATCTCTATAAAAATTTAAAAAAAAAATTATCTGGGCATGGTTGGTGCATACCTGTAGTCCCAGCTATTTGGGAGACTGAAGCAGGAAGATCACTTGAGCCTAGGAGCTGGAAGCTATAGTGAGTTATGACCACACCACTGCATTCCAACCTGGGTGACAGAGCAAGACCCTGTCTCTAAAAAGAAAAACATAAGTTAAAATATTAAGTGTCTGATTTGAGGGATGCTCTTAGATAGATCTTTCTATTCTTAAAGTATATCCTCTTACCATTAAAAAATTGGCATTTAATGCAAAATTTCTAAGCATGTGAAGTACATATAATAAAAAGTAAATTTCCTTTCATACACAATGCCCTGAATTCACTCCCAGAAGTAACTCATAAGATGAGTAGTTCTTTAATCACTTGGTTACATTACATGTATGTTACATACATGTTACATGTGTAAATGTTAATAACTTTAGATACTGCAAATTATAAAGTATGTACAGAGTAATCAAAGAAATATGTTCAACATATTCTTAATTTTTAAGAAAACATTTTATTAATCAATGTATTTATTCAGCTTTTATTAATTTGACAACACATGTTTTTTGACCACTGTCTTATTTCATTTTCTGTTGCTTATAAAGACACTTGAAACTGGGTAATTTCTAAAGAAAAGGATTTTATTTCTTATAATTATGGAGGCTGAGAAGTCAAATGCCAAGAGGCCACATTCAATGAGAGCCTTCTTGCTGAGGGGGAACTCTCTACACATGGAGGGGGGACGCTCTACACATGGTGGGGGAGCTGAGGTCACACTCCTCTTAGAAAGTCACCGCTACCACTCATGTGATAACCTCTTAGTCCACTATTCATGACCTAGTCACTTCTTAAAGAATCCCACCTTTCAATACTGTCACATTGGGAATTAAATTTCAACATGAGTTTTGGAGGGGACAAATATTCAAACTACAACAACCACCTATTATGTGCTGAACATGATGCTAGGTAATGGAGAGCATGTAGTCTTCCACCAAGCTCTAATCCCCACAGTTGTAGTGACTTTGGAGAAGCAGTGTTTATTATGTGATGGCTCATGTTCCAAGTATACCCCCGAGTATTAAAGGATAGTTCAATCATTGTAAACTGGAGCTCATCCTTTCAAAGAAAGTAAACTGGATTTCACTTACCTTATCAATCCACTCATAAAATTTTATAATATGCTCATTATTCTGTACCTGATTTATTATATTTTGTTGCTCTGTAATGCATGACCACATGTTTAAAACAAACATCCATTTATTATCCCGCATTTCTGTGGGTCAGGAGTCCACGTATGGGTTAGTTTGGTCCTCTGCTCAGGTTGGGCTGCAGTTCTTATATCTGGAGCTCAGGGTCTTCTTCTTTGTTCATGTTGGAGAATTCAGTTTTAGGTTGAGCTGCAGTTCTTATCTGGAGGTTGGGCTGCATTTCTTTTCTGGAGCTCCAGGTCTTCTCAGCTTATGTTGGAGAATTCAGTTCTTGCAGCTATATGACTCACATCCCATTTCTCTTGCTAGCTGTTGGTCGGGGGCTACTTCCAGGAACTGGAGGCCAACTTGGTTCCTGCAGTCTCCATAGGTTCTTTCAATAAGTGGATATTTGCTCTTTCCAGGACCAATGCATAGCTCTGACTTTTAATCCTCTTCTCGTCAGCTATGACAGAGTCTTTTAAAATCGTAACCTAGAAAAATGTTTGACATGATGTATATCCCAATTACCCTGATTTGATTATTACACATTGCATACTTGTATCAAAATATTGTGTGCCTCCAAAATATGTACAACTGTTATATGCCAATAAAATAATTTTTAAGTAGTACATAGCAAAAAAAAAAAAAAAAAAAAAAAAGCAGTGACTATCCCCTTGTATTTATAGGCTCCACCTGCCTGCCAGGGAAGATTATGCAGGGTGTGCACACCAGGGGGCTTGAATTTGGAGGAGCCACTGAGAAATCTGCCTACCATGCCCATGCATGACATTGATATATTGGGGTCAATATGTAAATTAATTTCAGGTTTGACATTTACAAACAATGCAGAAGCTAGACTCTGAGGAAGTTCATAATAAATGTTACAGTGTGTGGCTGCTATCACTCACAGAATGTTGAGCTAGACGGTCAATGGGCTTGACCTTATGGAGCCGTTTAATAATATTCTTGCTGAAATAGTCCAAGAATGAAAATTTAGCTCACAGTTCAGGATAAGAGAACCTTTTCTGGAATTTACTTAGAAGAACAGAATTTTAACTTATATTTAATGCTAGTGACAGACCAGATTAGACCTAAGCAGATGGTCAGTGACAACTGCAGATGGCAGCAGCCTCAGTTTAAAAGTCTATCTATTGCTTTGGGGAATAACAATCTTTAATATTTTGCTTCCACTGTCTAAACTCCCTCTGGAGTCTGTTTCTTTGTACTTTCCCTCTTCTGCTCATGTTTTCATTTCTGTTAATATAAACTAAATACCTATATGAAGGATTTCAGATGGTATTGTTATAGTTATTGAACATGTCACATTGGAGAACTTAAAATAGTTATAACCCTTAGAAATATCTGTTGTATTGATACTCATGTGCTGTCCTGATGTGTCATTTATCACTTTCTGTATGTATATCTAGTTAACAACTAACAAATCAAGATACTGTGGTGATTTTGGTGTGTAGAATTATTTATTTATTCTACATATATTTTCTGGGTGCCTGCCATGTATCAGGCACTGTGCTCACGCTTGAGATACAATCAAGAACACGACAGATCTGGCCTCTGCCTTCACAGATAGGGAGTAAAGGGATTAGACAGATTAAAGAGATCCTAAAGATGGTGGTACTCTTTAATTCTGCAAAATTAGACATTAGGTTCATTTAACAGATGGCTAAATGATAGTTCACCATGCAATGAAGGATGCCTGAGGTAGGACATAGCCAATGTCACATTGCTCGTGAAACCCCAGAGTGCCACTTGGTCTGGCTTGTCACATATCTCCTCACTTTTAAATCTAAGGAAATCTAAGTAGAACTGTTTTAAGAGAATAAATAAGTATAAGAAAATAGAAAGCACTGATCTGCTCTTCTCCTTCAGGTTCCTGTGCCCCCACATGAATGCAAGTGGGCAGTTTTGCCCAAGGTCACAGAGCTAATCAGAGGCAAGGCAGCAATTTGAATACTATACATCCAATCACCTTTTGACTACAACTCCATAAAATACTTTAACATCTTCTGTTCTTTAGTCTTGTGTTGCCATTTTCTAGTGTGCTTATAATTATCCACTCAGTAAAATGCTCAAAATGACAACCTCAGTTCTTTAGTATAAATTTTATTCTCAGTTTCTTAAAAGATTTCTAGTTCGAATTGGTCCAATCACGTTTTCAGATATTTTCTCTTAGATTTATGGTTCACCTATGACAACTTAAGAATAAATTTTCCTGATGTCAAGCATCCACCTTCCTGACGAAGAAGCTTTGTTGTGTTTACAAGGAAATTTGCATGCCAGGGAGGTAATGACTTGGGAATTTATCGACTACCTATTTTACAGTTTGACCTCTGACGATAGAAACTGTGTACATATTTGATACTAATATTGTTATTTAAAATTCTTTTAAATGTAAGACATACTTTTATAGGTGGCAGTTGATTAAAATATACTTAACTAAATGTTATTTTGATAGCACATAGAGGAACTTTAGTATTTAGAACTCTAATTTCAGAATCTGAGATGGTAAATATTCTTTTGTGGTCCAAGAAAATCTTTATATCCCAGACCTAAATATAAATCTGGGATTTACTGATGTTTTGACACAAGTGTTCCATTTAAGAGCCTCTTATTAGTTTGTATCATTATAGAACAGTAATATCTCTTGTTTTATATCTGTCTGCTCAGTAAAAGATGACCATTCCTTCAATATTAATATACTGCAAGAATTAATTAATTGTTTGTGAAAAGGTCTTGAATATATTTTCAGAGCTGACTAATACATCCTTGAGGTAAAGACAAATACAAGGGAAAATAGAAGTGGTTTATGATATTTCAAGAATGAACTCCTATTCTTGGTAATTTTTTTTTACACTTTTTAAGGCCATATCAATACGTAATGCCAAAAAATATAACACATACAAAAGGTAGATAATGCGTACTGGTTCTGTTAGCCACAGTCCACTCATGTTGTATAAAATGCATGTTATGCTTCAATGCTTTTATTATTATTTTAGGGATTTTATTTTTCCTCCAAAAAACTGAAAATTTTTTAACCAGTCTTGTGGTGTTCACAGCATTTCTCTCAAGACCATTGTGAAGTGAGCGGACGTTAGAGAAAATAACCTCTCACCTCACTGATCTCAAGCCCACCTCAAGAATGATACACACTAAACTCAAAATAACCTCTTTCCTTTTCTAACTCTCTCACACACAGAGACAACCAGGCAGTATGATCTAGACAAGTGCTTATCAGTTGGAGGTGATTTTGTCCCCAGGGAACATTTGGCAATGTTTGGAACGTTTTTGGTTTCCAGAACCTAGGCGGATGGATTACTATTGACATCTAGTGGGTAGAGGCCAGGGTTGCTGCAGAACATCCAATAGTACAGTGGTCCCCAACCTTTTTGGCACTAGAGACTGGTTTTATGGAAGATAATTTTTCCACGGATGGTAGGGGAATGGTTTTGGGATGTAACTGTTCTACCTTATATCATCAGACATGAGATTCTCATAAGGAACACTTTATTAGTCCATTCTCACACTGCTATAAAGAACTACCCAAGACTGGTAATTTATAAAGAAAATAGGTTTAATTGACTCGCAGTTTCACAGGCTATACAGGAAGCATGGCTGGAGAGTGCTCAGGAAACTTACAGTCATGGAGCAAAGTGAAGGGGAAGCAGGTACATCTTCACATGGCTGGCGGGAGAGAGAGTTAAGTGGGAAATGCTCCACAGTTTCAGACAACCAGATCTCATGAGAACTCACTCACTCACTATCACAAGAACAGCAAGGGAGAAGTCTGCCTCCATTATCCAGTCACCTGCCACCAGGCCCCTCCTCCAACCTTGGGGATTACAATTCAATGAGATTTGGGTGGGGACACAGAGACAAACCACATCAAGTGCAGAACCTGGATTTCTCACATGTGCAGTTCACAATAGGATTGTGCTCCTGTGAGAATCTAATGCTCCTGCTATCTGACAGGAGGCAGAGCTCAGGCTGTAATGCTCACTCACCCACCACTCACCTCTTGCTGTGCTGCACAGTTCCTAACAGGTCACCAACCAGTACCAGTCCAGGACCTGGGGGTTGAGGAGCTCTATAATAGTACACAGGACAGTCCTGCTCGACACAGAATTACCCAGATCAAATTGTCAGTAGTCCTGTAGTTGAAAATCCTAATACAGAGACTAGTCTGAGGGACAAGAGGCAGTTTATGTTTATTTGTCTCTGCTTCTTAGAGGTCAGTCAGAAAAAGAAAGAAGAAAAGGTGCTTTGAATTCTCAGAATGAACACCTTATACATATCTTGAGGTTTTAAAAAGTGATGTTAATACTGTAATGTTGTTAAAAACAGGCATTTAAGCAAAGAAAGCAAAAGAAAGAAACTTGGAAGGAAATGATTAGGGGAAAAATCCTTTTTATATTAATGACCAAGATGGAGAGAAGGAAAAAGCAGGAGGTAAAGGAATAGGAGAGGAAAAAGACAGGGACATTTGTAGTTATTTAACTACATTTGTGATACTTTTTACCTTGTAAAAGTAAACTTAGCAACTTAGCAACTGTCATTTGATTCATCTTTCTCTTGAACTTGGATCTATTGTAGGAGATAGCATGCAGGGATAATAAATGGAAGAAGAAGAAGAAAAAAACAAGAAAAACTAAATGGAAGAAAAAGACCCTCTGGATATGCGACTGTGAGAGTCTTCATAGTGGCAGCAGCAGGAAGGATCAGCAAGCTGTTGCTTCCGCTCCCTTGTTTCCAGAATTTCATCCTTATTAGGAAACCTGGGCCGAGATGCCATGCTTTGAGAGCCATGCTTGGTGTGTGGACCCAATTTTATTAAAGGACCCTGCTGCTTCCTTCCTTATTTATGCTTGCTAACTTGCTAAGTGGCTCCTGGCAAATCACTTAACCTCCCTGAAGTGAGAATATGCTTCACTTTATTTGCTTTCTGTAATTCAATGAGAATGGTAAGATGAAGTGAGAGCTCTGATTTCAGAGCTATGTGCCATTTTATAGATGTCATACTTAACATCATCATTCATTAATAACATGTTCAAGCACCAAAATAGAAATGGGGGCTACTGTTTATTACAAACCATTAAGTACTCTGCTTAGATAGAAACTCTTTTATGTGATCCACAGCAGTAGCTGCAAATTTTCCAAGCAACATATTTTGCCAACACTAGCCTTCTATGGTGGTTACTTGGAATTTGGATAGATGTGAATTTTTTTTCTTTTTGAGCAATTTGTTCATGATTGTAGCAATAATCATGAAAGTAGGTCAGAGCCCTCTTTGAGTTGGGTTCTTATTCCCCCTACCCCCACCAGAGAACAGCACTTAAATATTAATAGCATCACTGGGAAAACACGACAGCTATTTCCCTGTTTTCTGCAGCTCAATGAAGAGTTGTTCAGTGCAGACCCCAGTGCTCTTGCTTCATGAATGGACGTGATTGTGAGGACATCATCTCCTACTAAGGCAAAACGTGACACTGAGAACAAAGGCTGGTTTTTAGCCTGATGTGATGAGCTCACCCCAGTGCCCATGTGGGTACTTTGAAGCTCGTCCAGGTGCCAGTTTTCTGTGTATATGACATTCTTGGTGGGGGGGGGTTGGAGACTGGAGAGCAGGCTTTTAAACATTGATCTGCAGTGTATGAATTACAAGGTCAGATGGGGTGAGACGTCATAATTTCTATTTAGTCTGAATTTCCCCCAGAGGAGACATATTTCCCTTACCCTTAGTAAAGAGAAACCACAATATTTTCAATTTAGCTAAACCAATAAGGGCTCTTAAAAAGTAAATTTGTATGAATTATTTTCTCTGTAATTATGTATGTGAATAGGAAAGTGCATTTCTCCTTTTCAGTATCTACCCCACCTTTTGTGAGGTTATGCTAATGCTCAGGAGAAATATAACCAGGAAAATATTAGCATAGCCAGTTGAAATGGGAAAACCTGAAGCAATCACTTTTTGATTCATGTGATGCCTTAAAACTACTTCGATTGCTGTATTTTTTTCTTCATTGAATTGACTGATTTGATTGTTTTAGCATGCTCTAGTTGCAGCTTATTTTATTGGCTGTGTGGTGGACAAATCCATCTTACTGTTTGTGGATCAAAGTGAAATTAAATGACTTCAGGATTTTTCTCCCACTTACATAGAGAATTTCCAGTCACACTACATACTGTGTGCACAATAGATAATTAGACACTTACAATACACCTAATAGAGTTTTGTGTGTTATACATATTCAGAGAAAGAAAATCTACAATAGTGACTTATTTTACAGAATAATCTAAGCCTGCTATTGCTACATAGGGGTAAAAAAGACAGCTTTTGCATCAGACTTGCATTCGAATTACTGTTTATTAGCTAAGTTATCTCAGGCAAGTTAGTTGACCTCTGAGTTTCATTTTCCTTACTTGCAAAATGGGTATAATAATACTTTGGAGGCACATAATCAGGACTAAATAAGATATTGTATATAAAACACAGTACATAGTGAGCACTTAATATGTATAACCTACTACTCTAAAGATCTCAAAATGTATACTGTAGTTTGAAGGCTCTCAAGATTCAGGAAATGTTCTCTTCATGGGTTGTAGGTGTTTGGGAGTAATTCTTCATGAGAATTAAATGGGGCTCTTGATGGCCTGTGAGAAATGGTGGGCTCTACATGGTTAAGAAATCCACAAAGGATGTATGAACCACAGGAACATACTAAAAGCAAGAATTGGTATATATAGAAAATGTACACTGAGAATAAATTGTGGTATTCAGATTTTGAAACCCACGCTCATACTTGTCACTTCTATAACTCTTTAAACCCCAGTTGTAATCAGAATCTTCTTGGGGGTTGGTGTGGTCATGACAGGAAGCAGCTTTGGATTTCTCAGGAGCTGTGGAGAACTCTGGGAGCAGAAGTTTGAGGTTAACTGAAAACCGAAGGAGAGAGCTGCCATCTTCTCAAGGAGATTCAGAGACACCAAATTTGAAGGAAACAGAAATGGAGATGTAAACAGATGTTATAGAGCAAGTGTCAGAAGCACAGGTACAATAAAAAAGACTTAAGAACAAGCCAGAGGCCATCCTCAGTGCCTTGGGCACTAGGCATACTCTAAGGCTCACCTGGATGGGCTGGCAGGTAGATGAGAATTAGGTAAATGGGACTGGCTTAGTGATATGGTTTGGCTGTGTCCCCACCCAAATCTCATCTTGAATTGTACTCCTATAATTCCTACATGTTAAGATAATTGAATCATGGAGGTGTTTCCCCCATACTGTTCTTGTGGTAGTGAATAAGTCTTAGGACATCTGATGGTTTTATAAGGGGAAACCCCTTTTTCTTGGCTCTCATTCTCTCTTCCCTATTGCCACGTACATGTGCCTTTTGCCTTCTGCCATGATTGTGAGGCCTCCCAGCCACATGGAAGTGTGAGTTCATGAAACCTCTTTTTCCTTATAAATTACCCTCAGGTATATCTTTATCAGCAGGCTGAAAACGAACTAATACTTAGGAACCAGTCTTGGTCGATCCTCAGGAGATGTATATTTTTAAACTTTTATTTTAGGTTCAGGGGTAAATGTGCAGGTTTGCTATATAGGTAAACTCCTGTCATGACGTTCTGTTGTACAGATTATTTTGTCACCCAGGTAATAAGCCTGGTACCCAATAGTTATTTTTTCTGCCTCTCTCCCTCTTCCTACCCTTTACCCTCAAGTAGGCTCCAGTACTTACTGTTTCCCTTTTTGTGTCCATGAGTTCTCATCATTTAGCTCCCATGTGTAAGTGAGAACATGCAGTGTTTAATTTTCTGTTCCTACATTACTTTGTTAAGGATAATGGCCTCCAGATCCATCCATATTCCTGCAAAAGACGTGATGTCTTTTTAATTTCTCCCTACTTCTTTTCAGCCACTCTGAAAGCAGCTGTTCTCTAAACAGAGTTTTCTAAATACACGTCTTTTCTCTACTTTGGACCACAACCATCAAAGACCAGACTAAATGAAAAGTCTTTGTTTTTCCAGCAGGAAGTACTCATACCACGCCTGCTAAATTTTTTTTTTATGACCTCACCCCTACCTCACCTCACACTTCTTTACTAAACTAAAAGTTCCTTAAGGGCAAGGACTGTAATGATAAATCCTTGTATTTGGCATGGTTTCTCATAAATAACCAGTGTCTCTTGTAGTGCTATGAACAGCTAAGAAATCCAGTTATTTACTAAATAAATTGGTATGTATCCTCTTGGAAGATGATTTACAAAATTAATCTAATTCCCTGGAGATGATTTTATTTCAAAACAAACTCTATCAAATTTGAATGATCACCTGCTTTTGAGATACAACACACTTCCCAAACATGCAGCCACTCTCTAGTTTTCTTAGTCAGTGAGTTCTACTTGAAAATTCAACTCAACCTTTGCTGTTTCCCACACCTTAGTTCTGGAATTGATTTGCTGTAAGAGTTCTTCTCTACCCTATGCATTAATGTTTTCTCCTCAAGATGTTTCTAAGTCAGCCTCAGGGAGTCAGCATAGTCTGGTATCACCATTCATACTTCTTCTGTGCCATTTTGATCCTTGGGGCAAACAGCATGCCAAATATTTGTTTCATGCTGAATGCAGAAAAAAAAATAATAATCCCCCATTTAACATTGTTTCTCACAGAAATGCTAACTTAAAGAAAGGCTAAGATACCTGATTTCTGTAAGCGCTTTAAAAATTTGAAGACATGGGTCCTATCTAGTTCATCAGCAAGGGTGGAAGGGAAAGTAGCATGATTTATGTCCCATTCCTTTTGAATGGCATAGAATTCATTTCTTAAATCAATACTTTAGGGTTGAACTACAAATACTCTTTGTTCAGGAACTTTTATTTTTATAGAACAACTTTAGTTCCAAGCTTTTGTATGAAAATGATTCTGTGGAATCAGTGTCTGTACCATGCCTGGTAGTTAATATTTGCTTAGTGCATGAATTCATCAGCATTGGATTCTTTGCTGCTGTCCCAGGTTCTTTTTAAAAAGAACCTTCCAAGAGATTCTATTTAAAGACTCACAGTAGCACTTTTGAAGCTAAAAGGGATAGTTTCTAATGAGCATTTTCAAAAGGAAAAGGCTCCAAGCTATCCTGTGTCTTCCCCACAATTCTCCCTTCAAATTTCTACCACCCTCGACATCATCAACAAAAAATCCACTTGTGGTGAAACTGCAGGATTATTTTCCTTCCACGTGTAACTGGTTCAAGCTATCAGGCGTATTGCTCCCAACACAGGGTTGCCGGGAGAATATGAATCTACTCTCTTTCCATCCCTGGAATATTTCTGGAAAAGTTACAGTTGCTTCAAGAACCAATCTAGGAGAAGAAAAATAGACCTGTTGTCTTGAATGGACTCTAGAACCAATATAAACTGGTGGTGGTGTGAATGTTGCCTCACATAGGCCTGGACTGCATCCAGTGGCTACATTAGGACTAATCCCTGGGGCTTTCCCGATCCTACATTAAACCTGCAAGTAGGCTGTGATCTGGGGTGTGGAATAAGGGGCAAGCAAATCCATACTGGACTGGGTGCTTCTGCATTTCCTAAGACAGGAAAAGTTGTTTTTTTTTTCTCTTTGTCCTTTTTTTCACGTTGATGGATCCTAGGCAAGCCAAGGTGGCTGCTCATTAGGGACATATCAGCAATGTTTAGTATTAGCTGTTAGCAGCAAATGAAATCCCTTGGAATTTACAGTAGGAGTCATCTGCTCTTGGGTCACCATTCTCAGTTTCTGCTGACTGTGATATTCAGTGGGTAGCAAAAGCTCAACTTTAAGTAGTGAGTGCTCTTCTAAATAATGGCAACTTGGAAACTGCTTGAGCTGGTGCTAATTATGTTTCTGTCACTCATCTGTGGTTTTTTTGTGACTCTTGTATAAAATAGCTCCAGGGTATTATTTCTGCACACTTATGTAAGCCCTGCTCATTAAATAAAGTGCCCTGTGTTAAGTTCCCTTTTAATTTTGTTTTCTAATATCATTATAATAAGAGAGAGACTGGACCGTAGTGAGCCTTTTTTTGTAGAATAGTTAATGGCAGGTTGATATAACATCCAATTTTTAAAAATGCATAAAGAAGTCAATGGATCTTATTATTACTTTACACTTCGCTTTTAAAGTCTTCCAGCATTAGCCCAAACTAAAATAGTAACAATTCATATGGTGCCTCTTAAGTGGTCATTATCAGAATCTGGCTTCTTTAAGTGGAAGAAGTGTTAAACTTTGATAATCAAAGGATGAACTTTATCTCTAGCACTTAGTAGCTGCATAAGTCCCTCAATTTGTCTGAGCATGTCTCTTAACACTTAAAAATGGGCATAATAATTCCTACCTGACAGGGTTTTTATGAGATTAAATGATCAGTTATTTTATATACATATATATTCCTTTATGTATATCCAAAGCATTTTGTAGGTTGGCAAAGTATGTACATCTTTGTTATTGTTATTATTATTATTGTTGTTAATGACACACTGCTTTAGATAGGGATATTTTAAATATGCCTTTCTATGTAAGCTAAGTGTCTTAATGCTTGAGGGCCTAGATATAAGACTTTACTGAAATCTTTGAATATTTTTATTAAGAATAATAATAATGAACAATTATTTTTAATAATTTATGTAGGAAAATCTCATCCAAAAACTGCATGCTCTGCTAACTGCCCCCATAGAGCTAACTATAAGGATGTGTGGCTAATGGGACCAGTCCCAGTAGTATGCTGTCCAGATTTATATTATTAGGCCCCATAGTATGTATCCTGACATCCTGGGTTGATTGACCTTTACTGACTTTTTTTTAACTTGGGAGCTTTGAGGACACTCCAATTCACATGCCATGACAAAGAATTCCAGTTTTGCCTTGTGACAATAGTGCTTGTTGAAGACTGTCAGAATAGACTTAAAATCATTTGAAACAGTTTCAGCTTTTTAAGTTGAATGGGTAGGTTCAAACAAGATCAGTGGAGTTGCTGTTCTTCACGTATCTTTTCTCTTATCCCGAGAGACAATGGTTTTAAACTTGTGCATGTATAAATTTATAATATGATTTTCATAATGTGAAACTAAGTTTTGGTGCTTTCTAGTACTGGATTTGAATAAATATAATTTTAATCCTAGAATAAATATGTTAAAATGTATAGTATATTTGTTATTTTACATTTTAAGACATCGTTTTATCCATTTATCCATATATATTATATAGTAGATAAATAAACTTTTACCTGATACTTTCAGAGCCAAAAAATGAAGCATGTTTATGGTGTGACCATTTGAATGCATCTTCTGTCTAAGTGTGAATAAATACTACTAAGATATTGATATAGAAATTGATAGTTGAAGCAAGTGAAAAGATTTATTTTTACTTTGGATAGATGTATTTCATTAGCATTATTAGAAGATAATTAGTACCCACTATTGATGAAACGTTCTTGTGGATGGATATATTAAGAATGGAGAAGAGGGAAGAAAGAGAAACTTCTAAAAATTTGGCATTATTTTTTATTTTTGGGGCATATATAACCCTTACATACACCTTTCCAGTAGTTCTGTGGTCCCTATCAGCTTTAACATATTATTCTAAAAACACTAACCTCATCCACTTTAACTATCCTATTTCAGATTGAACCCCTTGGGCATGCTAGTGGGGAAAATGTAATTTATGTAATACTTGGACAGTGGTGATATTCTTCAGATAAGTTGCTATTTGTTTGTGGTGCAGTTATTTTCACAAAACATTCATATTATTTGTGTTGTACCCTTTGATATCACGGAACGAATTCACCATAACATATATATATATATATTTTTTTTCTCAATAGGAGTGTTTTTAAAAGTGTTAGACAAATGTGACAGCATTTGAAACAATATCAGAGGCTGGCCTCTCACACATTTGAAGATTTAATGAAAACAGACATGATATTTTATCAATTTTTAAACTAGCCATAATGAGTCCTTTGGAGTGTCTCCATTTCTGTCCCTTTCTCAGAGACACCATTATTAGGACACAATATGTCCTAATAATTTAGTTCTAATAACTATGTGTTCTAATAATAATTTAGTTCTAATAATATGTCCTAATAATTTAGTTCTACTTATTATGTAGAACTAAAGCTGAACACCAATCACGCAGTCTAGGCTGCACAGTCAGTGTGGTATCAGCTTATAACCAACCAGTTTGCAAGTTGGAGACTTCTGACAGATAAATATATGCCAGGTGTTGTAGATTATCTGAGTGGGGCATGACATGGTGCCCACACTCAAAAAGTGTTTGGTTGGAAAGTGAAGGCAAATGATAAGAAATGGAACATTTAGAGCACAAGTGCTTGACCAGGGTGAAAAGGGCTTGATCTGGATGAGATACTTGGAAGAATTATTAAATTCTCAAATGTGACACCTGGAAGGTTCAATCCCTTTACAATACAGAGGCAGAAACTGAAGTCATTCATCTGGCTTCAAATATTTCCTTGGAGCAGAGCAAGGATTAGCATCATGTCTCTGATTTAAGGTTCAGGGAGTTGAAGAGATAGGGCTTGAGTAGGTTCCCAAAGGATAGATTAACAGAGAGTAAAGCATAGATGTTTGTGACTATAGGAGCAGGGTAGAAGTGACTGAACACTTTGTAGTTATCTGAGAAAATTGACTGGTGTAGTGAAGGAATACTGGGAAACAAGTTTTGATAGACTTACTGGGGGAGAATTATGGGGGTCCTTGAAAATAGAATGTATTGGCTCAATAAAATGGGAAATTAGGAATTATTACAGGCTTTTGCATGGGGAAGAAATTATAGGAAGATTAGTCTGAATTCTATACTCAAAATGTTTGAAAGGCACAAGAGTAGAGCCTGGAACCTAGCCAATGGGACTGCTGCTATAACTTAGCTGGGAGCCTAGCCTCAGGGGAGGGGACGACATTGGGAATTGAGATAAAAGGATACATCAGAGACATCTTGAAACAAGCAGTAATTGGATTTTAGAGATCAAATAGAGTAAGGGGTGAAAGGTAACTCTTAGTGCCCTAATCCATGATGCTGTAGACTGGCACTGAAATGGGAAAACCATTTTGAGAATTAGTGATCAAGTAAAGCCTTTTATCTAGTGTTTTGGTTAGGCAGAGACGAATTTCTTCAGCCACCAATACAGAGCATCCTAAGTGACTTAAGTAACGTGCATGTCCCAATGGCCTTCTGTATTGGGAAAGGGTGACTGTCAGTAGCACAGGCTTGTTCTTGGTGGACCTGGAAGAGTGTTATCCAAGTGAACAGCTACATGACAGCAGAACTCGGGGCTTGTGTTGTTTTCGTCTATTCAATATGCATAATTATACTGTACTTGCTAAGGATGGTTAGTGTCTGCAATAACACAGAGATCATGCCTCCATTTATGCCCATGGAATTCTGCACACACAGTTATCTATTGTTCCATAACAAACCATCCCAAGACATAATGGCTAAAAACAACAATTTTATTTGTGCATGATTTTGTGGGTCAGCGATTTGGCTGGGATCAGCTGAGCAATTCTTCCACTGGTTTCACAGGGGGCCACTCGTCTGGCTGCAGTTGTTTGGTGGTTCAGCTATGGCTGGATAATCTAAGATGATCTCTCTCTCTCCAATGTCTGGAATTTGGTGCAGCTTGTCATCAGGGCCTCTGTCTTTAGGGGAGCAAAGGGCTGGGGAAAGTGGAGAACTTGCCAGATCTCTGGAGCCTGAGTTCAAAATTCTTGCAATGTCAAACTTCTGCCACATTTTATTGGTCAGAGCAAGTCAAAAGGCTGCCCACAATCCGGGAGGGGAAAAAAATAGACTCCACCTCTTGAAGAGAGGATTGCAAAAACCACATTGCACATGGGCATACATACAGGAGTGGAAAGAATTTGTGGCAATTAAAGTTTGCAGTGTATCACAGAACATGATCAGAGTTTTATTATAAAGTCTTTCTGACTACAGCATGAAAATGAATTTGGTGTTCACAAAGAAAATTTAGACTGGAAACCTGAGGACTAATCAGGAAGTTTTTATAGTAAACCAAGAGAATAATTATTGGTGTATTAGTGACCACAATTGCAAAGTGATGAACACAAGTGAACAGACTCAAAATCAATATTAAGATGGTAAAACTTGGAAATTGATTTGATGTAAGGAAGGGTGAAGAAGGATGGCTAAATGTCTGGTTTGGACAAGTGGGGAGGAAAGTGATGACTGACCAATACAAGGAAGACTGGATGAGGACCAGGCTTGAATGAAAAGTGAGGACTGCTGGAATGTTGAGTCTGAGAGGCCTGCATGGCACCATGAATAAAAAAGGCAGAGCTCTCACTTGAGGAGGAAAGAAAGTTGATGGAGTTTAGGGAAACTGCTGAAATAGCTGTCACTGGGAATGGAGACCACAGGACATTGGGAAATATGGAATTATGGACAGTGCTGAGCACTTGTCAGGGAATAGAAATCAGAATGCAATTGATTGACTCAAGGATATAAGCTTGAGTAATTTTTTTCATAATGCCCAGCCACGCTTATACAGGAATAGAGAATACAGTGAATAGATCCTGACATTTAGTATGTGGGCTTGATAAAATTTCTTTGCTCAATGTACGAATAAGAAGTTTAGGTGGAGATTTCTGAAAATCAAAATAAGATATCTTAAAAGGCAGTGGACAAGACCAGTTGCATAATTTGCTATGCACAAATGCAAAAGGAAAATGCTGGTCCCCTTGTTAAAATATGTAGAGTTCAAGATGGTGGCAACAAAGCATTAAGCCAAACTGAGTCCCCTCTGAGAGTGTGGCCCTGTGTGACTCCATAGATCACAGGCGTGTGAAGCTGGTCTGGCAATGGGGAATCCATATGGGGATTGGCAGAATATAATCACATAGTGAAAATTTGGGTATTTCTCTTTGAACATCTTTCTGCTTCCTCCTCTTCTTTTCTCAAATATATAAATAACTAAAGTAATAAAAATGATGTATGCTAGGGAAGTGGTGGGCATGGAAGGGATTTGGTGGCATGATATATTTAAGGACTGGCCCTCACTATTCATCTGTTCCTATTTAAATGGAAAAACTGATGTCTCTCACCTCAAGTCCTATATCATAATGTCTGCTCCATGACAGTTGGGTGAGTTCCCAAACAATATTAATATTAAGGTTAACGTCTTAAGCACAGTATTCCTAAAATCTTCTGTTTTTGCAAACCTGAAGCCTTCTTCTCCATCCTTTTCCTTCTCTTTGAATCTGCCTGAATGCTGACTTCTTTGTGCTGTGAAAAAGGAAACTGCTCTCTACCTTATTGAAGACTATTCCCAGAGTCAAGGGAATAAGAAACCAATTTTGAAATCAATGTTGAGTTAGGTCTGCTGGCCCCAAAGAGTCATATCTACTGAGGCACAATTTCTATTGCAGAGACATTAACTCCCATCCCCATTTCCATTAATTTCGAAGAGTCTGCTTGAGAGGCTGTGGGGTTACTAGGGAATTAGACTCACTGTACTTACTATACTCGGACTTTATAGCTGGAATGAATTTAGAGATAAGTGATTATGCATTATAATCTTTTCATTTTATAAGTGAGAAATCTGAGACCCATATTTGTAATTTTTTCCAGATCAGAGTGCTAGACCGGGACGAGTTGTGAGCCTCTAGGAAACCACTCCTACAGCATCCCAACATGCTCTGTTATTTCCCATCATAAAAAAATGCCTAACTAAACAAACAAAAGAATCCTTTCCCAGTTCTTCCTACTACATTTTCTCCAACATAGTGATAATTTATGCAAAGAAGAGAAGCTCACTAAGATGAAAAGAAAAGCATATAATTTTAGCAATGGAAGATGACTAAAATCTTAGCAGTGTCAATTTTTTTTTCCAACTTCTTTTGGAAAGATAGATGTGAAAATTAACAACATAAAAATTTTTCTTTCTAATAGTGAAATATAATATCCCTTCATTTGGAAGAGAGAAGAACTTAAGAAAAATCAGTCATTGTTTCAGGTCTTCAGTCTTATTTTATTTTAGGTAAAGGTGACCACAGAGTGAATTCCTGTAAATAAATTCATACAGTTTTCAATAGCTTTCAGTATAAACTTGCATTTCCTTTTTGTGAACCCGAGATAAAGGAAATCACATGCAATATTAAAGCAATTATTAAAAATGTTACATTTGAAAACAACAGTCTTAGAACAAATATTAAAAACATGAATTTTACTTGTATTAGAAACTTCATCTGCAACTCTTACCCTGGACAAAAATATGCCTAAGGATGTCTTTATCTATAGGGTGAATCTCACATAACCAAAATCTCTATGGCCAAGTAAAGTTTTTTGCTTCATGATAACTTTTTAACATTTTAAATTTCTATATATTTTAAAATAAAATATTTAGTTGGATTTAGTTTTATAGAAAGATCACAAAGATAGAACAGAGTTCTTGTATACTCCCCACCCAGGTTCTCCTGTTGTTAACATCATATGTGAGTATAATTAATTGAACCAGTAATGATACATTGTTATTAACTATACTTTATTCAGATTTGCTTAATTTTTTCTAACTTCCTTTTTCTATTCCAGAGTCCTATATTTAGGTTAGCACATTACATGTGGTTGTGTATCTCCTGAGGCCCCTCTTGGCTGTGGCTGTTTCTCAGACTTTGCTTGTTTTTGATGATCTTGCCAGTTTGGAGCAGCACTGGTTAGAAATTTTGTAGAAAGTCTCCTGATGAGATTTTCTGATGTTTTTCTCAGGATTAGACTGAGTTTATGTGTTTTGAGGAGGAAAAGTGCCCTTCTCTTCACATTGTACCAAGGGTACATGCTATCAATATAACTTATCATCATTGATATTAAGCTCAATCACCTGGCTGAGATGTAGTGTTTGTCACGTTTTTACCAGAAAGTTATTCCCCTGTGGTTTCCATGCTGTGCTCTTTGGAAGGAAGTCACCATGCACAGTCCACAAGTGAGTGGGGAGTGGTGTTCCATCTCCTTGAGGGATGATTATCTATGTAACTTCCTTGGAATTTCTCTGTGTGAGAGATTTGTCTTTTCTCCCACATTTATTTATTTTATGATATATTTTGTCAGGACAGACTCATGGTTATATACGTGTATTTTATTTTTGATTATAATCTCACACCACTTTATTTTGTTGCTTAAAGTGTTTTAGTTTTGGCCTTTGAGAACTCTTTCAGTTGCATTTATGTATATTTTGGTTGATAGTTTTCAAAAAAAATATGAATCATTTCTAAAAGACACCAGAATATATCTTATATTTAGTGTACATCTATTACCTTGAAATAAAATAGAGGTCAGTAATATTTTCAAATGGATCAGTTTTCTATGATTGCACCAGATAACTGTGGTTGCACCAAATAAAGTGTAAGTTTAATATTCAGACATTCAACACATTTTGTGGGGGTACCTGTTACTTCAAGGCACTCTGCTAGGTACTGTGGGAGATTGGAGGATGATTCACATTGTCTCCAGTCTCTATCAGCCTGGAAGCAATAGGTTAATTCAGGCATTACTTATATAACTACATACAGAAATTAGGAATCGAAAGAGAGATGTAGATAAAGGGCTGTGGAAATAAAGGGAGAATGTTTGAAAGGGTCCTGAGTATTTCAGTATATGAGATGTCTTTAAAGGACAGAAAAGATGTGATGTGATGAGATGGGGGAGGATGGCATGTGTGCAGAAAACAATGAGGAGGACTTGGAGGAGGGAGAGGAAAGGCCACTATGGGGAAAGTCAGGTGGTTCAGTTTGACTGGAATTACTGTTTTCTTTTGGTATGAATTTACAGATAATGCATTTAGTTTGAGTGGCTTTACTTTTACAGATGGAGTTCAAATTTAGCTATTAACTATTGTTTTGTTTTTAAATGGGAAAAATCTATTCTGATTTTATGATGCGTTAATAAGAATATTGACATCGCTCTTGGTTCTCTACTAAATGCCTTATTTTGTTGATACCCTCTTTGGGAATCCCAGAGTTGTTGAAATTTTGCAGTTTAAATTTTTACTTCTATTTTGTTTGCAAAGGAGATTTTTGGATTCAATCTTAGTCTTGTTTTTATTATTCAAAGGATTTAAAAATGTGTCATTAAGCTGATATGGAGAAGTTATTTTCAGCATGAAGATGGTTGGGAACAAAAGTTAATATGGTTGGGATGAAAAAATTAAAAGATTTGCATTCTTTTTTTCTGGTTTTTAAAACAAAGCCTCTTTTTAAAATAGCAAAGACCTGGAACCAACCCTAATGCCCATCAATGATAGATTGGACAAAGAAAATGCGGCACATATATACCATGGAATACTATGCAACCATAAAAAATGGTGAGTTCATGTCCTTTGTAGGGACATGGATGAATCTGGAAACCTTCATTCTCAGCAATCTGACACAAGAATAGAAAACCAAACACCACATGTTCTCACTTATAGGTGGATGTTGAACAATGAGAACACATGGGCACAGGGAGGGAAACATCACACAGTGGGGTCTGTTGGGGGTTGGAATACTATGGAATACTATGCAGCCATTAAAAAATGATGAGTTTGTGTCCTTTGTAGGGACGTGGATAAATCTGGAAACCATCATTCTCAGCAAACTGACACAAGAACGGAAAACCAAACACCACATGTTCTCACTCATGGGCAGGTGTTGAACTATGAGAACACATGGGTACAGGAAGGAAAACATCACACACTGGAGTCTGTTGGGGGGTGGAGTGCCAGGGGAGGGACAGCAGGGAGGTTGGGGAGGGATAACACTGGGAGAAATGCCTGATGTAGGCGACAAGGAGATGGAGACAGCAAACCACCATGGCATGTGTGTACCTATGCAACAATCCTGAAAGATCTGCACATGTACCCCAGAACTTAAAGTACAATAAAGACACACACACTCACACACACACACACACACACACACACACACACAGACACACACACACACACACACAATGAAGCCTTGATTTTTTAAAGTCATGTTTATTAAGGTAGAATTTATGTAAAGCAAAATTTACCCATTTTAGGTGTAAAGTTCACTGAGTCTTGGCAAATGCATGTAATTCTGTAATCACCATCACAGTTAAGACAGATAGTACATTTGTCTCTCCAAAAAGTTTTCTGGTCCCTTTTGTTGTCATTGCCTTTTCCTGCTGCCAGCCCAGGTAACCAGTGATTTGAGTTCTCTTCGTCTTTTCTAGAATGTCATAAATAGATAGTATAGTATCAGCCATTTGTGTCTGGGTTCTTTTACTTAACCTAATGCTTTGAGGTTCATCCTTGTTGATGCATGTATCAGTAATTTATTCCTTTTTATCGCTGAAATATTCCATTTTATCTGCTTATCTTTTCACCAGTTGATGGACATTTGGAATGTTCCCAGCTTTTGGCAGTTGTGTAAAAGCTGCTATAAACATTTATGTGCAGCCCTTTACATGCACATATGTTTTCTTTTCTCTCTTGTAAATACCTAGGAATGTGATTGCTGTGTCATATAGCAAATGTTTGTATAACTTTGTAAGAAACTGCCGAACTGTTTTCCATAGTGGCTGTACCCTTTTGTATTTTCACCAGCAGTGTATAAGAGTTCAGTTCTACCACATTCACCAGTCCTAGGTATGGTCGGTCTTTTTCATTTTAGCCCTTCTAACAGGCATGTAGTGGTATCTCACTGTAGTTTTACTTGCATTTTCTTAAAGACTTAATGATAATAAACATTTTTTTCATGTCCTTATTGACCATCTTTATCTCTTTGACAAAGTAACTGTGAAATCTCCCCTCACCTCACCCTGCCAAGCTTTTAAAAATAATTTAGATGGTTTATCTTCTTATTGATTGGATTGTAAGAGTTCTTCATATATTCTAGATACAAGCACTTTGTCAGATACTGTTTTGCAATTTTTTCTTTCCCATCTGTGGCTTTTTATTTTATTTACAGTGTCTTTCAAAGAACAAAAGGCTTTGAAAGTTTTGATGAAATCCAATTTGTATTTTTTCTTTCATGGTTCACAATTTTTGAGAGAAGAGATCAGGCATGTTCAGGGTGGTACGGCAATAGATGGTTCACACTTTTTGTATCCTATCTAAGAGCTCTTTCCCTAACCCAAGGGGATTACTTGGGTTAAGATTTTCTCTTTTTTCTTCTAGAAGCTTTATACTTTTAGGTTTAGGAGTTGCATTTAGGCCTGGGATCTATTTTTAAATTAATTTTGTTTAATATGAAGCAAAGTTATTGTTTTATTTTTAAAATGTTTTCAGAATTACAAGACTTCATATTCAAATGCAAAGTCCAAAATAGATATCGGAATTTTTTATTGTCTTATATACATTATCCTGTTTTATTCTGTTAATGCATCTAGGAGAGAGTTAACTGTAATAGATTGACTGAGAGACAAACTCCTTAAGAGGTAAGTTTCTCTGTTTCTGCTTTCTCCTGTATTCTTCCTCCATACTGTAGTGAACTTCATTGAGACTTTATTTGTAATATTGTTTCCAGTTTTTATCTGCAGCCTTTTTCAAAAGACTGGAAGGCTCTGGAGAGGATCTAATAAGATCAATGACAATGAGGAGGGTGGGGAAATAGGGCTACCTGGAAAACTGGAGGAAATAGAGATGGTAAGGATAATAAGCAGGTAAGTGAAGGAGTGAAGCATATACTTTGAAAGGTGTGGCTTGAATATACAGGGCAAATTAGGGAGGATGAATTACTGGTTCAGAGCAACCATAGTGAGGAAGTGGGTGGATAGTGTTGATTTTTTAGAGTTGACAGGTAGAAGAAAAGAAGGCTAAAGGTTGGGGAAGGACTCACAGAACAAAGTAACCATTCAAGAAAATGTGCACCTGATGAAATAACACTAAATTATGAGACCTGGGAAAGACATAGGGAAAGAAAATCAGGCATTAGAGATAATTCCAACATGTTCAGCCTTGTAGACAGGGAAAATGGTACATCCCAGGGAAATAAAGGCATTTGAGATGAAAATTCATTTGAAGATGATGAAGATAGTGGTTTTTAAACTATGTGCTTTTGCAAAAGATAGCAACTGACCCTATCCAAGTTGCTTTTTGGAAATATAATCCTGGGTTTGAGGTAGAGTCATGAGAATCGTTGTAGAAATGAAGGCTGCACAAAAGATTAGTCTCTCTGAGGACAAGAAAAGTGAAAGAAGAAAAGTAAGACAAGGATTTATCTTTTGAAGCCACATAAAGTTAAACATTTCCAACTAAAGGGCAGATAAGAAACAACTGAAGGAAACAGAAAGAGTGTCCAGAGAACTAGTTGAGGACACAGAAGAGGTAGCACGTCAACAGAAGGAGAAACTTCAAGAAGGACCTTGTTATCCTCTAGATGTAGAGCATAGAGATCAAGCAGAATAAAGATACAGAAAAAATAATTACATCTGCTTAGAAAAAGTCATTGGTGATCTTGAAGAACAGTGGGGAAGAAAGAAAAAAATATAGCAACCCTCCTTATCTGATGTTTTGCTTTCTGTGGTTTTAGTTACCCACAGTCTACTGTGGTTGTAAAATAGGTGAGTACAGTACAATAAGATATTTTGAGAGAAAGAGAGACAGAGAGACCATGTTCACATAACTTTTATTACCGTGTATTGCTATAATTGTTTTATTATGTTATTGTTGTTAATCTCTTACTGTGCCCGACTTATAAATTAAACTTTATCATGTTGTATATACAGGAAAAAATATAGTATATATTAAGTATATTGGGTTTGGTACTATCTGTGGTTTCAGGCATCCACTGGGGGTCTTGGAACATATTCCTCAAAGATAAGGGGGATTACTCTGTAAGAGAAGGGAACGTGGACACAATCTCTTAGCAGTGTTCCCCCACTTGTATGCTCCAACAGTTATTAGTAGTACTGCAAAATTTTATACTGTTTGCAAAAGTTAAATGAAGTTAAAAACATTTCTTTACTAAGAAAGTGTAAAATGTTTTTTTGTTCAATACTCTGCACCCTTCACTATGCTGATGTGAATTACGAAGCCCTAAAGAAACTATCGTATGCCGCAGTTTCCTACTTACTGGACTTTGCATCCCATTCCTTTCTTTTACTTACAGAATGTCTTCTTGGAGGGGTCATTCCAACCAGAGAAGAGAGAAATAATGTCAGTAAAGTTTATCCTGTGCGTTAATTGTGACATAATAAATATTGTGGATAAAAGCAAAGTAGAGAAAGGAGATACATGTATTGAAGTGATCAATTGTAAGAGTGGTCAGGGAAAGATGACATACTAAAGACTTGAAGGAAGTGAGGAAGCTAACCATGCTTTTCTCTGGGGGAACCACATTCCATGTGTAAAGTTGCTGAGGTTAGAGCAGCCTAGTGTGTATGCAAGGCAAGAAGGACAATAAGGCTGAAGTGGGAGTGGGAGGAGATGTGGTCAGAGGTTTGTGTCTGAGTTTGTTTCTGGCAGCACTTGAACAGAGTGCAGTTCCTAGCCCTGGGGCATTGACTTGAGATTGTATAGAGTCAGTTTCTGCTTTTATGCTTCCCATCAGTGATAGCACATTAGCATCTTTTGTTGCTCCTTCTCATTCCTTTGGCCAATGGCTCACTGACAGAGGAGAAACCCTGGTCAGAGTAGTTTCTCATCTGACCCATTCTGGAAGAGCAAAGCATGATTTTGTGTGGATTTGGAGAAACAAGAAGTAGAGCATACCACACATTGGCTACGGATCTCTTAAAAAGGAGAAAATTGCTGAGTTTCATTCAGGAGTCTGGGGACAGTAAAGCAAAAGTGTAAAGATCTCTGGGGGCGGGGAGATGGGAAACACAATCATCCCCCTATGTTTATGGGTTTCACACCAAATAATCAAACATGGATTTGTTGGAGATCTTTCTGCTAGGAATTCTCAAATGTGATTTATAAAATTAGAGATCCTTGGTGATTTATAGCTGTTCTATCTTTGAAGCTTTCTTCATATATGTAATGTTAAGAAATAGTCTATTATCTTTAACAGCAGAGGTTCATTTTATATTCCTGTCTCAGTCTTGGAAAATAAATGTCCTCTAAGTAGGTCTTAAATTTTTTTTCATAATAATATGTAAAATATTCAAATATTTGGAGTTTATTTTTTTCATGAATAAACTTTACTTTTTTAGCAGTTTTAGATTCACAGCAAGCCTGAGTGGAAAATACAGATAGTTCCTTCATACGCCACTTCCCACACAGGCACAGCCTCCCTCACTATCAACATCTCACACTAGAATGATACATTTGTTAAAAGCAATGTGAAATTTATTTTTAAATCAGATGCAAGGACAGGTGAAAAATCAGTATCTGTTTGAGGCAGATGTGATTTGGAATGTACCTGTTCACTTTTATTATTTTTTTAAAGCCTAGTTTCTTTATCCCTTACATATGAACTTAGTAATTTTTAAGTAAATATATGTCTTAAATGATAAGTTATTTCTGCATGAAATATTACTTGCAAGGGCAGATATGAGGTCTACTGTAATTTTAGCTAATTTACAGATGAATAATTTTAGCAAAGGATTCACACAGCTCTGAGTTGAAGGGGATTCCAGATTCTCATTTGTTCATGTGGACCTGCTGGAAGTTCTACTGGGGTAAAGGATTATTGTGGCATCTGGTGAGTCTGAGGCTGGTTCTAAGGGGTACATGAGGAGTGAATACTCTAAAATCCTAGTGATGCAGGACAGTAGAGCTCCAAAGTGGGGCTTAGCCTGTGAGGGTTCTTAGTTTCACCCAAGAAATAATTCAAAGGTTAGCTGGTGGTAGGGTAGGAAAAAACGGCTTTATTGAAGTGACAGTGTTACTGCTCCATGACTGCTCCTGCAGAGCAGGGTTACCCATAGGGAGTGCACAGGGAGGAGCAGCACTGGGCAGCTTTGCAGTCATACTGATACATATTTTTAATTCCATGTATATTAAGGGGTGGTTTATGCATTGGGTCATTGCCATTGAAAGGGATGGTAACCTGAGGTGTTGCCATGGCAATAGTAAACTGACGTGGCACACTGGTGGGTGTGTCTAATGGAAAGCTGCTTCTGCCCTGTCCCTGTTTTCATTAGTCCTCAGTTTGGTCCAGTATTCAGTCCTGCCTCTGGAGTTGAGTTCTGCCTCCTACTTCACTAGTGTAAATATAAACAAAACATGAAATTCTTATGCAGATAGCTATTTAGGAGAAAGTGTGTGTATGTGTATGAAATATTTCACAGTATATTAACAAAGATGCTTAAATTAGATCAATAGACACAGTTTGTCCAGTTACATTTTCTCCCTTTGGCTATTCATCATTTGAATTCATCTGAGGAAACATTTTTTATTTATATTTTGCAGTCTGATTTCTGTAATCATAGATTTTTTTTTTTAAGGAGAAAAAATGGAGGACACAAGAAGGCATGAGAATACGGTCTGTTTACACCTATAAGGACACAAAGCAAAGCAGAGTTTTGTCAGTTTTTATTAATTAGTTAGTGAATTCATTTAGAAAATTTTGATAAATCATCTGTCAGACACTGCACTTGGAGCTAGACACATGAAGGGGCATAATTCACAGTCTCTGCCTTCAGGGAAGTGGAATGCATAGAGATGCCTTGACTGGAAACATCTCCCTGCCCTTTTTGTCCCTTCTATCTTTCTTTTTTCTCCTCCTTTTTGGGGTAGAAATAATAATAGTAATCCAACCTTAAATAGTTTATACACAATATGCTGTTTATCTTCCAGCTTGATTAACTGTTACAGGTAATTCCAGTGCAATAAAAATGATTCTTAGAAATGTTACTGTTGGTGTTTTTAAAAGCCATTTGATATTATACAGACTATTCCTTTTCCTTAGCCTGTAATTTGTCATCATGCTCTCCTGTAACCTAGAAAAGCTGTTGGCATTTGGGTCTTTACTTATTAAATACCTTTTATGAGCTAACTCAGTTTCTTAACCTGGATTTTTTCTATCTATATTTTAGGTAATTTAAAATCCTATTCTTCAATTAAGTTATTGAGTTTTATAATCATTCTTGTTTGGCTTTTCTTACCTTTTGCAAATTTGTACACTTCTCGGGAACTGAAGCTTGCAGGTGATGTGCTATTAATCTTGTATTTTTTTTCTCTTTGATGACATCTTTTCTTCGAGTCTAAGTTATGATTATTTTGGCCACCATGTTGCCTTATAAACATGATTATCTTTTTCAGCTTAATTACATATATGTTCCCTCTGGCAGGCCTTCCCTCCACCAAGTTTTTCTATTTCATGAAATAAATAATTGATTCCAAGCACTTTTCCAGGAAAATATACTCATTTGCATTTTATTGAATGGCATTTTATTTTCTTCCAATGTTAGTGCTGCCCTTGACTCCTTTTTATAATCTTTCTTACACTCTCTGAATTTAGAACTAAAGCTATTGTCAGTGATAAGTAAATGTTAACTAATGCTTTTTAACACATTAAGATCCATATCCCTTGGATTTGGAGATTTTTACATTAGCTTTAAAATAAGGAGTTATTTTTGGGTGTATTAATAAAACCTCTGAGGCATTATCTTTCCTTACTATTCAACTATGTTAGTTATTATTTTACATATGATGAGATTCAATAAGAAACTTAAATTTGACAGAAGGATTGACAATTTGAAGACATCCAATTGAGGAAATAACAGGGCCACAATAATATCGTATGTTCTCGTTTGTATACATTCACACTAGTTTTTTTTTTTTTTTTTTTTTTCATCTTCTATCCTGAAGTGTGTTATTTCTCTATATGGTAATGATGGGAAACCTCAGTTCCAGAGAAGCAAGGCACCTGGTGCAGAGTGCGTGTTCAACCACAGCAGCAAGAAGAGGGAACAGATGTGCTAGGCTTACATAATTAGTGTTAACCGCATGATCAAGGTAAAACTATGCTGGAGTGATTGATTTACTCAGTTAATAAGCATTTAGATCTCCTCTGTGAACATGTAGGCTCACTAAGGTCTGTGCTGGCCATCTTGTTCATTATATTTCAGATTTAGTGGTACAGTGACTGAAATATAATTGGACTGTCTTACATATTTATTGAATTGATCAATTAATCAATAGGGGGCAGCAGCTAAATGGAGGGAAGAGGTCAGAAGGGCTGCAGGTGTGTTACTCTCTGAATATTTTGTGTACGCACTTCAGGTAGTAGAAAAATAAAATGACTCTTTATGACTTTTTGCCATAAACTTGTTGTGCTCCCAAGGATAGCAAATTTTTTTGTGTGTAAAGACAGAGAGTAAATATTTTAGGCTTTGTGGGCCACATATGGTCACTTTTACTTTAAAACAAAAATTTTAAACCTGTTCTTAGCATGCAGGCAATACAAAGTCAGGCCTGGCCAGGCATGGTGGCTCACCCCTGTAATCCCAGCACTCTGGGAAGCTGAGGCAGGCAGATCACTTGAGGTCATTTGAGACCAGCCTGGCCAACACGGTGAAATCCTGTCCCTACTAAAAATACAAAAAGTAGCCAGATGTGGTGAAACATGCCTGTAATCCCAACTACTTGGGAAGCTGAGGCAGGAGAATGACTTGAACCCTGGAGACGGAGGTTACAGTGAGCAGAGATTGCACCTCTGCACTCCAGCCTGGGTGACAGAGTGAGACTCCATCACGAAATGAAATAAATAAATAAACTAAATCAGGCCTGAACTGGAGTGGACCTGTCATCTATAGTTTCTCTGCTATAGAAAAAAATCATTAGAAAATTACCCTTGGAGCTCATGTTATGCTTTATTTCACCTGTGACTGTAATAAAACCAGTTCTTTGAGGTCTTTCTTTAACTAACATCATTTATATAATCCTCCCAGATTCCTTATTTCAGGGATGCATAGTAATAGGGCTCTGCTTCCCCTTGTTTTCTACAACTTTATTAAGGCATAATTTATAATATTCTTACTCAGGTTTTGTTGTTGGGTTATACTGGCCTTGTAAAACTGGTTGAGTGGTGTTTCTTATTCTTCTGATTTCTGTAAATATTTGTGTTAGAGTGGTTTTCTTCCTTGAATGTTTGTTAGAATTTACTGGCAAAACCACCTGGGCTTGGAATTCTCTTTTGAAGACAATTTTTGATAAATAATTTGATTTCTTTAATAGATACAGGGCTCTTCAGTTTCTGTTTCTTCTTGTGTCAATTTTACTGAGTTTTATTTTTCAATATTCTTTTCATCTAAGTTATCAAATTGTTTGGCATAAAATTGTTCTTAGTATTCTCTCATCTTTCAATGTCTGTAAAATCTGTGTGGATAAATCTTTCTTGATATTTGTGCTTTCTATCAGTTCTCATGTTACTTAATCAGTGTAGTCGGGGGTTTGTGCATTTTGTTTAACTTTTCAAAGAACCAACATTTGGGCCCATCAATGATAGACTTGATAAAGAAAATATGGTACATAATCTCTGTGGAATACTATGCAGACATAAAAAAGAATGAGTTCATGTCCTTTGCAGGGACATGGATGAAGCTGGAAACCATCATTCTCAGCAAACTAACACAAGAACAGAAAACCAAACAGTGCACTTTCTCACTCATATATGGGAGTTGAACAATGAGAACACATGGACACAGGGAGGGGAACATCACACACTGGGCCTGTTGGGGCGGGGACAGGGGCAAGGGGAGGGAGAGCATTAGGACAAATACCTAATGCATGCGGGGCTTAAAACCTAGGTGACGGGTTGATGGGTGCAGCAAACCACCATGGCACATGTATACCTATGTAACAAACCTGCACGTTCTGCATATGTGTCCCAGAACTTAAAGTAAAAAAAACAAATGTGTTACTTCAGGTAAAATGTAGCTATCTTGTAACCATATAGATCCCATTACCAAGCCCTTCTGCTATCTTTTTATATTATGGTTGTCATATGAGTTATATCTGCATACATTAAAAGCCTACTGAAAATGGTATAATTTTTACTTACAGCAGTAAGTAACTTGAACCATTTTAAATAATTTAAGTGGAAAAACCCATAGGCTGTTATTTATTTCTAGATATTTCTTATTTGTGATTTTTTTCTTCATTATTCAATCGTTTTCCTTCTCATATTATTCCTATTTGGCCTGAACAACTTTATTTGTCATTTCTTGTAAAGCAAGACTCCTGGCCAAAAAAAAAAAAAAAAAAAAAATTAGTTTTCCTTTATCTGAAACTGTCTTTATTTTGGTAGGGATTATGTCAAGTCTGTAGATTAATTTGAGGAGTGCTACATATATCTTAATAATGTTAAATCTCCAAAGAACATGAGGTGTCTTTCCATTTATTTATGTATTCTGTTATTTCTTTTCATCTGCTTTGTAGTTTTCAGTGTACCTGTCTTTTGTTTTGTTAAATTTACTTCTAAACATTTTATTGTTATTATTATTATTTGAGATAAAGTATTGATCTGTTGCCTGGGCTGGAGTGCAGTGGTGCCATCACTTGGATTCAAGTGATTCTTCTGCCTTTACCTCCTGAGCAGCTAGGACTACAGTTGTGAGCTACCACTCATGGCTAATTTTTAATTTTTTTGTAGATACAAGGTCTTGCTTTGTTGCCCAGGCTGGTCTTGAACTCCTGGCCTCAAGCAATCCTCCTGCCTCAGCCTCCAAAAGCACTGGGATTATAGGCATAAGTATTTTTGATGCTATTAGAAACTGAATCATTTTCTTTATTTTATTTTTTGTATTACTCATTGCTAGTATAGAGAAATAAAATTAATTTTTGTATATTGATGTATCCTGCAATATCAGATAATATTGTTGAACTCATTTATTAACTGTAATAGATTTTTTAAGATGCCTTAGAGTTTTGAAGAAAATGTCTTTGCCTTTATTACAGAATGTAAGTTTTTGGGATATAGAATTTTGTTTTGACGGCTTTTTTTCTTTCAGCAATTTCAAGATTTTTTTCTACTGTCTTCTGACTTACATGGTTTCCGATGAAAATTTTGTGATTATTAGAATGTTTTATATGTAATGTATCATTTTTCTCTAGTTCATGTCAAGATTTTTTTTCTTTATTTTTAGTTTTCAGCAGCTTATGATGTATCTAAGAATGGTTATCTTTTAATTATTCTGTTTGTGGTTCACTGAGTTTAATGAATCTATAAGTCTGTATCTTTTACCTAATCTGAGATGTGCTCAACCATTATGTCTTTAAATATATTTTTCTTTCTCAATATCTTTCTTCTACCTCTAATTAAAAATATATTAGGTCTTTTATATTGTCTCAAAGGTCTCTGAAGTGTGTTCATTCTTTTTCCATTTTGTTTTCTTTCTGTTCTTCAGCTTGGATAATTTCTATTGCTCTGTTTTCAATTTTCTTGCCTTTTTCATCTGCTATTAAGTTCATCCAGTAGTCTTTTAAAAAAATTGTGTGCATTGTATTTTTTTAGTTTAAAATATCCACTTCAGTGGATTTTATTTTTTCATTCATTTCAAGTTTATTTTTCTGTTCGTCTTGTAGCAAAATTGTAGTAGCTGCTTTAAAATCTTTGATAATTTTAATATCTAAGCATCGCAGGATTGGCTACATTTTTTTCTCTCTCTCTCTTTTTTTTTTTTTTTGCTTCTGCTGGCTTACTTATTCCTACTTCTTTGTATGTGTATGCTGGACACTAAATGCTATGTTATATAGACTTTGGGTCCTGTTACAATCTTCTGAAGAATGGTTTTAATAGATAATTGTCTTGTTTTGGTTTCAGTAGACAATCAACTTGATTACTTTTGTCTTGCTTTCTTTTGGTAGTGGTTCAAATCTCATTTCAGCTCTCTCAGCCTTTGGTATGCTGCTTTGGGTCTGTCTCACACAGGTGTATAATTTTCAATTAGGCTAAGACCTGTGTGGTCTTACACAGTATTAGGTGTTTCCTTCTCTGTCTCTTTACCCTCTGAGATTTCTCCCCCACCCTCTAGCTGCAGAGATTCCTTTCCCTGTGCCTCTAGCTAGAAAGATGGCAAAGAATCAGAGTTTAAGCTACCTACACCGTAAAGCTGCTCAGCAACTGGGTTCCACCCTCTGGACAAAGGTACAAGAGGAAAATGTAACTGGGAAACTAATCCCCATACAGAGTGTCTCTCCAAGTTTTGTCTTCCTGCCCTAGTCTTCTTGCCCTTGTTTCTGTCCAGAGTCCTTAGGTAGTATGGTTGCTTTTCTAGAATTTGTAGGCATAATTAGTGAAAAGAGATGGATTATAGGAAAATTTCACTGCTATGGTAGAACTGGAAATTATCCAGTATCCTTTTATTAATAAAGACAAAAGTTATTTCTGTAAAGAACAAAATAGTGATGGGGTAGCATTAGTACCAAGCCTAGTTCTAGAAGTATTTAAGTTTCTTTTAGTCAACTTAATTATTCTAGGCATCTGCACAGGATAGAATCTTAGAAATTTGGGATTGAAGGGACATTAAAGGTTATTACTATATCCTCATCCTCATCATTTTATATATCATGCCCCAAAGTGAAAATTAAGGCCTCAGTTAATTCAGTCCACTGTTGAGATTCACCATCTAGTTGCCATATGTGCCATATATTTTCACAACATAAGTATATGTCCTGAAATCACAGTCTCAGTGTCTGGAGTGTGAACACTTTTACATTTCCCTAACCCCAAAAGCTAAACTTTTTTTTTTTATATAAACTTTTTTATAAAAAAGGGAACCCAAACAAATAAATATTTGTTGCAGTAAATTTAATCAGTTAGGTTGATTTTAAAATTACATTTATCTTGGTCCAGAAGCATAAATACAAGTTAAGATTTAATAGTTGTCATTCTGATTTTTTCTAGTGTTATAGGTGAAAAAGACATATCATTATGTTCTGTGCTTTTGTGAGAATATAACAAAACTGACTTTAAAAAAATAATGAATGATGTAATTTAGAATCTGCAAGACTTGATGTAGGTGATAGTGGCAGAAGTAGCCAAATTGGCTAATTAAAAGTATGTTTTTATCAAATTTATTAAAATGTGAAGATTTATAAAGAAGGTCAAATATTTGGGGGTTTCTCAGCTTCCTTTTCCAGTATCTCCCTGTCTTGAAAGTGTTTTGTGTATTTACTTAAAGATATCTTATAAATGTACATCTTTGGTAATGTAAGTTCCACGTAAAATATGTGCAGTACACATATTTCAACTCACCTATAAAATTTAGTTCAGAGCCCTTCACTGCCTGTCAACCCTGATGGCCAGCCTCATCTAACACTTCTGTCATTCAAATAACACTTATTATTAATAAATAAGATACTGGCTGGCCTACTATTGTGCCAGACAGTATCCTAGATATTGGTGATATAGTGGTGGGATGGGGGGGAGAGATTTAGACAAAAATCAAGTAAATAAATAAGTAAACATCAAATGTGGTGTTTGGTACAAAGGAACAAAGCAGGGTTTCTAATCAAGAGGGTTAGTGAAGGTGCATCAGAGAGGGAGATACAGAAAGGCCCTTTTGATAGATCATATTTTAACTCAATAGTAACTGTCCCTCAGAGATCTTGCAAGCAAAGGGGTCAGCAATGGAAAAAGGCCTCAAGACAGAAACAAGCTTGGTGTATCAGAAAAACAGAAGGAAGGTGGAGTGGGTGGAGTGGAATCAGGGATTGGAAAGGCAGAGAGTTAGATAAGGTGTCATACTTGAGTAATTCAGACCTTATATACTGTGATGAGGACTTCAGATGTTATTCATGGTCACTTGCTACAGCCAAACAGATCATCTTCTTTAAAAATAAGAAAACAGTCTCTACTTAAACTTTTATTCTGTTGCACACATAGCTGTCCCCATATGGACACTCTCTATCTCATTTCTTCCTGTTCAACTTTTAGCCCATTTTAAAAAATGAAACTCAAATCCAATATCATTCATAAAGTCTTTCCTGATTGCTCTTACATGGTGTATTTTTTTCCGTTTGTATGCAGTCATCCATTCATTCTTGGAAACTCAATTATTCACTGAGCATGCACTATGTTCCAGGCACTGTGCTAGGCAGTAGAAATACAAAGATAAATAAGACACTGTTTTTGCCTTTGCAGAGCCCACTATTTGGTGACAAAGATAGCCATATATGAGCAGATCATTATGGTTAAGCACGATGAATGTTCTAACCAATTAAACATGAAGCACATTGGGTGGTGGCACAAAGCATGAAACCACTACCTCTCCCTGCATAGAGTTTTAAAGGATGAGTAGGAGTTCAGTGCCTGGGGAGAGTGAAGAAGCTCATCTTGGACCCTGGGTCTGAATATGCAAAGATATAAAGACATGAGCGTGCCTTGTGAGTTTGAGTAATGGTGGAAGATCCAGGATGAACACCAGAAACTTGTGCATTAAGTTACAGATGATTGTATGGGGCCTTCCACATCTTGCCAAGGAGTTTGGCCTTGATAGGTTAGAGGGAATGTTACCTGGTGGCAGTATGGAGAATGATCTTGAATAGGAAGAGCAGATGAGGGATTATGTTGGTCTGTTGCAATAGTCCAAGTGAAGGATGGCAAGTATTTAAGCATACATTTCAGCGGTGGCAGAATGAATGAACAGGAAGGGCTGGATCTAAGAGACAATTCTGCCTTAGAAGCAACCAGTATTGGTGACCAATTGAAAGTGGAACATATGGGAAAAGGAGAGCTTTCGGAAGGGCTGGCTTGGGTGAATGGTGTTCCCATTAACTAAAATAGAAAACAGAGGTGGAGGAGCATGGTTAAAGGAAAGAATTAGTTCCATTTTTAACAGGTTGTGTTGGAAATTCCTGCAGCACACCCCAGACACGTATTTTGTTTATTGAGTTTACAACCCAATTGGTACTTAGCAGCAGCTGCTGTATGTACTGTGTGGTTAGGATTCTATTTATAAAGATGACTTAACTCACTGGGTAAAGTGTTGGCCATAAGAGAACAGAATCATGCATTTCTCTTTTCCGTATACTCCTTAGCAGTATACACATGATCTGTCCCTAACAGGTGCTCAATAAATATGTATTAGAGAATAAATAAAAATCACTTTAACATTGATGATTCTGTTTTATGAGTTGTTTAACTGTTCTTTTGGGTCCACAAGCACCAATAGAATATTAACCTCATTGGTTAAGTGCCCGCCTGGTTTCCTTGTGTCCACCTTTACTCTGGAGTTAGGAAGAATGTCTTAGCACTGACAATTCTCACAGAGAAAAGTTTTGAATAAGGATTTATATTTTTCTTAAATATACTTTTTTTTTTTTGCAGTTTATGTAGTAGAAAGGGAAGGCATTTCATGGCATGTAAATGGTAGCTTTTCAAGGCTTCATGTAGAAAAAAGGAGGGGCTATGTCCATGTTATTTTCAACAGTTTACCTGGTATCTTAGAGTTAGAATTGGTACATAGTAAAAGTTCAATACATATTTAACAGATGAGTGAGCAAATATAGATTTCCCCATGTTTGTATATTTCATTGGACATTTTCATATGTCTGGGATGGGGAGTGTTAGACACACTCCCTCACACTCAGTCATCTTGAAATTCTAAAACTACTTTAAATGTATCTTACGGCTTATGCACTTTTAGAAAATTTACCTTTCTGACCTTTGTCAATTTTGCCAGTTAGGCAGTGTGAAGAAATATTCCAAAGTTCTTTGCTCAGATCTGCAGGTAAAATAAATTGTTTTTCTCTCTTCCACCACTTTCAAAATTGCTTTTAAGTCAGGCTTTTTACTGATTTTCCCTATTGTCTGTACCAGGATGTGACGTATTCCCCTTGGTTTTGATGTGTCTGCGGTGATTACTGACAGAGGAAGGCAAAAGCGACTGCCAATAAATCTCTTGATTGAGTAGAATGCGGTGAACTGGCAGCACTTTACAGATGCCAGGATGCAACCTGCAGGTGCAGGCCAGTGCCTGTGGGATGGGGGGAGAAAGAACAGTGCAGCCCAAAGCCAGTACCTTCTGGGCCCTTTCTTCTTCAGTTTATTCAGGTTTATTCAGGTTATTCAGGCATATTCGGGTTCTCATTTTGCCCATCATCCACAGGAACTATGGACTGCTTCCCCATTGTGGGGAACCTCTTCTTCCACACTGGAGTTTCATTCAAGGGCATTCATCCTTTCTGCAACCCTGTCTCTGCCTGCCATCGTCCTTTCCTCCCACCTGGGCTTCCTGTCTTTCTTCCTGTGATTAAGTAATTTTTCCCCCTCTCTCTCCATTTTTCTCCATTTCTCTGAACTCTTGGCATCTGTTATATCTGCTTGAAATCATTCTCCAGGGTTCTTTGCTTTGGATGGAATTGTGGGGAGGGTGTTTCCTAAGGTATGCATTAACTGAGGCCACCATGGTTCGGAAGCTGTGACTGGGAGGCCCTGGCAGCATTTCTATTTTTCTCTGAGGCCTTTATGTCCAGGAATGTGGGGTCCAGCCTCAGAGTAGTCAGGTGGATAGCTGAATAGCCCAAATAATTAACAATGATTAGCTAAATTAAGAATTATTCCAGGGTTTTCAAGGGTTTTGAAGAGGAAAAAAAAACATAGTCCATAGCTGCGCCTACAAAATCTTCTTTCTCCTCCTGTACACGTTCCTCACACTCCAAATGGCTGTCCTCTTGGGTCCAATTGAACTCTGTTTACTGCTCAGCCTCTCACCTTCTTTTCTAGCACTTTATCATGGCTCAGAATTAACCTCTGTCTCTACAAGTTGCAATCCTTCTAATTTAGGAAGGGGAGAGGGAATTAGAAACGGGAGAAAGGAAGTTTGGGAACACTCTTCCTGTGATAATTTTTGTACTATCATGTTATATAGTACAAAAATATATTTTAAGTGCTTTAAAATAAAGTCTTACATGTACTGGTAGATATGATGAGAGGTTTTTAAAATAAAAGTATTTTTACATGCCATTTTTTTCAAAGACAAAATATTAGCTTGTCAGGAAACAACTCCTTATTTGACAATGTATTCTTAAATAATTGACCTTGTGATGTCAAATGGATGAATTTTCACAATCTGGGGTTGTGTCTTCCATCAGAGGCTGTATCACTTATAGTGAAGAGATTTTGAAATTAGACATGCTTTGCCACCAGAAAGGAAGAACATTTAACAAAGTGTTCCTAGGCTGCTAGCTATGAACATAGTTGTCAGTTTCCTGAGTTAAGAAAGTCTCAGGTCAGGTTCATTAGAAATATGTTGTTTATGGACAGGGAGGTCTCAGGGCATAGCACAGAGCATAGCTTATAGGAAGCTCTTGGTGGATGATCTCTGAACTGAGCTACTATAGAAGCTCTGAAGTCCAAAGCTTTACTTTTGGACATTTATCTTGAGTGATGGCTACAATTACTAAGTGTTTCTAGGGTATTGGATTTTATTTGAAGTGCTTGAACAATTTTATTAGATATTAACTTTTTGTAGTCAGCTTTATACTATCTTGGATAAAATAATAATGTTGGTTGAGCAAACTTCTTAAAACATTTCTTCCAAGAGCTGTGCCTCTTTGAAATCAAATGATTTTTCCCTGAACTTGATTAGCAAATACACATGTTGATTTCCACTCTAACATCCATCTTTGTAATAATGGGAATTTACTTACCTTAGTGTCCTTATCTTCGGGTGACTCTAGCAATCAAAATTTAATACTGGCACTGGAAATGAGAGCAATAAACAAGATGGTACCTGTCCTCAAGGAATTTACTACTTAATGGTGGTTGGGCATGTTGGAGGGCACATTGAGAGTGGATAAAGACAAAAGAATTGAAAAAGTAAAACTAAACCGAAAAGTAAAATAGTATTACAGTGGAATAAGGACAGTGATAGAAGAGCAGGGACAATGAAAGCCTAAAAGAGGAGGGGCTAACTTTGTGGGAGAGCGGTACACAACCAGAGAAGAATTATTGAAGTGATAGCTAAGGAAGAACAGAAATTATCCAGGCAAAGCAAAAAGGAGAGGAAGAGAGTTTTAGGCCAGGGGAACAACACACTTAAAGAACTGGAGGAGAGTAAGCACAAGGTTTCAGGAGCTGCAAGAAATTCCCTGTTGAATCCTAGGTGAGAGGGGGAATGGGGACCAGTAGAAGCTAAAGTGGAAGGTGGGACCAGGTAAGGTCAGGTTTTGTGGTAAACCATACTTAAGGAACTTGATCTTCAGCCTGAGAATGGTGGGTCGACATTAAATTAAGGATACTGCAGGCAGAGTATTACTTCCATCATTCATTAGCTGTTGACTTTGGGTGGAGACATGGAGAGAGAACACAATGAGTAGGGGGCTACTGGTAGCTGTAGGATGGAGAAAACATCTTAAGCTGATGAAATTTTAAAGATGAGTACATTGACATCTAGAAATTTATTCCCCTTCTGCTATCAAATAACGTTATACAAAAATTGTATGTACTTCATTAAAGGACCTATGTTAAGAATTTGTGCATACTCTGCTACTAAATGAGAGGTGTAGAAAATGAAAAAATAAAAAAGGATTTGTGCATTCTAGATTTAAAATTTACTTCAAAGTCAGTTTCCTAGTTCTCTAGTCGACTTTCACCATTTAGAAAGCATTGCCTTTAAGTATTGTACCTAATTATCTCTTAGAAACATGTTATTTAATTTTCTGAAAAAGAAGCTCGAAGTACATTTCCTTTTGTTCATTTATCCAATATGCATTGATTCTTACCAAGTATGCATTGTGGAGCCAGCTCTCTTGACAGCTTTGCACTTAGCTATTTCTCAGTACCTCACTGAATAATTGAGTAATTTTCTAATTACATGTTGTAATGAGTTTGATGCTTGCATGATACTTTTTAAAAAAGATAAAAGAATTTTCTAAATATTATAGTTAGAAGAAAAATAAATTAATCATAATTACAAGTTTGCCATTCACTTACTGTATATCCATCACTGTGCAAGTGTTTGGGTGAGGGTGGGGTGAGGAAAAAATGTAAAATAAAAAATACTTACTCCCTAGAAATTCACAATATTGGTGAGGAACCGGAACATTTGTGAAAAAATGGAGAGTAATACAAGAAAAATATTATTAGGAACTCAGAGTTATGGTTGAAATTACAGAGTACAAGAAAGATGAAAAGGAGGATCTCAGTATTAGCCAGAAAAATCAAGTAAGTTTTCCTGAAGGAGGGATGCTGGAGCCCAGCTTGCAAGCTGACTTTGGATGTTGATATCTTGTCTTGCTGGGGAAGGATTTATGGGTGAAAATTATCTTGATACTTAATATAGTGCCAGGAAGAACTAGAGTGGTGATCAGGAACTGCATGACCTTAGTACCTTCCCTTGTAGGTCCAAGCCCTCATGTCACTGCCATGCATGGATCATGTTCCAAAGTACCTTCCATATCTTTTCAAGACCCCATCACTCCAGGGCTTGTCTCCACCCAGTGCCCTATACTTCAAGACTCAGGGTGATAAATGCTGGCTCTTCTCATCTCACACTTCTCCTTAGGCTGTTATTCTAGTAGAGAATGCCCTTTCTACTCCAGATATGATGGTCAAAAATAACAACTTGCAGCCACCCCTTCCCAAACCCTACTTGCCTAAAACCATTTGGTAGTAAACACCATCTATAAACAGCTTATTAGTAAAAAGAAACTTTTTCTTCCCCAGGTGTTATTCACATACAATCTCAAACCAGTAAAAAATTTAAAAAGCAAGAATGTCCTAACTGCTAATAGGAGACTGAGAAAATGCAGCAATCTTTGACTCTGAATTTGTACTATCCATGCCACTTTGCCTCATTTTCTGATATATGAATACATACAGTACCTAGTTACTATTGCACAAAGACAAAACAAGTTATGGATAGGAACATCCTTGAAAAGGTGAATTTAAAAGAAATCTTAAAAATATAATACATTCAAGTGGAAACCAGCACAGAATTTTAATTGAATTATTGGTTAGCATTATCAGATAATATCATCTTCTTTTCAAATCACTTTCATGTCTGACCGGTGAGAAAAGCAAAAATAAAGTTTAAGGGAAAAGTGCATCATCAATTAAGTATACCAATTTCTACTTATTATCTCTACACATTTTTTCCTAAATTAAGAGAAAAGCTATTTAGTTGTGAAGAAAAAATAACTGAGGACCTAATTATGTTATTTTCATCATGGAACAAGAATTAGAATTTTATGAGAAAATAGTTAATTCTGGATTAACACAAAATATTAGTGAGTATATTTTCTAGAAAATGCAGAGTTTATTTCCCTATTGTATAATTGCAGTAGGATTCTCAGGAGCTAAACATTTAAATGAGGTTATTCTTTCCATAAACTGTCTATTATGTTCAAAGAGTGTTTGTCCTTTTCTCAGAGCCCCTTGTCTATGTCAGTGGTGCACAGAATGGTTACCATTAATTTTGATGCAGTGTCCCAGGTTGGTCAGGCAACGTAAAGGACTTGCATCAATATTGTGAAGAGCCTCATTTTGCAAAAATTATCTGGTAAGGAAATTTACCTAAAGAAGATTTTGTTTAAGGACTCCAAATTAACTGAAATGTTGATAATTTCATATATTTTAGAAATTAGCAATCCAATTTATCAAATTCCAGTACTCTGGCACTCCAAAGAGAGGATATATTACTTTGCTGCTTCTTAGGCATGGTAAGATTTAAGATGACTAGGCATCTGTATTATTGTCTAAAAATGCGGATATGTGATAATAATTATATAGAGGGCTAGGCCAGCACTCAGAATACAAAAGAGATGAATAAGACATATGCCTGGCCCTTAAGACATAACTCAAATGTCCGTGGAGGAAAAAAATCTTATCTCCAATAATCTTAAATTGTAAAAATAGTATTATAGCAATGTTAATACATAAGGTCATTAAATAAACCCTAATCCTATTATCCTGATACATTTGATTACATTTAAAAGTATTTTTTCATACAATCTTTGTCTCTCTCCACATGTTTATTTCATCAATTATAATCATAGTGAACATATAACTTAATATTTATTTTTCACTTAGTAATGTATAGTTGACATTTCCCGTATTGTTTTGATTGTGTTTATATTTGTAATTTTCAATGACTGCATGATATCATATTTGAAGCACTAGCATTTACTTAAACATTTTTCTTCTTTTTAGTGTTTTTATTTTTTGTGCTGTGAATGTTTGTTATGTAATAAACATATGAATATGCATATTATTTTTATGCCTGAGAGATTTTAGGATAAGTTTTATAATTACTGGGTCAAAGAACAAGAACACTTTTATGATTCTGGATACATATTGCCATATTATGTTGCAAAAGAGTAAAATCCAGTTTTTACATTATTATTAGCAATGTATTTCTGTGTTATGCTACATTGATATCACTGAAAATTTTCATTATTTTTTCTAACTTAACATGTGCCAAATGGTACTTTACTGTTTTAAGGTGCATTTCTTTGGTAATCAGTAAGATCTGTTTTTGAATATTTGTCCTTTCTGTCTTGATAATTACCGTGTACTGTTTGAGTCTTGATTTTCATTCATTCATTTATCTTTTGGAATCTTGATTTCTTTCTTGTGGTCATTATAACCTTTTGCAATTCGTTAGCAATGAGCAAGTCTTTATGGGCATAAGAAGCACCTTCTAGACAGTAAGGCATTCAGAGAGAGAGGGAGCCCTGGGAACAGAATTTGTTTGGCCGGAGTGAGAAGGGATAGTAACAAAATTCTCTGCTGTAAATGTCTGTTCATTATGTGAATGGAAATGAAAAGGGTACTGTTTTAGTCATATATCATACTGTAATTTCAGAATCCTTAAAGAATGTTTTTCGACTGTGTGATTGACATATTTCGGATAAAATATAAAGGTTATTTTCCATCTTGGACTATAATTCCCTGCTCTTGGCACAATTGGGATTGGAGAAAGGAGATCATTTTTCAGGGTCTCCTATTCTCCATATGCCATTTTGGCAAAAAAGGTGATGTGGGTTTGTGAGAGTTATTTCCCCATGTTTCTATGGTATTTCACATTACCTGTCACCTTCTTCCCTTTCTGACACTAACTCACGCTCTTCAGTTAGAACCAATGGGTAGCAGACTTAACATGCTGAAGGCTCTGTTTTCGGACTGTTTGAGAGAAGCCTGCTGCTGGGTTAATTGTGTGAGTCTGTCTCCCATTCTTTTCAATCAGTTAATGTACTGAAGTATTGAAAGTGTATTTGGATATTAATATCTAGTTCAAATATTAGTAGATGTTACTTCATCAGTGTTTGCGGATTTATTTGTTAGCTTCTACTTTAAATTTTGAATGGATAGATGCATTCTTGAGGATGTTATATTTAAGCAATAATTAAATATTAATAAGCATCTTAATGTAGTTCTATTTGGTTTATCAGTGACTCAATGATTAAATGTTTACAATACAGATATTGTTTTTGATTCTTGGCAAATTATTTTATTTAGTCAGATTTTGATTTAAGGAACCTGGCTCTGGTAGTACCATCAGCATTTGGAAGAAAAGCGTTTTTCTTGGCCTCTCATTGTGCTCACAAAAAGAATTTTTCATTTTAGGAAGGGGCTTATTTTTAAAGTGGCAAATTATTTTGATTTTTCCAAGTTATTTTAGCAATCACAGCATAAATCAAAGAACTGGGCTAAAGCTCATGCATCTAATGGAGGAGTCTCTTTTCTCCTAAACACAACCCCAAACCTCAGGATCTGTTATCACTGGGTTAACCAGATGAGAGCCCCATGAGGTCTATAAGCAGAAAAGTTGGGAGAAAAGGGGAAAGGCAAAGCTGACTCCAGAACTGCCCCAGAAAAGGCCCAGAATGAGTTTTAACCCAACTGCAAGGAAGTGGATGGGAGAGAAAGCCATGCTCACATGTGTAACCTGCTACTACATTTACTGATGAGCCTGGCCTAGTCAGTATCCTCAAACCAATCCAGTGAGATCAGCAATTCCTGCTCCCTGCTAGGAGGGCAAAGAAGCATTGAGAAAAGGGACAGAGACCAGCATTCTCTGCCTGTAGTCAGCATTTCAGAAAGACAATTGTGAGTTATCTGTGCATCATTCATCACCATTTAACACTTATTTATTGACCCTAGGTTTGGGTAATGAGTCTGTCATTACCCAAAGACAGTTCATTTGAAGCTGGAGATAGTCAATGGCTTCTTTGAACCATTTATGAAACTTGTGTTTGTGTTGCCTCAGATACTGTATAATCAGAAGCCATTATTTTTTCTTTTTATCTTTAGCATGTATTATTGTTAGGTTTATTGTTAAAATGCCCTTTGTTTAAAATATAGCTTAAAAGTATAATTTAAATTTGTATATCATTCTTTACTTTATGTTTTAAGGTATAAACTTTATTTTATATCCTTTTAACAATCTTTTTATCTTCATTAAAAATTAATGTTTTTTTCTAAGAATTAAATCTTGACGCAGTATGAGCAGATAAATAGGCATCCCAAAAGTAATGCTAGTCTCATAGTATTTATTTGATATTTCAGATTAACATAAAAGAAGACTTTTTGATATTTTAGTTCAATTGAACAGAAATTCTTTGAGGAATTCAGTCCCCTTCAATATTCTGGATAGTGCTTTGAAGCTACAAATATTCAGCCAACACTAAATCAATCTATAAAGACTTGATAGAGGCCAGACAGTTCTTCAGCTCAAATCTGGTTGCCCTCTCAGGCAGACAAAATAACCACAGCCAACTCTATCATAATAAATGGTGAAGTTGATACCTTGTATTCTAGTTCGATGAACCCAAGAATATTCGAGTGTGGAAGAGAAAAATGGGTTGTCTTTACACAAAGACTTTTTTTGTAGGAATTTCCATGAGCCTTATAATCATTATCTTGGTAATTAATGCCCCAGGGTAGTAAGGAATTGGTCTTTATATTATACCTGCTTTGCGTTTGGGAAAATAAGAAACAAAAAGGTTAAGAATGATTTGTCCTTGTTTTGATTATTAGACAATCTTGTTTGGCAGTGCTGGCAAGTAGGAAAACTTCTTTCTTTTTACCTTGTCAATAATAGCTGCTTAAAAAGAACAAGCAGACAAGGATAGTAAGAAATTAAAGGTGAAAAGTGTGCTGGTCCTAATTTAGTTCTCCACATATAGATTTGGTAGTAATGAGATAATTGCATTTGGGAGTGATTACCTCTGCCCCATGTAAATTTAAACTCCAGAGTCTGTAAGAAGGCTGTCTTTAAGGTTGCCGTATCACATAGCCATTTAGCAGAAGCAAATGAAATTAAGCACTGAATTAGTTTGATTAGTGTTTACTGCACTGTTGTACCAATGTCATGCTAGAGATGTTTACAACATGCCATTCAAAGGCTTTGATATAGGCTTTAGTAGTAAAATTAAATGCAAGTGCTGCACAGGCATGGGATCCTACTTGGGCAGATCTACACTTCTGCCAGTCCCAATTCTGGAGGATGCTTCTGATGGCCACAGTGACCTTGATGGCCCCACGCGGGAGGAGGGGAGGCTGTGGAATTCTAAGGATAACATTGAACACTATGAGATTCTTGCACATGCGTTGTATTGTGAAATTTGAAGAAGTATTGTAAATTAAGCATCTGAGAAAGTATAGTAACAAGAAAAAGAAAAATCCTCTTTCTAATTTGATAAAAGATTAATCTGGCCAAAACACTGTCGTCTTAGTCTTTGGCCTTGAGGTTTGGGTTAATGAGGTTTTGAAGTACAAGGTTGCTATGGTGGAAGTAAAATACTGAAAAAATCCTGATTTATCAAAAGATTCTGGGAAAAGTCAAGAGTGGAAGAGGTCTGGTTTTTGTCTCCACTATATTGTGTTGGTGGAACAAGTTTGTGATTCTTCATAGAAAAATCTTTGAGAAGTGAAGACAACTGGCTACTAGAGAAGGAAAAGACATTTGAGGAATGGATTTCTGTTGTGTAAAGACAGGAGGCTTATGGAAGACAACCTCCTTTGCTAAACGTGTGGAAGCTTTCAAATTAAAAGGCAGACAGGGATGTTTGGGGAGGGTGAGGGAAGAGATTATTCAGCAGCAGGAGATATTCCTTCCTTTGAGGGGCTAAGAAAGCATCCAAGCACTTTCCTGTCATATCTTGGTGAGGTTAGTACAGGGAAATTAACCCCTGGGGTGAGGGAATGAAGTAATACAACTTTGATTATTCTGTTTAATCTATCTTTTTCATGTATTTTTAATGGATATAATATATATAGTACATACAATGTAGGAATAAATGCATAGAATATGAGGGGGTGCATGTTCCACTTTTTAAGCTACCATGGTAAAAATATCTAAAAATTTTGGATTTTTGGATTTCTTTTTCCTCCGGTAACTCAGCCTGTCTCTGAAGCTACTCCATCAACTAGAAACCCAAGGAACTGGTTTGTTTTCATTATATAGCACTTGTGAATCTTGTAAATTATTATTTTGACTTAGGTACTAATCTTATTTTTGTCTTATTTACAGACATTTGTTTTTCAGATTCCCTATTTCCTCATTTTTTAATCCCATTGCTCTGTATACCTGTCTGTGTACCACTTTGAGATTTTTATAGAACAAGGTGGAAAATATAAATAAAGTTAAAAGTGCTTAGAGAACACATTATTCATCAAGCTCTTAGGATTTCCCAAATCAACTTCATAACTCTAGGATCTCTAAGTAACTTGAAATAGTCAACCTATTAAAAGTGCTGTTTGTCTTGATAATTATGTTTGTTTCCTAATAAATCTTTACTTTGCTGTTTTTCTGTTGGCCTCTGATATTACAATAAGTTGGAATTGTGAGAATAGTTCTTAAAATAGAATGTGATTCTTTTTCTATAATAAGATCAGCTTTAATTTAGTTTCAGTGCAGTGAAAATATAATGGAAGTCTCAACTTCAGAACATAGAATCTGGAGAAATTTGCTGTCAGTAGCAAGAAGCAATTCATAACCTTTTCAAGGTATAACAAAATATTTCATTTTCTAGTGAAATTATTTGTAGGGCTTTAAAATATTCTCTGATAATAAAAGATGTCACAAAGCTAACCTTAGTGAGATGATTTTATTGCAATTCATCATTTTAAGAATATAATTAGTTATTCAGAATATGGAAAGGCATACACCACAATATTTAATTATTAAGGCCAGTAAAATTGCATTCCACACATTTGAGTTACTTCTTGTAGTCACTGCAACAGAACATATAATGCACCTTAGCTGGTAATTTTCTCAACCTTGGGCTTTCTTACAAAAAACCCAAATATCACATCATGTTATTCAGTACACTGAGTTCATGTAGAAGAATGGTTTCTGTATTGTGTCAACGACAGCTTCCCACTCTAACCCAGTTCACGCCTGGGTAGTACAAAGGGGAAAATGGCAGAAGAATACAATATAAGGAAGATTGATTTGGTAGGCTGTCACCCTGTAAATTGTCATAAAATGCTAAGGTAAGGTTTATTTTCTATATTACCTTCAAGAAGTTGCCCTTTTTAAGTAGACTGGGATCTTAAGGTAAATGCTAAGTTGGCTAGAGTCTAAGATGCTGTTTCAGTCAGTACAGACCAGGTTATGTTATGGTAACAAGCAATTCCAAAACCTCAGTGGCTTATAATAACCATGTTTATACCTTGCTCACTCTACATGTCCATTGCAAGTTGGCCTCGTAGTTTCTGAGAAACTCCGGTGTGGGGAGTACCATTACTACTCATGACTTCACAATTGCTGAGGCAAGGAAAAAGAGACCTGGACAGTCATGTGCTGGTTCTAAAAGCCGGAAGCAAAATTCACCACTTCCACTTATGGCCACAGTGCTTTGAAGAAAGCAGAGAATATCAAAATTTTACCACATACCCAGAGCAAGAGATCCAGCATTTGTAAACAGACCTAAGGACAATCATGGAGGCCACTGATTGAAAGACATACTACTACTGATCTAATGATACCATTTTTAGAGAGGTAGTAGTGGAAACACTATATAGGATTACATACCCATAGTGTTTATAAAATATGCTTTAGGTCTGTGTATTAAAAATAAGCATGGTTTATATTTTCAAAGAGCTTACATTCTGAAAGGGAAGTGTATATTTGTATGAAGCCAGATAATGATATCTAATTAGTGAGAAAATCTTTTCTCTTATAAAGATCAAAGCCACATAACAAACAAGGAAAAACATGGGCCTTAGCACCACACTTGAGCTTGCATATGCTTCCTCCTCCTAAGTAGCCTCTTTAGGTCTGTAAACAGGTAACAATATCTGTACCATTTAGTTATTGTGAAGACTAAGAGATTCCAAATATAAAGTGCCTGCTACATAGTAGGCACTTGATTAGGGTTAATAATGATCAGAACACTTTAATCTACAAAGTATTATGCTTCAACATAGTATACATGTATCAAGGTATTTAGTGAATGAGTGTAACCATATGTGGCAAGTTTTTATTACAAGCAAATGTAAATTTGAGTCTACATCTCATGTCATCATTTAAATACATGTATTAATTCAATAATTATTTTTTTTAATGATTTAAAATTGCCCCTTTATCACTACACAAAGGAGATTCACATTTCTGTTGGGTTTCTTATTTTATAGTGGCCATTGTTATTTACCATCTAGATTGTCTAAAACATTTAGAAACCTCAAATATTAGGTTGATGAGATGTGTCATTTGATGAGATGTGTCATTTTAATAAGCACAAGTATAGAATCAGAAAATACAAAATGTATGAATGAATCGTTAAAAAACTAAATTTTTCTGAAATAGGTCACAATTCTATATTATTTTGGCAGTCTGAATGGAAGATATTTAGTAAAGAAGGAACAATATATTAGCTAACAGGCTTTGACTCATTTAATCCTTATAGGACAGAGCTGCTCTTTTACATGTTCTACAGATGTGGACACCGAGGCTCAGACAAATTAAGTAGCTTGTTCATATTTGCCCAAAGAGTAAGAGTAGAGCCAGGATTGAAGCCACACAGTATGGTCCTAAAGCCCAAGCTCAGGCACCATAGCCCAGCCACTCACTCATTCAAGTGTTCGCTCATTTATTTTCATTTTCTTTTTCTAGTAAAATTTTTGTGTCTCACAATTCCAAATATATCTTGGAATATGTAATTCCAAGAGAATGTTCTTGATAAACTCATTGACAAGTTCTGACCAAATGACACTCACAGGATAGGCAGTCATTGGTAGTTTCAACTGCCTTCCTGTACTAGGGTGACATAAAAAAGAAGCAGAATGGACCATCTATTCCCCGGAGAGGCTGGAGGCCACCACCATGGACTTGAAATTGCTTTTTACGTGCATCAATTGAAATGGCCTCTGCATAGCAATTAGATTTAATGAAGGGAAGCTGCTGATAACTAAACAGGCTGCCAGACCTTCTGTTGGTTATTTTTAGAGGAAATAGATTGTACAACCTATTTGGCCCTGATTCCTGTCCTTCTAAAATTGCTTTTTCGTGATGGATTTCTCTTCTCTTTCTGAATTAGAAAATTAGAATGAACTAACGAGTGTTTACTTGATAGCATTGAACAAACACTATCATTATAAAACTAGATATATGATTCTCATATGACCTATTAAATATAGATATAGGTATAAACATAGTCATATTTATACATATATGTAAAATACATATATTATATTTATGTGTGTATATATATGTTTCATATCTTCTTATATGTTTTTATCTAGCTGTACATATTACTTGGAACTTCTCTTCATAGTTTAAACCAGCAGTCCCCAACCTTTGTGGCATCAAGGACTGGTTTTATAGAAGAAAATTTTTCCATAGACGGGGGTAGGGATGGTTTTGGGATGAAACTGTTCGACCTCAGATCATCAGGCATTAGTTAGATTCTCACAAGGAGTGTGCAACCTAGATCCTTCTAATGTGCTGTTCACAATAGGGTTTGCACTCCTGTGAGAATCCAGTGCTGCCACTGATCTGAGAGGAGGCGGAGTACACGTGGAAATGCTCACTTGCCTGCCACTCACCTCCTCTTGTGCAGCCTGGTTCCTAACAGGCCATGGACTGGTACCAGTCTGGGAGTTGGAGACCCCTAGCTTACACCATAGTTGAGCTATAGTTTTACTCATATTCCACTGGATATTTATTTTTTCTTATTTTTGGAAAAAATTATTAGAAGTAAATAATTCATATATAGAACATTCGGGGCATTTTTTTTGATAACTGAACTGCCTACGAGTGTGTCTGCAGAATCTGTCATTCTGGGAAGGTGCCCAAACTTCAATTAAAATAAATTTAATGTTATAAGAAAGCAAACCTGTTGTCAATGTTAAGAGAGGGCTGATTGGGTATTATTTTTTCTGAGATCAAATATTTTCAAAATGAGATCTAAAAAGATTAATTTAAATGGGCTTTTAAGATATCTTGTATTTGCATCTATTTCAAATTATTTCTTTTTATTTGTTTTTTTAAAATTTTGTGGCTACACAGTAGGTATATAGATTTAAGAGGTACATGAGATATTTTGATACAGACATACAATGCATAATAATCACATAATGGAGAATGGGGTTTCTGTCCCTCAAGCATTTATTCTTTGAGTTACAAATAACCCCGTGTCATTAAGTTGTTATTGCAACAAAGTGCTGAACTGACTGCACTTAGCTGAGCAAAATGTGTCCTTTTAAAAGTAATGGTAACAGAGTCTTTAAATTTTAAAATCCTTTTGTTTTTCTAATAAGAAAATAAGAATGAGATTTTTTAGTATAGTACATGAAAATATGTGATTTTAAACCAAACACAATAGTTCTATATGAAAATGGAGTATGAAATATTGAAAAAAACCTTGCCTTATAAAAACCACATAAAAGACATTCTGATTTTAATTAAGGAGGAAGTTGCTCAAGTGTAAATAATTGAATAAGAAGTGAAAATGCGAAACCAACCCCTAAAGACTTACTACATAAATATTATTTGGTACTTTTCCTTAATTTTTTAAAAAAAGAAATAGAAGAAGTTGTAATTTTTTAGGGGATGAGTAATATTTGCTTTTAAAGGCATTTTATTTATCTCCTAATGTGGGAATTTTGGGGGAATGATATATCAAATAATTCTGCATCTCATGTTTATATTATAGGGAAAAAGTAGCTAAGATATGATGTCATGTGGTCACAAGAAGACTAGAAAGTTATAGTCTATAATCAGGGGAGGGGGGATCAATCTACTTTGGTGTAACTTTCCATATATTTTCTTGTTTATCTTATACTTTCCCATATATTTTTGTATCAAATTTGTTATCAGATATCCACAGAAATATCCTAAATTTTTTCACTATAAATTTACAGTGGAGTAAGATTACCGACTTCATTACAGAGTTTTTTAAACAAAAATAAGAAAGTCTCACTAGCAAGATTTTCTTTCTTTCTTTTCTGTGTATGCTACTGTTCTCACCAAGTCTGATGCCTCTTAAGACTCATCTCTGTGAGTTTTCTACGGTTAAGACACCAGATAAAGAGGCAAAAAGTCTGTAAGGGAAATTATGCGATATTTTCAATGCAATAGTATTCAATGAAAAATGTATGCATTTTTTCTCTTTAGTTTTATTGACATGCTTTTTAGTTATTCAATGTATAAAAGACTGCTTGTTTCTGAAATTTAGAAATGCGTCAAAAGCCATCTTCTACTCACACCATCCACCAATATCAAAGCTGGGTATATAATTGGACACTGTATTCTCATATAGTGAGTCATTCTTCCTTCTCCTCAATAATCACCAATGATTGATTATTGAGAGTAACTGATGCACATAACCATAATCTTTTTAGATTTCATCCAGGAGAAGGAACCACAGTCTGGTGCTTTCAGTATCATTGATTTTACTCTGAAGAATTAGCCCAATTATGTTTTTAACAAATGCTTGAAAAAAAAAAAAACTTTAGTAATTTAGGGATAATTTTGTTGAAAACTTAGTATCAATTCTTTCTTTTTAAATTTAATTACAGTGAAGGTGTGGTAATGCACAGGGAGTGACACGATTAATCATATAAAGAAAGTGCCTGCCTAGACTGCAGAAAGCAAACTGTATTAGTCCATTTTCACACTGCTGATAAAGACATACCTGAGACTGGGCAATTTACGAAAGAAGGAGGTTTAATGGACTTACAGTTTCACATGACTGGGGAGGCCTCACAGTCATGGTGGAAGGCAAGGAGGAGCAAGTCATGTCTTACATGGATGGCAGCAGGCAAAGAGAGAGCTTGTGCAGGGAAAGTGCCATTTTTAAAACCATCAGATCTTGTGGGACTTATTCACTATCATGAGAACAGCATGGGAAAGACCTGCCCCCATGATTCAATTACCTCCTACTGGGTCCTTCCCACAACATATGGGAATTCAAGATAAGATTTGGGTGGGGACATAGCCAAACCGTATCACAAACTGATAGTTTGTTCTTTTGCAGGTTGTGATTGTTTTAATTTAATGACACTTGAGGAATTGGGAATGACTTTTATATCATATCCTGACATAGATAGTAGATTGTAAGTTCAAAACCACAGCACAGTAGCCATCACACTTTGCAGTATCACTTAGAATAGTCCCATATGTTTGGGCAGAGATGCTAAACAGCTCTGCTCTATTTTGCAGGTGGCAGGACAACTGAAAGTTAAATGTGAGCAAAACAAGCTGGAGTTTGGTGGATTCCGTGGGTTCATAGTGATTGCTTCTATTGGGAAGTCTCAGATCTCCCTGGATTTTGTCAGAGACTTAGGGTAGTTAGATTTCAGACTTAATTTTCTAGGAGTATTAAATAATAAAGCCAAAATTCTGAACTTGTATTCTGAACTTTGTAACAGCTCTGAGGAATTTATTACTTTCTGCATTATGCCATATGCATAACGGTTATCTGCAGTCGTGCTTTTTCTCTCTAACTGCTAAGGGCTGCTATTTTGTGTGTATTTTAACCTTCCTCAGTATCTTGTACTTATTGGCTATTCCATATAAATGTGATGAATTGAACTACCCAAAACACAGGAAACCAATGCAAGGTTACACCCCCAACTGATGTATTAGGGAACAATCCTACAGCTAATCTAGATAATTTGGGATGGAGATGGTGAGGAAGGTCACCATAGACACTGAATTAATTGGATTTACTCTGGAGAAGAATTCTAAATTATTGCATAATCTTCCACTAGAGGTTGATAATAGGGTACAAAGATATAGGAGTAAAATTTTGTGCCTCTAGCTTCTAAGTTAGTGATGCATCTATTAATATGATCACATGGAACTTCCCAGGTAGTCTGATTGGGGAAAAAAAATCCTACTATTGGACATTTTAATGCAGGATAATAAACTAAAAACGTGAAATTATATCGATTAATCTACAATCTGGTTTCTGCAAAAGCTAAAAGATACTCAAAGGGCTGAATTAATTTTAACATGATTTTATAGGCTTTTTTCCTCCACTGATTTTTGGTGGCTGATGGACTTATACTGTACTGTACTGTGTTGCCATGTCAGGCTGTACTCAAACAAAAAAGACATTCTGAATATGAAGTAGAAAACTGTAAAAATTTTAGGTGATGGATATTCCAATTACCCTGACTTGATCATTACACATTGTATACATATACCAACATATCACATGTACCCCCAAAAGATATACAGCCATGACATATCAATTTTTAAAAGCTACATACAAAACTATAAAAGTAAAGGTACTGCTATCCAAAAAAGAAAAGGTTGAACTAGTTTTTTATTGGAAGATTTACATAAAACTGGCTGAAAACTTTCAGCTAATTAAATGTAATGGAATTTTGTTATAATGCAGATTAATTTCATAAAGATTAAGTAACAATCTATCACCATAGACCATCTTAGATTAGTAAAATTATGCTGTTGATTTGAACTACTCATTTTTGCATAATTTTTAAATTAGATAAATCATCACTAGTGTAATTGATGGTATTTCCCTTGCATATGATTTTATAACTATGCTCAAAGACTTTTACTGTCTAAAATATTTCAACTTACGTATGTTTATTTTTCAGTATATCTTATAGACAAGTGGCTACCAAAACATCATTCTTAAGACATCTGAATTAGATTCAGTTGGGGTGCTTGTTGAATATTAAGATCTACTGAATCAGAAATTGGGGACTGACTAGAGTTCCAGAATGTGCGCTTTTAACAAGTGCCCTTTAAGATTTTTGTAAAGAATGTCACAGACATTGCAAATAATACATATTATTTAATCTTAGGAAAATACTTTTTTGTAGCTTTGGAATTTGGCTTATTTCTAATATTTAAATCATTTAACTACTATTCAATTCAGTTGAAATATCATCAGAGTCGCAGAATCTTCAAAAAAGCAAATCTCTATTATTTGATGTCAATAAAATATCTAAAGAAAAAGACAAAATTACTTCCTTTAACACCGCTTTAAATGCAAGTGGCAAGGAACTGCAGCTGGCCTCTAGGACCTGAAGGCCTGCTCCAAGCTATATAGTCAGTAAGAAGCCTCAGTCTTCAGTTGTATTTCACAAGGAAATATATTCTGTCAACAACCTAAATGAGCTTAGAAGTAGACCCTTCCCTAGTTGAGCCTCCAGATAAGAATGCAGGCCACCCAACCCCTTAACTGCAGCCTTGAAAGACTGAGTGTTGTTTTAAGCTACTAAATTGGTGGTAATTTGTTTCGTAGCAAGAGAAAGACTAATACAAAGACCAAGGAATAGAGTTTAGGTCAACAGTGAAAGATTAGCTAAGGCAGTAGCTCTTAACATTTGGTAGCATAAAATCCAACCAAGTTATTTACTTAAAATGCAGATCATCAGACCATGACCCCTCATTCCACCCCACTGAAAGTCAAATTCAGGTGAATCTAACCAGATCCCAGGAATTTTTACAAGCACCGTAGGTGATTCTGGTACACTGTTTAACATTGCTCTTTGAGAAACATTGAACTAGGGCTGCAGCTGGTGACACAGAGGAGAAGCTCTAAAGCAATAAAGTTCAAACATATTTTAAAAATAGAATTGAAACAATTTGTGCACAATTATTTGTGAAAGATAAGGGTGAAAAAAATCATGGATCACTGGGCAATGGAAGGTCTGATAAGGTCAGAGAAGGTCATAAAATGAGAAGAATGCAAGAGGAAGTGCAAATTTGTTGGGGTAAAGTTGGGGAGGATATATTGAATTTGAGGCCCAGATAGGAATACAAGTAGAGAGGTATAACACAATTTAGAATTCAGGACTAGAGCATAGAAGTGGCTGGTGCTAAAGACGTAGATTAAGAGTCATCAGGGTTTGGATTGAAACACGACTTGAGAGTAGATGAGATTGCCCAGGGAGAAGATCGGAGGGAAAAGAGAAGAGGTTACAGAAGACAGCACAAGAAAGTACCATACATAAGGGGTGGATAAAGGAAGAACCACAAAAAGAAGTGAAGGTGTGCTTAGCGTGATATAAGAAGTTAAGTAGGAACAATGTCTTGGAAGCCAGGAGACAGAGAATTGCAAGAAGGGTAATGGTTAATAGTCTCAATGATGATGAAAATACAGATGGAATAAAAGCTAAAGACAGGTGATTCAAACAGACAATTAGGTAATTTCAAGAGCAGATGTGATGAATGGTGGGGGTTTAAATTAGACTAAAGTAGGATAACAAATGGACAGTGAGAAAGCAATGGCAAAGAAAAGTATTGTCCAAACTTTAGCAGGCATCAGAATCACTGGGAGGGCTTGTTGAAACAGACTGCTGTGCCCCACTCCTGAGTGTCTGATTCAGTAGACCTGAGGCGGGGACAAAGAATTTGCATTTCTAACAAGTTCACTGCTGTATTAGCTTTCTATAGCTGCTGTAACAAATTTTCACAAACTCAGTAGCTTGAAACAACACAAATTTATTATCTAACGGTTTTGGAGGTCATGGGAGGCAGGTGGTGCTGGTGCAAGTCCTGGAGTCCAAAGGCCAGAGAACCTAGAGCTCTGATTTCTGAGGGGAGGAGAAGAAGGGCGTCCTAGCTCCAGAAGAGAGAGAGTGAATTCACCATTTTCCTGCCTTTTTGTTTTATTTGAGCCCTGAATGTATTGGATGGTGCCCGCCGACACTGAGGGCAAATCTTCTCCACTCAGTCGCCAAACTCATCAATCTTCTCCGGAAACATGTTCACAGACACACCTAGAAATAATGTCTTACCAGCTATTGAGTTTCCCTTAATGCAGTTAAGCTGACACCTAAAATTAGCCATCACAAAGAATAAAGTTAGAGCAGCAGCTGCAGTACAGTTTCTATGAAGGTTAGACATGTGTAAAAATACAACTTTCTTCTACTTTGTCTCAGGGAAAGTAGAGGAGAAATGAATAGGAAGAGGTGAGGACAGAGGTCTCAATCAGCTCTCCCCTTGCTACCTAATCCCAGCTCGAGGAAGACAAATGGTTTTTCATTTAAAAACCCTTTTCCAAAACTTGGCAAAAAGAGTCTGATCTTTGCCTCTGGAAACTTCTGTTGGCAGTCCATTTGCTACTTCTCAGTGGAAGAATAGCTGAGGGAGATGAGATTTAACCAGGGGAAAGTTTTTTTCATTATCTCCCTTAAAATGATTAGAGACAACCATATCCTAAGGGAAAATACACCATTGAAAATGGTCTTTAGTTACTAAGCACCTGTCATTTGTTAAGCATTCTGCGCATATTATCTTATCCAAACCTCATAACTGTTTTGTGAGATTGGCCTTGATTGCAAATATCACTTTTTCATTCGATACTATAGACTTTATAAAGGAGTAATACAAATGCCACTAAATAGAAAACAAATTCCAATATTTTCTCTTTGAACAAGGCTTCAGGTAAGTATTTTAAGTTTAAAAGTAAATCAATTAAAATATTTTGTTAATCATAGAAATATAATATGTAGCAAAAATCATACAGGTACTAGAATGACTGAAGTCTGGTAAGAAAGTTTTTGGCTCCTTGTGTTAGATTGAAATAGTTAAGAGAATTAAAAATCATATAAAATTGTTTTCCTTTAACACAGTTGTTAGTTATGATTTCAAATACTTACCAGCATGAAACATATTAACTTGTGTTTATTTAATGCTTGTGGATATTAATTAACCAACTTTTTGTATAATATACAACTATTTCCTTGATCCCAATCGATTATCAAATTGTTTTTTGACAATTCCACATCATATAAAGATAACACTAAATTTTTATTTCAGGACATAATGAATCTAAAGTCTTAACATCATTTTCAAAGTTCATCTTGGGGATGACCAAGGACATACTGGAAGTTTTAATTTGTTTTCATCTAAAGACCAGTATTTGCTTGAATATGAGAGAAAAACAGAGAAGAATCAGATGTATTATTAAATATCTTTTTTCCAGACTCTTTCCCCTGGAATATATCTAAGATCAGGCCCCCAAAGATAAGATGTTCTACTAAAATTCCCTAAGCTGGTAAGAGTTATTTTCTTGAAACTCTTGCTTGCCACTCAACTTTGACAGTTTTATGAGACACATAAAAATAAAGCAGAAGATTGTCATAGCAATGATTAGCAAGTCTCATTGTTGGCTTCTCTAGCTAATATCTAGCTATTAAACTATTCTTTGCAGCAGAAATAATTATACTTATTTACCAGTTCTGAATGATTGAAAAATTGCTTGCTCAATGTTAAGAACGTAAAAATGAACTTTGTCCCTTTTGCCCATTTGTGCATTTGTACAAGAATGTTCATTTAATTAAAGATAACTTAATTGATGCATAATACATTATGCAGTGGAGGCTAAGAGAATCTAAGAGTAAAAACGCAAACTGCTTCTTTTACCTTCAGATAGAGGTAAAACTTAAATTTTAGGGAAACAGCAACCTGCACTAAATCTTTTCAAGTGAGTTTTATTTCCAACTGGCAGTTATGTTTCTTCTGTGGCAGAGTAGGTGTGAACACATAAATCTTCTGTCAAGGAGCTGAAGTCTACTTTAAACAATGACAGTAAATTCTATGCTCTTGAATAGGGCTTAAACACATGAGCTATATATCTGATAAAAAATATACACATAAACATACATCCCTGAACACACATATATACATATCTTAATAATTGAATACGAATCAAATTTTTATAATTCCTTCCTATTGCACCACATTCCACCCACCAGCACCCAGTTCTACTTCCTAGGTATTTATTTTTAACTATTGTAGCTGTTTCTTCTGGGAGTTACCATAATATTTCTAAATAATATATATTTCTTTTTTTAAATTTTAGATACCATCTACAGTACTTCTTATGATAGATGAACGCTTAGATTTTTTTTACAGTAGCCCGTATTCCATCTCCCAACCTCCCAACTTGGTGATATTACTATGTATATATATTTTTTAATTGATTAGTACTGCTTACAGTATTGCCATATTATTCACATGGTACTATACTAAACTAATATTTCTCTTTCTACACAGCCTTTTGCTTTTCCTGGAGTTTCTAATTACTCTTCTTTGTTTGTTGACCTGTTTTTTCATGGCCACATCAGTCTTATCTTCAAAGTCACAATTGAGGTTGCACTAAGAGCACCTTTTCCTTTTCTCGATCCCTCCATATTTCAGCTCCAATTATGGTTGTTCCTCTCTGGTCTCTGCTGCACAACTGCCATCTCTAGAAATTTCCCTCACTATCTCTTGGATTGTATCCAAGAATCATGACTCTTTTATCTTTCTCTTCCCCTTCTATGGTTTATTCCCTTTTTCCCCCTGGAGCACATCATCAGAAAGGAGATACATTTCCAGGACCACTTTCATGGCTGAAAATTCCTTTATTTCACCCTGACAATTGATGATTTTGGCTTTACACTGTATTATATGGTAAGAATCATTGTTTCTAATAAAGTTTAAGAGCTTCTCCATTGTTTTTTAAGCACCTGCTATGGCTGAGGAGTCTGATGTCATCTAATTCTCATTCTGTTTTGGTAATATGCTTCTCCAGTTCTTCCCCCGCAAGCGTCTCATATGTTTTGTCCAGAGATTCTGGAATTTCACAGGGATGTCACTTGCTGTGGATCTCTCCTCACTCATTGTTCTGGACACGTGGTGGGACCTTTCAACTTTGAGGTTCATATCCTTTAGCTCTGGAATATTTTTCTATATTATTTCTTTGCTAACTTCTTTCTCTATTTCTCTGAAATTTACATTATTCAGATGGTGGAACCTCCTGGACTAATTCTTTATGCCTCTTACATTACCTTTTGGATTTTACATATCTTTATCTTTTTATTTTGAGAGATTTCCTTGCCTTTGTCCTCCAAAATTTCTATTTTTAAAACTTCAGAATACACAGATAGCTATGTTTAATTTCCAAGAGTTTTTTTTGTTTGTTTTTTGTTCCTTTTATGAATATAATATCTTCTCAAATCTCTCTGAGCATAAAACTTAGATGATTTCTTGTTTCTTCATTACATTTTTATTCTCTTTCTTATTTTGTTTCCTACAGTATAATATTTTATTTTTATGTTCTAATATTGAAAGATACCTTTGGTTGTCTGTATATATTTAGGAATAATACATGTGAAAGCAAATTGGGAGTTCTGTTTACGTATGTTGAATGTGTTGCTTGGAGGGTTTTTATTTGAGGTGTTTGAGTACAGAGTTGACTGATTCATTGAAAACACAGAATTTCAGATTTTGGTTTCTTTTTTGTGACTGGTCAGTTTTTTCTTCAGAAGAAATCTTGCCTGGGATGAGTAGATGGGCATCATTTAATTGGAAGTAGAGTAGGGAAGATGGGGTTCCACATCTTCTGTATTCTAAAGAATCCTTTGACTTGTTATAATAGTATAACCACTCCCCATACAATTTCTGTTCTGGAAATTTGTTCACATTCCTTGTCCACTGATAGCCCTTCTACTTACTGTTTGCCCAGTTATTGCTTTCTACATTGTAATTCCTTTCCTAGTATTGAAGTCATTATGTAAGGTCCCAGAAGGAGGGAGATGCAAAATGGAAGCCACCTTCTACTCTGAGAGTCAATTACTTAATTGTGTCTCTGGATTTCATCCTCTATAGGAAAAAAAAAAAAAAAAAACATAAAATACAGGCTAAAATATAGCCCGGTGTTTAAGAGTTCTGATTTTGGAGTTGGGAAAACACCATAGATTTGAGTTTTGGTTCTCCTGCTGTGAATTGAATGACCTTTATAAGTTGCCAAAACTCACCAAAGTTCAGTTGCTCATTTGTAAATAGGGTATACCTATCATAACTACCTCATGGGGTTGTGATGGCAATGAAATGGAATAATGCTTGCAAAGAGTTTAGTATTGCTGTTGGCACATAGTAAACACTTATAGGTATTCACTGTTATTAGGTATTATTAAACTAGCCATACTCTTATCTTGTCATTACAAGGAACAAAGAACAAATAAAATGCTATCTATATACTTAGATATATATCATGAGTAGGTCTGTAAATCCAAAATGTTTAGTTATCTAACCCAAAATCAAAATGGGATTTATGAGTGAAATTTTATGCAGCATGATTGAACAGATACATGTTAATATTATTTTCAATGTCAATATTTGAAAAGAATATCGTCCCATTCACGTTTGAATGAGTAATACATATTTTTATGTGTAGCCTCATGTTATATTTTAAGAATACTATTTACCACCTAATGATTTATCTAACATAAGACAAATTAGTCTTTTGTTTGTTAAATTGGTCCGCACATTTTAAATTGATTTATAATATAAATGATGCAAAAATAATTTATCATATTAAGATTTAGGGAAAGAAATACGGCCCATTTTTTATTGTTCTGATATCAGCAAATCCAGGGGAAAGCTGCTTGTCAAAAATTGAAAAATGTTTCCTGCTGATTATATAAATTCAATTATTTTAGCTTTCCCCATAGGCTATATTTTTATTCCATTTGTTGCAGCATGTTTTTATAATTATGCCCTGCAGTGGGGAGGAAACATTGCATTAAAAGTTGAGAAACTTCAGTTCCAGTTCACCTCTGTTGCAGATTACTAGTGCATCCCTTCTAGTTTTGGAAATGTGTAAAGCAGTTAGGCAATGATGCTTCTTTCAAATTCACTACAACCTTCCTAAACTGCTGCACAGATACGTATGCCATTCCTACCTGTATGGAGAAAGTGGAGTTATTCAGGTTGTGCAAAGCAATGCTTTTGTGTTCCTCGCATGGAATATTGACGGAATTTACCTTGTGCAGACTGTCAGATCTTCTGTAAAAGCCATGCTGTGCCTCTGTGTGACCTCCTCAAATCAAGCTTGTATCATATACTTGACTTACCTCATATTTGTCTTCATTGAGGATGAGGATATACCACATTCTCCCATGCTTAGTTCAGGATCTTCTTCAGGATTAAAATGTTTGTTGTTGTGGTGATTGAGCACAGTAAAAAGCAAAATGATCTGGTAATTATCCAGTAACTTTAAGATACGTAGATTTTTCTTTTCTTTTTGAGATTGAATCTCATTCCATCACCCAGGTTAAATGCAGTGTTGCATGATCACAACTCATTGTAGTCTTGACTTTCTGGGCTTAAATGATCCTCCACCTTAGCCTCCTGGTACCTGGCACTAGAAGCGCACACCACCATACCCACCTAATGTTGTATTTTTTGTAGAGATGTGTCTTGCTATATTGCCCAGGCTGGTCTCAAACTCCTGGACTCAAGCAATCTTCCATCCTTGGACTCCCAAAGTTATGAGCTTACAGACATGAGGCACTGTGATTTCTAAAGTAAACATTTGGGGGTCTGTGTGCTTCAATTTTGCTATATAAGTGCCAAAACTTTACTTTCCAATGCCTTTTTTACACACCCCTGCTCTATGTGTGTTCAGTCTAAGTGGAGGATGATGAAGCCATGTTCTGTTTTAGAACATGGCATTTATTTAGTGGGAATTTTGGACCTTCAAAAGAATTTGGTTTGTTAATGTAATTAGTCTTGAACCTGCAGTCAGTATCTTATTTATGCTGGTCAGAATGTAAATGGGGCTCAGAACATTTCTCACTTTTAATTATACTTTGGAGAATTTTTAGATTCTTCAGTAATTTTTTATTAATTGCCACTGTACATTAATGATGATATAATAAGAGCTTAAATCTACATGATAAATAGAAACTAGTCTTATTTCCAAAAGAAAACCTGTTATGAATTTTATATTGGTATCTTTTTAGCATTACTAAATAGTCCATCAGATTTTCTGGTCACATATCCAGATTTTTTTCTTCCAGAAACATTTCATAACTGTAAACCAGTATGTACTGGAAGCCTAATGCAAATATTAAGATGATAAATATTGTAATTAGATGCACAGAGAGCAGTAAAGCCCTGACTACTGTAGTATTTAAAGCCACATTTGTATTTTTGTTTGTGCATTAATCTTTGAGTTACAAGGACCTTCTGTTACACAAAATGCACTATTTTTGATCTATCATTGCTTTATTTCTGGAAACAACCTGACTGCTCTTTGGAGCTGATTGTGATGCTTGATAGATGTATATTTTAAAGTATTTATCTACATAAACATGTTTATGATGTTTTGTGGTACAGGAGAATGACCTTTATATTGTCAAGTCTATATTTTCCTTCATGGCAAAATGAGTTGAATCAGATGTTTTCCCTTGTCCCACACAGTGTTGTTCTTTTACAATTTAAGCAAACAGTTAAAATGGGCTTTCTCCCAAAATGTGAAAGATCTGAATGCTCAGGCTTTGTTTCTACATACAATTTCCAGGTAGATGGAGCAGATACCTACCAGGTACTTACTTCAACGTGGAGGCTGAGTGTCAACTTCAGTACCAAAAGCTCACCATGATTCTGCTGGAAAAAAACCCAGAATTATTTAGTCTGATAATTGCTCTTGTATCATGCCTGTTTGGCCCCTGTATTTACTTAAATTTATGATTTCTGCTTCATATTATGAGCTTTTTTTGTTAGAATACTTTTCTCATCCCCAAATTACATAAATTATTGTTTTCTATCTTATGGTATTTTTATGCTTAATGTTTACATTTAAATATTTAATTCATTAAGAATTTTCCTTTAATCTAGTTATGAGGTGGGAAGCTTTATCTAGCTAATTGTTTCCAACATTGCTGGTGTGTTAGTTCGTTCTCACATTGCTATGAAGAACTACCTGAGACTGGGTAGTTTATAAAGAAAAAAGGTTTAATTGGCTCACATTTCCACAGGCTATATAGGAGGCATGGCTGGGAAGGCCTCAGGAAACATACAATCATGGCAGAAGGCAAAGAGGAAGCAAGCACATCTTTACATGGTGACAATAGAGAGAGGCGGGAACTGCTACATGCTTTCAAACAATCAGATCTCAAAAGAACTCTATCACAAGAATAGCAAGGGGAAAGTTCACGCCTATGATTCAGTCACCTTCCACCAGGCCCATCCCTCAACTCGTGGGGTTTACAATTCAACATGAGATTTGGGTGGGGATACAGAGCCAAACCCTATCAGTTGGTTAAATAATTCATATTCTCACCATGAATTTAAAATACTGTCTTCATGATATACAAAATGATTCCATACAATTATATCTACCCTTTTTAATAGGTAGCACTGATTTTTTTTCACCCCTGTTAACAGTGTTTCAATTATTGTAGGTTTAGATGCTTTACCATGTTTATTTTATGTAGGGCCACTTTTTTTTTTCTCTTTCTTGAAACTTTCTTGCTTTTTTTGTGCAACTGTATTTTAGGTTTACTTGAGAATGATTTCTCCAGCCTCCTTCCCCTTCCCTATCTATATCACTGTTCCCAAATTTTATGTTTTTTAAATTGAAAATATCATAAGTTGATGGATTAATCTTTGAAGAACTCATATCTTCTGGTTGTGAGTACTTGTAAATAAAGCATTGACATGTCCTTCATTGTAAACAGACAATAATACTAGCAAGATGAACACTCAAAGGCATCCAGGTGCAAAGTATCATGTGTACAGCGGTAGGAGAGAACCCAGCTTGGTCAGGGCTGCTGGGGAGAGGCTCTGCAAAGAGATTGCACAATGGCAGAGGCTTACAGGTGGGCAAGAACATAGACAGGTGGTAGAAGATCCATGTAGAACTCTTGAACTATTTTGTTTAGTCATGGTTTTCCAATACATCCCCTTAGTAAATACAAAAATGGACATTACTATTTGACTACTCTGTAAGAGGGATGGGGAAATACCCTTGGAGAACCTAAGTGAAAGTTTGTTAAGTTCACTGTTGGAAATGGAATGGATAAAATCCATTCAAAAAAAAATTTTTTTTTTTTGAGACCGAGTCTTGCTGCGTCATCCAGGCTGGAGTGCAAGAGCAGTGGTGCAGTCCGCCTCCCGGGTTCAAGTGATTCTTTTGCCTCAGTTTCATGAGTAGCCGAGACTACAGGCATGTGCCACTACAGCCGGCTAATTTTTGTGTATTTAGTAGAGACGGGGTTTCACCATGTTGACTAGGATGGTCTTGATCCCCCAATCTCGTGATCTGCCCACCTTGGCCTCCCAAAGTGCGGGATTACAGGCGTGAACCACCCTGTCTGGCCCAAATGTTCATTTTTTAAAGACATATTTTTGTCTAATTGACCTTACAGTAAGACTTGGTGATTTTAGTTTACTCATAATAAATGTGTAAAGTAGTTACTCATGTTCAACCTGAGCAAAGCAAATGTGATCTAAAAATGCTGAACAGCAGATTGAAGATTGAAGATTTACTATTGTTTTATTTAGAAGCTTTGTCAGCATATTGAAGGCAGTGCAGAGCATACATCTCACCCTGGAGGATCCTAAAACAGACACAATCAGCAGACTTGAGAAATAAATTAATTTCATTTAGGAATAGAGGGAAAGAATTCCCAAAAAACTCTGAAACAGCAAGAAACCACAGTCTAAAGACCTTGCCATCCAACCATAAATGTATTATTTAAACATTTTTCACCTAGTCTGGCTGTGTTTTAATTTTCTAGATCACTAAGTTTTCTTCAGGAGAGGGTTAAGCTTGCCATAGGTTGTCAATTTAAATTCTACCTCTTAGGATTAAAAAGAATAATGTCAGAAGGCAAGTGTCACTCTTTAATTAATGTCCTGCAAAGACTAAAGCAATGGAACTTTTTTTTTAAATGGCTTCTCATTTCACTGATGTCACCTCAAAGGCATAACACAGTTGGTGGAGTACTTTTTTTTAATTATTTTTTAAATTCATGGATGAGAGAAATACTCAAAGTTCAATATTTCCATATTTCTTTTCAAAGTTTATAAAAAGAATGTAAGTCAAAAAAATCTATAGAAAGAATGTAAGGCAAAAAGTATGTCTCTATATAGAGGCAGCTCGAGTTGAATACAATGAAAGTCAAAGAGATAGAAAACCTCATAGATCACTAATAAAAAATAGAGTGGATGGAATTTGGGGGCAGCAATTTGGAAAGGGAGGCAAATTAGCCTGTTCTGTTTTGGTTTTTTAACACTGTGAAAAATATTATTGTTTTTTTGAGACAGAGTTTTGCACTTGTTGCCCAGGCTGGAGTGCAATGACACGATCTTGGTTCACCGCACACTCCGCCTCCCAGGTTAAAGCAATTCTCCTGCCTCAGCCTCCCAGGTAGCTGGGATTACAGGCATGTATCATCACACCTAGCCAATTTTGTATTTTTAATAGAGATGGGATTTCTCCGTGTTGGTCAGGCTGGTCTCGAACTCCCTACCTCATGTGATTTGCCCGCCTCGGCCTCCCAAAGTGCTGGGATTACAGGTGTGAGCCACTGCACCTGGCCATTGTGAAAAATCTTAAAAGGAATATATGCATGGGAAATGATGAAGGGAAAAAAATTGCAGTATATGCTCTATTGCCATTTCAGACTGTGGGCCAAAAGACTTTACAGTCACACACCAGGTTTGTTGGATACAGAAGCTTGCATTAAAAAATAAATAAAAAATTTATACAACTGATCTTATTCTATTTCTTGACCCTTTATTCTCATTGTGGTGGCTTACATGTTGATTTTTACCATCATTACAATCCCTGTGGTCACTGGAGGTAGTTAATTTCGAGTTAATCTCTCTGTCAAGACTCTTGTAACAATAGGGTCTTCCCATATAGTCTACTCTACTACTTCTCCACCACAAGGTGGTGTCAAGGTGCAGGAGGAAGCTTGTGTATCCTTTCAGCATTGGTACAGCTTGGTGTGGAGACATCTGATGTCCCTCTGTTTCTAGTGCTGGCTTTTGAGTCCCTGCAAGCCTTTATGGAAATGTTACTCAGCCTGCCTGAACATGGGGCATCCTGAGTCATGGCTGTTTGGGACTGGTTTTTTGGAATGTCTTATGAGACACTTGACTGATGAAGCCTGTCTTTAGGTCCTGTTTTACCTGCTGGTCCTTTTGTCAGGCCACTAGGGGGTCCTTTAAAAAAAAAAAAAACAACTTATTGTGGTAAATATATGTAACATAAAATTTACGATTTTTTTGTGTACAATGCAATGTCATTAAATACAGTCAAATGTTATGTAACTATCACCACTGTTCATTTCCAGACTGTTATCATCATCCTAAACAGAAAGTTAACCTTATAAATGTTAAGCAACAACTCCTCATTTTCCCTTCCTCTCAGCTCTTGGTAACCTCTATTCTACTTCTCCAGATGCTGTCTATAAGCAGAATCATATGATATCTTTCCTTTTGTGTCTGTTCATTTAACTTAGCATAATGTCTTCGAAACTCAGAAACTCATTTGTATAGCATGTATCAATTTCATTCCTTTTTATGACAGAATATTGTTACATTGTATGTATTTATCATATTTTATTTGTTCATCTGCCAGTGGAGCCAGGTTATTTTCATATTTTGGCTGTTGTGAATATTGCTGCTGTGAATATGGGTACACAATTATCTGCTTGAGTCCTGACTTTCAATTCTTTTGGGCATATACATAGAACTCGAATTGCTGGATAGGGGCTCACTTTATATCTATCAACTTTTTGCACTAAGAACTGTGACTGCTTACTCCATACTTGATTGAAGTGGGGAGGATGCTGTGAGCCTTCCCTTAAATCTGCTGCTGTGGACATTTTCCTAGCCTTCTCTCATGTGTCCTGGTGCTGGTTGAATATGGGTACTTAAATAATGCCAAGCAGTTCTGTGGACAAAGGAAAACTTCTCCTGTTCTGTTATTCTCCCTAACCTTTCTGGTGTGAGGTTTCTGCCCGGAGAGGGATGAGCTGAGACGCATCTGACTGCTTGACCCTCACGTCCTCTCTGCTTTGTCTAGTCCACAGGACTTTCTGTGTCTCTTTCATGTCAAGAACTTTTCCTGCATCATATCCTCCTACTTTCTATGTTAAGGAATGTAGAAAAGCATGTCCATATCTCCAAACTTTGATTTTACTGTTCAAGGGGACTAGGAATTTAGAAAGCCTCTTATTTTCAACAAAGTCAGGCTTTCACAACTGTTACCTCACTCTAAACATTAAAAACAATTAGCTTGAGCCGCAAAGCTGAGCTCCAACTTCTTTCTTCCCGAACGGTACCTACCCGCTCCTGAAATAATAGTTTCATCATTTCAGTAAGTGGGGAATTGCAGGGAAGAAAAAAATATATTGAATTACAATGTCAAAGCTACTATCCCTATTGCATTAGTAATATCATTTATTTGGCCAATTTCTGATCGGCTTCTCTTATTTGCTTTCATCCTATATCCCACTACTTCAGCTCTGATTTTGGTGAAACCACACTACTGTGGAGGATTAGTGGGATCACATTTGGCTTGATGGGTTCTGGAGAGAGGTTTTCAGTGTACTTCTATTAGCATATGCATGTAGGGTCTCTTTTCAGCTATGATGAGTATTGTCATGTCAGAACACATCATGGCTAAAGCTTTGATTTATGTCTTAAAATAGTACGATAAAGGCAAAGAATGATAAATTGGCTGCATAGCAAAAAGAACTGCAAAAGTTCAGACTACTATTGTGTGTGATTATTGATTTCTAATGGCTTTGCTGTGACCTTAATTGAGCTATTAGAGGCTAAACCAGGTCTGGAGTAAAATGAAAGTGCTTGTAGGTTATACAGGAGCTCTTCTGGGTTGATTGAAATAGTGATGGAAGATAGTGGGGTTCCTTACTGTGCTTGGACTCCTATTGGCTACAGAGCTAAAATGCATCATCTCCTTGCAGGGAAACAGGGAGTTAGTTATTCTGTGCAGCATTTCCAGTGTCATCAGCTTAGAGAGTAAGGCAGAAAAAAGCTATTAACAGTTATTGCAAAAGGAAAAAGCTAATGAAGAAATCAATAGCTGACTTTTTTTCCACTGGTGTTAACCTGAAAATACTAACTGGCAGCCCCTCTATCCCTTTATTGTGTAATGTATTGTGTGTCTTGGTTTACTTCAAAGCAGAACCCTTGTCTAAACCTGAGAAGTGGATTAGCCAGGGTCCTCTGCTTCACCTGTTCATTATGGCTAATTTCTGAAGCTCAGAGCATCACGTGAAATCATCTCTTTAATTCTCTCTTCCCTTTTTCTCTGTTTACCCCTGTTTGATACAGAGTTGCTCATTAAAATTTTCAATGGTAGAGCAATTCCTCATGCAAATAGTATTTTATATTTAGGATAAATCTTACAGAGATGTTAAATGACAGTTTCACACATGCAAGAATGCTCACAGAAAAAAGACCAGATCATGAAATTAAATAGCTGTGAATCTTTACACCTTTTCACTCTGTTTCCTTTAAAACAACATAATCATACCAAGCATGGTGTCTCACACCTGTAATCCTAACAGTTTGGGAGGCTGAGACGGGAGGATTACTTGAGCCCAAAAGTTTGAGACCAGCCTGGGCAACGTGGTGAGACCCCATTGCTACAAAGCTTTAAAAAAAAATACCCAAGCATGGTGACATGTGCATGTAGTCTCAGCTACTCAGGAGGCTGAGGCAAGATGATCCCTTGAGCCCAAGAGTTTGAGGCTGCAGTAAGCTGTGATTGTGCCACTGTACCCCAGCCTGGGTGACGGAGTGAAACCCAGTCTTAAAAAGCAAATGGTATCATCTGACCCATTCTTTCAGAGCGATGTGTGCATGCTCTGTACATGTCACTGTGCAAGTAAAAATGCTGGTCAGTACCAAGCCTTCTAAATGTCATTGATTTGTAGCCCCTTTACTTTTTAAAGGTTCTTTGCTGTGAGTCTGCAGAATGGCTGTGAACATCGATTCACTGAGGGTGACTTGGCCCATCATTTAATCCAGAATCATTTAATTCTCACACCTGAATGGTCATCAGAATCACCTGGGGAACCATAAAACTTTTAAAGACCCAAGGAATCAAAGTTTACATTAATCTGTATCAATAAATGTTTTTAAAGATTCTGTTGATCAGCTTAATCCATTTTTCTTCTTTAAAGAAGATACCTGTCTAAAACAGATGATTTCTAAACCACAAGACTTTATATAAAATACTTACAAAGCTTTTAAAAATACATATTTGAGCCTCAACCTTTGAGCATTACAGATAGCTCATTGAGATTAGGGTCTAGGCAATTAAATTCTTTAAACAACTGAGTAGATGATTCTAGTTTATAACTCAACCCCAGGTGAAACACTGATCTAAATTATTCTTTACAGATAAAACAAAGTTTAGTTTTAAAGATGACCAAAAAAGATGTCTTGACTTAAAATATATGTGTGTATCCTTATTATAAGATACTGATAACTAGTGACAGAATGACTGAAATTTGAAGGGCTCTGGGAATAATTTTAGAAAGTTGTAGGAACAAACATGACCTGGAATTTTATCACTGATAGGAGAGGAGAACTTAAGTAATTAAAGAAACATTGAATATTAAATAAACTGTAATGTCTATCTTTTCCTTAAAGCTTTGTGATTGGGCTTCTGTTAGTTATAAGTAACAGAAACTCAACTCTAACAAATAAAAAAGGGATTTTTTTTTTCATAAAGGAGAAGAGCACCAAAAGTTGAGCCTTCAGGTATAGCTGGATCCAGAAACTAAAAAAAAAAAAAAAAAAAAAAAAAAAGATGGCTACCAACAGTCCCAAACCTATTCCCTTAAGCAAATCAAAAGGAATGGGTTCCTATTGTTTGCATAGTCCAAGTCTCAGGGAAAGCTTTTAGTGGCCTTGCCTGAATCACCTGCTCATCCCTGAACTTGTCACAGTGGCCTGGAGAAGGAAGACTCTGAATGGTCAGCCTGAGTGATACTCATCCCCGGCCCCAATATACCCACCAGGACCACTGACAGGAGAGAAGAGTGACTTCTCAAAAGGGGAATAAAAGGGGAAAAAAAACTGCTAAGCAGAGAAAAACAACAGCTGTTGTCTAAAAAACAAATTGAATGACTTTGCTTTGTCTGTCCAAAACTCTAGTGTTGATTAAACTTTGTAATCTGTGGGGAGTCACATACTAGGCACTTCTGGGTCAAAGAGAATAAGTTTCTTATCTGGCTGTGTGTTTCTAATGGCCTATTGGGAAGGATGTGTGACTGAAATGGAAACTAAATTTTACTGCATTTAATATTACCAGACTGCATTGATGAAGTAAACAAATGTTTGGACAGATACTAAAAAAGGCATTTTATAAACCTTTTCAAGATAAGTGGGCTGACCTAAGTGGTAAAGTAATAAGGATTATGCTATCCCAATATATTTGTATGCAAATATGTTCCTCCACAGCTTCCCAAAACCTGTATAGTGATGCTTATAAGAAAAGAAATAATGTGGAAATGTTAAGGTAAAAAATGTGTAATTCAAAGTTCATCAAAATCATCTCTAAAGTACTTCCTTCGCAGATATTAAAAGCAAATAATTAAAGGAATCCTTTTTATTTATTTATTTATTTTTACTAAATCCAGTGATGTTCTCGTGTCACTGTCATGAAGTCAAGGTCAAAAAATAATTTAGTACTTTGTTGGATGAGGTGCCCTTCAAGAATGTTTTGTGGTGGTTCTTGACTGGTATTTGGCCATATATATTACAACTAAAGTTTGTCTCCTGGATACAGATGAACAATAATTTGCCCTTTAGCTATCACTAATTAGTATCATTTCAAGGAGTTTGTTGTTGCCATGTCAAGTTATGAAAGAGACTTTTCTCAGCTTCACAAATGCAAACCATCTTTGCTGTTGTCAAGATTTCACCATTTATTCTGAGGTTATTTGAATGGTATTCTGAGCCTTGATCACTCTGCTGTCTCTTTATCCATGGACACATAGCAGTAACACTTTAGAATTGGTTGTGTGACAGATACTATTCTAAGCCCTTTACATGTGTATTTCGTTTAATTCTCCTAACAACCAGATAAGATAGAAGCTTTAATTTCCCCATTTTGCATAAGAAGAAGCTGAGTTTTAGTTTAAGTGACTTGCCCAGGGTCACACGCTAATAAGTCCTTGCACCAGGATTTTAGCCCAGTCTATCTGGCTGCAAAGCCCAGATCCTTGATCCTCCGGCACTTTTATTTCCTCTTCTCTTTCTAACTTTATAAAGTCCAGTGACTTTATTAAATTTTTTAATGTTTAAAGTTGTTAAATTAAGTGAAGGAATCAAATGATACAAATAATGCATATTACCCAATCTGATTGTCTTTCATATTAAATTGGAATGGATACTTTAAAAGAATAGATGTTGATTCTTATTTTGGCTGTAATTTTACTCATGCACACTCAGACATTTCTAGATGTTTCTAAACGATACAAGGCTATTCTCTGAACTTTTCTCATCTCCACTTATATGCTAATGTGTTCAAAGAGATATAGAATAATTTCAACACAATATTTCCCTACAAATGCTTTACTTTCTAGCGTGGGAGATGAGGCAGGAACAAAAATACCTACTAGAAGGTACAGTGTGTGGTGTGCTTCAAAGTGATACGAAAGTACTGATATCCATCCAAACTAGGCAGCTTCAAATATGGGTGATCCTGATTCTGGCTCAGGTGATGAGGGTATGCCGAATGTAGAAGTCATTGAAAGGATTGGCAGGTTATTGAGAGAGATTTAGGGTGGGGGTCAGAGGTGGACAGGGTGCTGGGGAAATGGGGACCCTTGCTCCCTTTCCCCAGCTGTCACTACTTGCACTGAAATGATTCCCTGGGACTAGGAAACTCAGCAACCTGTCTGGTAGGGGGCTTCAAGGCATTATCACTTCTGTTCCTGGTTCTGTGGGTTGCCTTGACAAGTTTATGTGTTTCCCTGTCCTCAGCCAATATCTCATTAACTGAAAGGCATTGATTATTCTTTGATTTGTTTAATCACCCCTTCTTACAGTTGTAGGTAGCCTGGGCAGTGGGGCTCTGTGTCTGGAGCAGAGACTGGGCCAAGCAGTTAGAAGCAGGTACCATGTTCCTTACTGCCATCACATTGTGTCACTACTCCCCCAACTCTCTTCTATGCAGGAGCTGCCAAGACTCCTAGAATTTGGGTCCATGTCAAAAGGATCCTAAGGAATTTGTTCCGTCTTGGAGGAGGCCTCCTCTGGTCTAGGAGTTTCCTCAAGAAGGCTGTTGCTGGTATGGTCCACTTTCATGGCTCACAGTTGCTTCTAATATATTTAGGCCCTGTCACTTCCAGCTTGGACCAAATTCCCTGGTTATTTCCTGGTGCAAACTAAAATAAAAACATCCTTCTCCCAAATTCATTAGTAATATTCTTTGTGTAAAGCCTATTTCAACTATTGTGCAATCATCCAGCCTATAGTTTTTCCTTCCTTCCTTCCTTTTCCTTCCTTCCTTCCTTCCCTCTTTCCTTCCTTCCTTTTTCTTTCTTTCTTTCTTTCTTTCTCTTTCTTTCTTTCTTTCTTTCTTTCTTTCTTTCTTTCTTTCTTTCTTTCTTTCTTTCTTT